>NC_058409.1:25448262-25755599 GCF_002201575.2 Neomonachus schauinslandi | reverse complement strand
AAATGGAATACAGCGTATATACCTTGGTATGATATTTTTGAGATTCATCCATGGTTTGCAGGTGTCAGTTATTTGTTATTTTTTATGGCTATGTAGTGTTCCGTTGTATGGATATAAAACAATTTCTTTATCCATTCTCCTGTTGATGCATATTTGGGTTGTTTTAATTATTATGATTAAGGATGCCATGAGCTTTCTTGTACAAGCCTTTTTGTGGATATAAACCTCCATTTTTTCTTGGGAAAAATGCTTAGAAGTGGAATTCCTGGGTTATAGGGCAGGTATATATTTAAATTTTTTTTAAAGATTTTATTTATTTATTTGAGAGAGAGAGAACACATGAGAGGGGATAGGGTCAGAAGATGAAGCAGACTCCTTGCCGAGCAGGGAGCCCGATGCGGGACTCGATCCAGGGACTCCAGGATCATGACCTGAGCTGAAGGCAGTCGCTTAACCGACTGACCCACCCAGGCGCCCCTATATTTAAATTTTTAAGAAACTACCAAACAGGGGCGCCTGGGTGGCTCAGTCGGTTGAGCGGCTGCCTTCGGCTCGGGTCGTGATCCCAGAGTCCTGGGATCGAGCCCCACATCGGGCTCCCTGCTCAGTGGGGAGCCTGCTTCTCCCTCTCCCTCTGCCTGCCTCTCTGCCTACTTGTGCTTTCTCTCTCTCTCTCTGTCAAATAAATAAATAAAATCTTAAAAAAAAAAAAAAAAGAAACTACCAAACAGTTCTCTAAAATGAGAGAATGTTTACACACCGACAAGCAATGAATAAGAGTTCCAGTTTTATCACATCTTTATAAACATTTGATATTATAAGTCATTTTCATTTTATCCATTTTAGTGAATGTATAATAGTATCTCATTGAGGTTTTAATTTGCATTTCCCTAGTAAATAATGATGTTAAGCATCTTTTCACATGCTTATTGGACAGCCTCATATCTTTTTTGTTAATTGTTCAAATACTTTGCGCATTTCAAATTGGAATGTTTGCTTTTTTATTGCTAGTTTTTAGAGGTCCTTGATATATTCTGAATATAAGTCTTTTGTCACACATATGCATCATAAATATTATCTCCCAATGTGTGGTATGTCTCTTCATTTTCTTAATGATATTCTCTTTAAGGTACAGTTTATGTAAAATAAAACGCACAAATTCTGTTTAGCTTCATACGTTGTGACAAACATATTTATGTAACAACCACCCAAAGCAGAATATAGAACAATTATAACCCACATTACCCTTTTTACATTTAATATCTCCTACCAGAGGCAACCGCTATCTGACTTCTGTTCCCACAGATTAGCATTATTTGTGTTTGAACATTAGATAGATGGAATCATATAGTATATATGTAAATGAACCATATAATATATATTCTTTTGTACCTGGTTTCTTTTTTGACAGTGTTTTTGAGATTCATCAATGTTGTACATGTGTATTCAATTCATTCCTTTTTTTACAGCCTTACTGAGAAATGTCTAACATAGCATAAAATCTACCCATTTAAAGTAGTTCAGTCCTTTTTAATTGCTGAGTAGTAGTCCCTTGTGTGAATATGCCACAGTTACTTTTTTTTAAAGTAATCTTTATGCCCAGCATGGGGCTCGAACTCATGATCCCAAGATCAAGAGTCACACACTCTATCCACTAAACCAGCCAGGTGCCCCAAACTATTATTTACTTAAGTAAGCTCTACACCCAACATGGGGCTTGAACTCGGGACCCTGAGATGAAGAGTCACATGCTCTACCAACTGATCCAGCCAGGTGTTCCAATATGTTTCAAATTTGTCCACTCTCCACATGGATAGTTTCTTTATCCATTCTCCAGCTGATACAATTTGAATTGCTCACAGATTTTTTAAAAAATTTTTTTATTTGAGTATAATTGACACACAATGCTACATTAGTTTCAGGTGTACATCATAGTGATTTGACAATTTATACATTATGTTTTGTTCACCGCAAGTGTAAGCTACAGTCTGTCACCATCACTATTACAGTATCACTGACTATATTCCTTATGCTGTGCCTTTTATTCCTGTGACTTATTCATTCCATAACTGGAAGCCCATACCTTCCACTCCCTTTCACCCATTTTTCCCATCCCCTGACTCTTCTCCCTTCTGGCAATCATCAGTTTGTTCTCTATATTTACGGGTCTGATTCTGCTTTTTGTTTGTTTATTCATTTTTTTTTTAGATCCCACATATGAGTGAAATCATATGGTATTTATCTTTTTCAGTCTGACTTATTTTACTTAGCATAATGCCCATAAAGTTTCATCCATGTTGTCGCAGATGATGTGATCTCATTGTAATATGTATATAAATAATAATAATATGGCTGCGTAATATTCTATTGTATATATATACCACATCTTTTTATCCATTCAGTGGACTCTGAGGTTGCTCCATATCTTGGCTATTGTAAATAATGCTGCAGTAAACATAGGGGTGCAGATATCTTTATGAATTAGTGTTTTAGTTTTCTTTGGGTAAATACCCAGTAGCAGAATGATTGAATCACATGGTATTTTTATTTTTAATTTTTCAAGGAAACTTCATACTGTTTTCCTCAGTGGCTGCACAAGTTTACATTCCCACCAACAGTGCATGAGGTTTCCTTTTTCTCCACATCTTTGTCAACACTTGTTATTTCTTGTTATTTTTATTTTAGCCATTCTGACAGGTATAAGGTGATAACTCATTGTGGTTTTGATTTGCATTTCCCTGATGGCAAGTGATGTTGAACATCTTTTCATGCGTCTGTTGGCCATCTGTGTGTCTTCTTTGGGAAAATGTCTTTTCAGGTCCTCTGCCCATTTTTAAATTGGATTGTTTGCTGTTTTGATGTTGAGTTGTGCAACATTTCGGATATTAACCCCTTATCAGATATATCTTTGCAAATATCTTCTTCCTTTTGATAGGTTGCCATTTTGCTTTGTTGATGGTTTCCTTCACTGTGGGAAAGCTTTTTATTTTGATGTAGTCCCAATAGTTTATTTTTGCTTTTGTTTTCCTTGTCTCAGCAGACATAACTAGAAAAATGTTTGCTACAGCTGATATCAGAAAAATTATTGCCTGCATTCTCTTCTAGGATTTTTATGGTTTCAGGACTCACTTTTAGGTCTTTAATCCATTTTGAGTTTTTGTGTATGCTAGGTCATAGAGTAGATGTATGTTAAACTTTCTAGAAAAACTGTTAGAGTTTTCCAAAGCAGTGATTGAGGATTTAAGTTGTTACATATTCTCACCGATGTCAGGTTTGTCATCTCTTTTATTTTAACCATTTCAGGGGGGATGTAGTTGTATTTCATTGGGGTTTTAATTTGCATTTCTCTGATGAGTAATGAGTGAATACCTTTTCATATGCTTTTTTGGTTGCCCATTCAAGACTTCTATTCATTTTTAATGGGTTGCTTGTCTTTTTTACTGTTGACTTTTAGGGCTTTAAAATCTATTCTGAATACAGATATTTGTTGATAGATAGAGAATATTTTTTCCAGTACATAAGTCTATAGCTTGCCTACTAATTTTTCTTTTTTTAAAAGAAGAAGATTTTATTTATTTATTTGAGAGAGAGAGAGGGCACGAGAGAGCATGAGCAGGGGGAGGGAGATAAGAAGGGCAGGACTCTGGGATCATGACCCGAGCCAAAGGCAGACCCTTAACAAACTGAACCACCCAGGCGGCCCGCCTATTCATTTTTTTAATGGTATCTTTTGATGAGTAGATATATTTAATTTTGATGAAGTCCAACTTATCAATGTTTTCTTTTATGGCTAGTGTTTTCTATGAACTAAAAAATTTTTGCCTGCCCCAAAGTTGCAAAGATATTCTCTTATGTATTTTTACAGAAGTTTATAGTAGTAGTGTTTGATTGATTTAGATCTAATCTCAAATTAATTTTTGCGTAGGGAGTGTAATAGAGGTTGAGGCTCATTATTTCCCCAAAGAGATATCCTATTATTCTGTCACCATCACTAAAAATACTTTTCCTTTCCCCCATTTAATTGATTTGAAACCAGGGTGTGTGTGTGTGTGTGTGTGTGTGTGTGTGCGCGTGCGCGCGCACATGTGTGTGTGTGTGTGTGTGTTGGAGGTGGGACCCAAAATTGAATACAAATAGTAATAAATGAATAACATAACCACACTGGAGAGGGTAGAGAAGAAAAGAACTAACCTAAATAACTTTAGAAAAGTATTTTGTCTATATACTGTACAGCTAAAAAGAAAAAGAACAGTACACAAATGTCATACTATAGTTAGTAAATTCCTGTATTACAGGAGCATATGTTAACAATTCTGAAATGTTTATGAATTTTATGGTTTTTTAATGTATTTTTAGGGTTGAGTAAAGTATATTATGGAATGAACTCATGGTGTTTTATAAGATAGAGATGTATATATGTGTTTATGTATATACTTTTATATTTTTCTTAGTTTTTTCTGCTGACACAGCTCTAGCAATGAGTGCACCTAGCGCCTAGATCTTGGTTTCTAAATATTACTCTGCAGTAAAAGAAGACCAAGCTCCTTGGAGAAACGGCTGATTCCAGGGCTGGGGTAGGGGAAATAAATGATGAGCCTGGAACATTTTTGTTGTGCCAGAAAGTAAAAGACCTTTAAAAACATTTTGAAAGGACACAGATACCAGCTAGAAGGAACTTTTCATAGTCAATTGTGAGACAATGGGGGCAACAAAACAACCATAGCAATAGAGTGTAACATATAAATAAAGATGAGTATGAGTCCATATACATATAAGTTAATAATTAAAAAAATAAGTAAGTAGGGGGAGAAGACACAGCTCTTTCTTATAGCAGAATTCCATTTAATAAATGTAAAAGAAATGATGGAAAGAAAATCAACATTTGCCATCACACTAATAATTATTGCAGACTGAGTCATTCATGGATGCTAAAACTAAATGGGATATTTGCATAGTGTCAAAGTGTCTCCCACAAAATACTTATTAATTACAAAGGGAAAAGAGTAATTTTACAGAGGAGAAACCTGTTAGAAAACACCTTAGTAAATTGGTCAAAGTGAACATTCTCATTTATGGGACAAATTGACCTAATTTACTACCTGACAGGATGCAATGAAAACAACAACATTGTTTCCCTGATATTTCTACCAAAAATACATGACCTGAATCTAAACATGAGTAAATATCAGAAAAAATAAAATTTGGGGCACTATACAAAACAACTGGTCTGTAATATTCAAAAGAGTCAAGGCCTTGAAAGTCAAGGAAAGACTGAAGAACTACTCCATACTGAGGGAGAAATATCTGAAAGCCAAATAAAACATGTGATCCCCGACTGGAGTGTTTTGCTATGAAACACATACTGGGACGCTTGGAAGAACCTGAATGAGGTGTGTGGATTCGATGATAGGAATGTATTAATGTTAATTTCCTGCTTTTGATTATTGTATTGGGGTTAAGTAAGACAATACCACTGTTCATAGGAATTACATATAAATTCTAAGTTATTTGGGGCATCATACCAGCAATTTAGTCTCAAATGGTTCAGGAAAAAATATGCTTTGTACTATTTTTGTGACTTTGTTTACAAGTTTGAAATTATTTCAGAAGAAAACAATGTTCACATCAGCATTATTTGCATTAGCCCCAAACTGGAAACCATACAAAGGTTCATCAACAATGAAGAATGGATAAATGAATTCTAGTATATTCATATGGTAAAATATTATATAAAGCAACAAAATGAGCAAACTATAGCCACATGCAACAACTTAGATCTCATAAATATAATATCGAGCAAAATGAAGCCAAATATAAAAAGAATGCATACTACATTATTCTGTTTTCATAATGTTCAAAAACAGGTAAAATTGATCTGTAGTGACAAAGGTCGTGATGGTGGTTACCTCCCAGAAAGCAGGAGACCACGATTAGGAGAGGCACGAGAGGCTTCAGGTGTACTAGCAGTGTTCTATTTTTTGACCTGCGTTGGGGTCACACATGCTCTGCTCACTTAGTGAGAATTTGCTGAACTCTTATGATTTGTGCATTTTTGTATTATGGTTTTTATAAAAGTTAAAGAAGACTTGTGATATTAAGAAGGAAATATGTCACTTTGAATATTTCTATCAGAAGAGAATAGCTGATGGATGCCTAGGTGGCTCAGGCAGTTAGGCATTTGCCCCCAACTCAGGTCATGATCCCAGGGTCCTGGGATCGAGTCCTGCATCGGGCTCCTTGCTCAGGGAGGAACCTGCGTCTCCCTCTGCCTGCCACTCCCCCTGCTTGCACTCTCTCTCTGACAAATAAATAAATAAAATCCTTAAAAAAAAATAAAAAAATAAAAAATAAAACAAAATAAAAACAAACCCTCCTTAAAAAAACGAGAATAGCTGAAAATTAATGAACTAAACACCAACTGAAGAAATTTTTAAAAGAACAGAACAAAACCAAAATAAAAGGGATGAAATAATAACTTAAGAATGGAAATTAATGAAATGAAAATGGAGATATAGGGGCGCCTAGGTGGCTCAGTCGGTTAAATGTCTGCCTTCAGCTCAGGTCATGATCCCAGGGTCCTGGGATCGAGCCCCACATCAGGCTCTCTGTTCAGCGAGCCTCTCCCTCTGCCTACTGCTCTGCCTACCTGTGCTCTCTCTCTCTCTCTGTCAAATAAATAAAATCTTTAAAAAAAAAGAGAAAGAAAATGGAGATATAATAGAGAATATAATACAAAGAGAACAAAGCCACAAGCTGATTATTTAATAAGACTAGTAAAATTGATAAGCCTGTTGTGAAATGGATCAAGAAAAATGAGGAAGAGGCAGGTAAGGTAAGAAATGTGAAGGTGGCCATAAGTACTGATGTAGTTGAGATAAAAGCAAAATAAAACAAAAGCATTGCCAGCAACTTCCGGCAAATAAATTTGAAAATTTAAATGAAATGGAAGAACTTCTACAAAATATTAGTTAAGACTGACTCAAAATAGATAGAAAACCTGAATGATCCTATAACCAATCAAGAAAAAGAATCAAGGGGCACCTGGGTGGCTCAGTCGGTTAAGCTCTGCCTTTGGCTCAGGACCTGGTCTCAGGGTCCTGGGATCAAGCTCCCTGTCGGGCTCCCTGCTCAGTGGGGAGCCCACTTCTCCCTCTCACTCTGCTCTCCACTCTCCCCAACCCCACTTGTGCTCTCTCTCTCAGTAGATGAATGTGCTCTTGTGCTCTTGTGCTCTCTTCTCTCAAATAGATGAATAAAATCTTTGGGGGAAAAAAAGAATCAATTGTTAAAGTACCAGGTTTAAAAAATATGTTCTTTCAAGGGTACCTGGCTGGCTCAGGCAGTAGAGCATGCTACTCTTTCTGTAGGGATGTGAATTCAAGCCCCATGTTGGGCACAGAGCTTACTTGAAAATTAAAAAAACCAAAAAACAATAAGGGATGTTCTTTCAAACATTTAAGGATGAGATAATTCTCAAGTTGTACAGCTCCTCCAGAGAACAGAAAAAGGGGAACATACCCTAAGTCATCATATGAGGCTAGAATGTAATCTCCACCAGGATTGACATTTTTCTCTTTTGTTCATGATATGTCCAAGTGCCTAGAAAAGCGCCTTGGGTATAGTGGGCATTCAAAAAAATTTTTGTTCAGTGAATGAATGTATAGAATAGTCTTGAAACTAAAACCAGGTAAGGTCAATAAAACAAGGACAATAACAGCCCATTGTCATTTACGTATGGCTGCAAAACTCCTAAACACAATAGTAGCAAGCAAAATCCAGAATATATAAAAGTGATACTTGTATAACAACGAAGTTGGGTTTATCCCAGAATACAGGGGTGATTAGGAAATCTATTAGTGTAGTCTACCACTCTAACAGATTGAAGAGGGGAGAAACATTTATTTTAGAGGAGGCAAGGCAGGTCACAATTGGGAAATTACATAATTTATATTATTATACCTAAAATATATAGCAAATTCCTTTAAAAATCAATACAAGAGGGGCACCTGGGTGGCTCAGTCATTAAGCGTCTGCCTTCGGCTCAGGTCATGATCCCAGGGTCCTGGGATGGAGTCCCGCATCGCATCGGGCTCCTCGCTCAGCGGGGAGTCTGCTTCTCCCTCTCTCTGCCGCTACCCCTGCCTGTGCTCTCTCTCTCTCTGACAAATAAATAAATAAAATCTATAAAAAAGGGGGGGCGCTTGGGTGGCTCAGTCGTTAAGCGTTTGCCTTCAGCTCAGGTCATGATCCCGGGGTTCTGGGATCGAGCCCCATGTCGGGTTCCCTGCTCAGCGGGAAGCCTGCTTCTCCCTCTCCCACTACCCCTGCTTGTGCGCTCTCTCTCTCTCTCTCCCTCTCTCTCTTTCTCTGTGTCAAATAAATAAATAAATAAATAATCTTAAAAAAAAATACAAGAAAGACAACACACCTACCCCCCAAATGAGCAAAGGACAGAATCAGATATTTCACAAAAGCAGGAAGACGAATGGGCACTAACATGACAAGAGCCTCGGCTTCATCAATAAGCAGGGAAGTGAAAAATAAAACCTCAGAGCAGCAGCTCTGTGGAGGCGCCCCGCCCGCACAGCCCCCGCGCTGGTGCAGCCGCCCTCGCTCCCTCTGCTCCTCTTCCCTTCGCTCGCACCAGGGCTGATCAGCTGACCTAAGAACAGATTGCAGAGTTCAAGGAGGCTTTCTCCCCATTTGACAAAGATGGCGATGGCACCATCACAACAAAGGAACTTGGAACAGTCATGAGGTCACTGAGTCAGAACCCAACAGAACCTGAATTGCAGGATCTGATCAACGAGGTGGATGCCGACGGTAATGGCACCATTGACTTCCCAGAATTTTTGACTATGATGGCTAGAAAAATGAAAGATATAGACAGTGAAGAAGAAATTCGCAAGGCATCCAGAGTCTTCGACAAGGATGGCAACAGTCACATCAGCGGAGCTACGTCATGTCACGGGAGAAAAACTAACAGATAAAGAAGTAGATGAAATGATCAGAGAAGCAGATATTGATGGAGATGGGCAAGTCAACTATGAAGAATTTGTACAGATGATGACTGCCAAATGAAGGCCTACTTTCAACTCCTTTCCCCCCTTCTAGAAGAATCAGATTGAATCTTTTACTTAGCCTCTTGCAAAAAAAAAAGTTCATTTACTCATTCTGTTTCTATATAGCAAAACTGAATGTCAAAAGTACCTTCTGTCCACACAAAATCTGCAAGTATTGGTTGGTGTTCCTGTCCCCTAGAGATCAAGCTACACATCAGTTCTACAATATAAATACTTGTACTACCTTAATGATAAGGAAGCACCTAGTGGACTCCTTGCAGTTCCCTTTGCTCATGATTAATACACTGTTTGGGCTGGCCAGTTTTTCATGCAAGCAGCTTGACAATTGGGCACAGTCAGGCATTTGTATTAAAAGCGAAAAATGTGAAAAACAAATTTAAAACTTCTTCAAATGTGTTCTAATTCAACTTGTTAGTATAAATTGTCATAGCTGGTTTACTGAAAACAAAACATTTCAAATTGGTTTACCTCAGGATGCTGTGCAGAAAAATGGGTGAAGGATAAACTGTCTAGACGTAGCCCCACTTAGCAGGACGGCCCCCACCCATGGTGACCATGACACTCATCCCGGTGGCATGCTGTGTGTGTTGGTTTAGCGTTGTCTCGTGTTGTCCTAGAGCGAAATGGGTGTCACGCTGTCACCATTCACACCATTCACCATTCACACACACACACAAATTTTTTTTTTTAAAAGAAACCTTTACCAAGGGAGCATCTTGGGACTCTGTTTTTAAAACCTCCTGAACCATGACTTAGAGCCAGCAGAGTAGGCTGTGGATATGGACTTCAGCACACCCATCAACATTGCTGATCAAGAAATTACAATTTACGTCCATTCCAAGTTGTCAATGCTAGCCATTTTTTTCCAGTAAAAAAGACCATTAACTGAAAAAGAAAAAGAAAGAAAAAGAAAACCTCAGATTCCAGTTCTCACTCTTACTCAATAGGCAAAAGTAATTGTCAATACCAAGTGTTGGTGAGGATACAGAGCATCGGGATCTCTCATATATTGCTGGTGGGAGTGTACATTGGGACAAGCACTGTGGGAAATCTGGCATTATCTAATAAAGTTGTAGATGGATTTACCCTATGCCCGAATGTTCCTCTCCTTGGTGTCTACTGTAGAGAAAGTCTTGCACATGGACTTCAAGAGGTAAGTATAAGGATGTGTCAAGGAATGTTGTTTGTTATAGCAAAAACTGGAAACAATCCAAAAGTCCATCAGCAATAGAACTGGATAAATAAATAGTAACTTAATACAAACATAGTGAAAAGGAAAAACTACAACACATGCATCAACATCAATGAATCTCATAATATCTCTCATCAAAAAAAACAAGTTAGGGGGCGCCTGGGTGGCTCAGTCGGTTAAGCATCTGCCTTTGGCTCAGGTCATGATCTCAGGGTCCTGGGATCGAGCCCGGCGTTGGGCTACCTGCTCAGCTGGGAGTCTGCTTCTCCCTCTCCGTCTGTGTGCCCCCCCCACCCCAGACTCCCTGCTTATGTTTCTCTCTCTGTCTCAAATAAATAAATCTTTTTTTAAAAAAAGCAAGACAAGGTATGATTCCACATGTACAAGTTATAAACATGCAAAACTGTATCTTAAATACACAATATATGATTAGATTGCAAAGAAAGGCCAGGAAAAATAAACACAAAATTCAGGATAGCAGCTCTGTCGGCTGGGATGTAAATGGAGAGAGCGAGTACCAAGGAACTTCAGTGGTACTAGTGCTGTCTGATCTTGAATCATGGTTCAAGGGAGTTTGTTTTATTATTATTCAAGTATGCTAATTATATTTTTGTCAGCATGATTTTTTTCATAATAAAAAATATTTTAACAGAAAAGAAGCAATTCTTACAAGCTGAGGGTTGGAGTGGTGATGGGTATTGTTCTTAGAAATCAATACAAGAAGTGCAGGACCCTTCCAGATCATCCCCACAGGTGATTATCCACTTTCTGTTTCATTTTTTAATTTTAATTTTTGTGTGTCCTTTTATTGTGGAATATTTCATAAGTACAAGAGTGAATAGAGGGTGCCTGGGTGGCTCAGTCGGTTAAGCGACTGCCTTCGGCTCAGGTCATGATCCTGGAGTCCCGGGATCGAGTCCCACATCGGGCTCCCTGCTCGGCAGGGAGTCTGCTTCTCCCTCTGACCCTCCTCCCTCTCATGCTCTCTGTCTCAAATAAATAAATAAAATCTTAAAAAAAAAAAAAAAGAAAAAAAAAAGAGTGAATAGAGAATAATATAATAATCACATATGTGTTTGTGACCTTATGTAAAACTTCACAAAAATAGTTGAAGCCCCTGGTGTAACCCTCCCCAATTACATTCCCCTTCCTGCACTCCAATATCCATGATTCTGAAATTTGTATCTGTCATTCCCATACTTGTCTTCCTAATTTCATGCACGTGCCCTTAAGAGTTTGTATTGTATTGTTTGTATTGTATTGCTTGACATGTTTGGCATTTTATATAAATGGCATCATTCAGGGGCGCCTGGGTGGCTCAGTTGGTTCAGCGACTGCCTTCGGCTCAGGTCATGATCCTGGAGTCCTTGGATCGAGTCCCGCATCGGGCTCCCTGCTCGGCAGGGAGTCTGCTTCTCCCTCTGACCCTCCCCCCTCTCATGTGTTCTCTCTCATTCTCTCTCTCTCAAATAAATAAATAAAAAATAAAATCTTTTAAAAAAAAAAATAAATGGCATCATTCAGGACATATCCTTCTGCAACACCTTTTCCCCCAACCTTTTTTTTTAATGTTGATCCATGTTGATATGGTAGGATTCTTTTTTTTTTTAAGTTTAATTATTCAAGTAATCTCTATACCCAGTGTGGGTCTCAAACTCACGATCCCGAGATCATGAGTCACACACTCTATCGATTGAGCCAACCAGGTATCTCTGGCAGGATTCCTTGTATCCAGTCTTAATTTATGTTTATAATGCTCCAAAATTAAAAAAAAACTTTTTGTTGTGGGAAGTTTGAAATATATGCAGGAGTAGGCAGAGTATCATAACGGTCCCCCATGTACTCATCTCCCAGATTTAACAGTTATCAACATGTGGTCAGTTTGGTTTCATCAATTTCCCCACTCATTTCCTACCCTCTTATATGATTTTGGAGCAAATCCAAGACATCATATAATTCTCCCCTAAGCATTTCAATATGTATCAAAGCTAAGACCTCTTCTTACAAGGACATAATTATAGGTCTTTATAACAGTTATTAACACTTTGTTAATATCATCAACTATTCAGTGTTCAAATTTCCATATTTCTCATTTTCACATTGTTTGAATCAGGCCTCTGTTTTAATTTTTTTCTAAATTGCTGATGGGTTGCTCTGCACAAGGCATTCAGTGAAAGTGAAGTTCTGTTGAACATGTGTTGGGCTGAAGATCTCACTGAGTGGAGGGCACCTGCTCACTCCACTGATGGGCCGAGAATCTAAACTTCTTCAGGTGGCTTGTGGAAACTGGCAGGCATTTCCACAGATACTGGGTTTGTTCATCACTGGTAATCATTTAACTCTGTGATAATGTTCTTTTCAGTCAATTTGTAGACCTTGTGTAAAGAATGCCTGTGGCATATCTTTATTCGTAATACCCTGTTAGATGGTTGTGCAGGTACTCAATATTTACCATCAGGAAAGGTAGAAATATAATACTTCTTTGTTTACTAATAATACCGCTAAGCAAATGATGATTTTGTCACCTTACCATCCTGGTTCTTTCTTGAAACAAAGAAGGGCGTGGGATGAGACAAAAGAGTGAGGTGATGACCGAATGAGGTCATGTACGTGGAAGTAGGTTGCAACCCATTAGGTGCTATACAAAGGTGGTTTTAATACAACCAGCAGCCCTCATCTCTCACATGCTTTACTTCTGTAGTCACTGTACTTATAGCTTTTCCTTAGTCCACCTATCCAACATTGAGACTCTCATCCATCAGTTGGACTAATGTAGTCTGGCATCCTCTGCCAGGTCCATCACGTAGTCTTGAAAGTGGTGCTCTCATTGTTGGCACAGTGGTGCTCATGTGACATTTTGAATATTTTGGGCATAAAAATAGAAATTATTGGGAGCAGAAACATGAGGCTACTGAGGCTCATGATTAGAAGCATCACTTTCCTGAATGTAATACCATTAAGACAAAGATGAGCTCCTTAGGGGTACAAAAGCATGAATCTTTGGTCCATCTGGACTCTTAGTCACATGCCAGATGACATATTCAGTTGTGAAGAAAAGAAAAAAAAAGGAAGAATATCTACAAATGCTGCAAATATATTGTTTAATACTATACTATAATTAAAATGCAAAATGTAGGGCACCTGGGTGGCTCAGTCATTAAATGTTTGCCTTCGGCTCAGGTCATGATCCCAGGGTCCTGGGATCGAGCCCTGCATCAGGCTCCCTGCTCAGCGGGAAGCCTGCTTCTCCCTCTCCCACTCGCCCTGCTTGTGTCCCCTCTCTTGCTGTGTCTCTCTCTGTCAAATAAATAAATAAAATCTTAAAATAAATAAATAAATAAATAAAACGCAAAATGTAATTAGGGATTACATAATGTTCTTAGCTTTCTAGGAATGAACTGTCCTTAAAACATTTAACCCATTGTTTGACCATACCTTTGCATTTGAATCTGTTTTCAGAAACACAAAATTGCCCATAGTTGAGGAATGCTTCCTCTCTCACAGTTACCCACCGAGCTAGAATTATGGAGATGGACTAAGGAGAAAACCAGCCTACCCCTGCCACAAGGTTGTACTTCTCAGCCAGCCTGCTGTGGAGGGCAGCAGGAGAAAGGGAGTGGTGAGCTCTGTCCAGAAGAATAAGCCACTCCTCTTTCTCTAGCAGCCCAGAGCAATTATTTCATGAGGAACCATCTTGACGACGTATGCCCAGTCATATGGTCAAGCTACGCTGTTCAGCTGCATTGTTTCCTGTTGTAATAGGTGTTGTAGGTGTCATCTGGTATTTGGGTGAGGCAGGAATCTGAGCAGTCTCACTTGAAGTCTTGTTGACATTGGGAACTTCGCACTGACTTAAAACATTATTTAGTACAAGGCAGAGGACTCGTTCAGCAATTAGGACTGCTGGTTTTCTGCAGCTGAAACCCAGTTGTAGTCACTGGCCTCATGGTCTTGACTATCTATAGGCAGGGTTAGATGATGCAGCATAGTTGTGCAGCCTTCACCATCTCTTCTGCCCTTGAATTACAAATATACCAAGAATGCACAGCACAACTGCATCACCAGGAAAAGCAGGCTAGAAGTGCTTCTAGCTCTGTGCCATGTTTTAGGTCTAACACGTTGTGTGTTTATTTTGGCAAAAGCTTTGGGAGCAGAGGAAGTCATAGTCTGATTTTATCATTTCAATCTCAAAACATCACTGATAATAGTTTTCCCTTGACAGTTCCCTAAACTCAGCAATGTTCAATTGTATTTTACAGCATTTGCTCTCCAGAGGTAAATTCTTTTTTAAGATTTTATTTATTTGAGAGAGAGAGAGAGGGAGCAACAAGCAGGGGGAATGGCCGAGGAAGAGGGAGAAGCAGGCTCCCCACTGAGTAGGGAACCCGACGTGGGGCTTGATCCCAGGACCCTGATATTACGACCTGAGCTGAAGACAGATGCCCAACCAACTGAGCTATCCAGGTGCCCCATAAATTCTGTTTAGTAGTAGGGGAATGGTCCCTCTATTAAAATCTAGCCCAGTCTTTGAGATTCTTCTGTAAAAGAGGACCTTAGGGAAACAATATCATAATAATGGTAATGAACCACAACTTTATTGAACAAACATTGGTGAGTTGTATTGAGTTGCCAATGTGTGTTTGCTAACTAGATTCTAAGCACTACTTGCATGGCAAAGAGCCAAATGTTCTTCATCTTTTTTTTTTTTTAAAGATTTTATTTATTTGAGAGAGAGAGAGCATGAGAGTGGGGAGGGGCAGATGGAGAAGCAGGCTCCCCACTGAGTAGGGAGCCTGATGCGGGGCTCGATCCCAGGACCCTGGGATCATGACCTGAGCCGAAGGCAGACGCCTAACCGACTGAGCCACCCAGGTGCCCCCAAATGTTCTTCATCTTTTATTCCCCGTGGCACTTAGTACATGGCAGGGATTCAACAAAATAGAACAGAAAAGATGTGTATCAGAATAATAATAATAGGGCACCTGGGTGGCTCAGTTGGTTAAGCGACTGCCTTCGGCTCAGGTCATGATCCTGGAGTCCCTGGATCGAGTCCCGCATCAGGCTCCCTGCTTGGCAGGGTGCCTGCTTCTCCCTCTGACCCTCCCCCCTCTCATGTGCTCTCTCTCTCTCATTCTCTCTGTCTCAAATAAATAAATAAAATCTTTAAAAAAAAAAAGAATAATAATAATAATACAAGGCAGAAAGTAGTGCTGAGAAAGAGGTATGAATGATCTGGGTGACCGTCAGCTGGGGGAACTATAAAAGCTTCAAGGAGTGGTGTCTCTTGACTGGTAGATGGACCTCAATAGACTGAAATAAGAGCTGTTGTATATTGGGTGTTTATTATGTGCCAGGCACTGTGCTAAGCATTTTGCATGCTTAATCCAACCAAATCTTGCCACAACTCTATGGGAAAGGTACTTTCATCATTCCCATTTTAGAGTTGAAGAAACTTGTGACTCAGGCAGATTAACTGATTTTTATTAAAGTCACACAGCTGGTAGGTGACAGAGCCAGCATCCGAACCAGTCTGACACGAAGGTTATGCTCTTGAACACTGGGCTATACTGTCCCTTATTTTAAGAAGTGAATTCAGTGTTTCATTGTTTGATAAAACATGGCCTATGTTCTAAAAACATTTACTAGTTGATGTGGCTGGAGAATAAGGTATGTGGAGAGTAGAGAGCAGTGAGCAATAAGGTTGTTCCAGTAAGTCAAGGACAAGTCTCAGAACTTGCAATGCTATCCTAAAGAATTAGGGATTTTTGGAAGGTGATGGAAGCATTAAATGCCTATTAGTGAAGTGGCAGAACTAGATAAGTGCTATAGGACGACAGGTCGGGGGGGGAGGGGCGGAGAGGCATACAAGCCAGTTAGGTGGCTATTGCAGGAGTGGTGCAGGAGTGAAAAGGCTTGCACAGCCCCAAGAATATGTGATTTCCTCCTGCAAGCCTCGCTAGGATTGTTTCATGTTAAGAAAATAAAACGTTCGGGGCGCCTGGGTGGCTCAGTTGGTTAAGCGACTGCCTTCGGCTCAGGTCATGATCCTAGAGTCCCGGGATCGAGTCCCGCATCGGGCTCCCTGCTCGGCAGGGAGTCTGCTTCTCCCTCTGACCCTCCTCCCTCTCATGCTCTCTGTCTCTCATTCTCTCTCTCTCAAATAAATAAATAAAATCTTTAAAAAAAAAAAAAAGAAAGAAAACGTTCAAAAATCTAGTCTTGGGGCGCCTGGGTGGCTCAGTGGGTTAAGCGTCTGCTTTCAGCTCAGGTCATGATCCCAGGGTCCTGGAGTGGAGCCCTGCATCGGGCTCCCTGCTCAGCTGGGGAGTCTGCTTCTCCCTCTCCCTTTCCCGCCCCCCCCCCCACTCCCGCCCCCTCTCTCTCTCAAAAAAAAAAAAAATCTTCTAAAAAAAAACTAGTCTCACAAACAACATGAATTAGAGAACATGAATTAGCTTACAAAATGTGCTCTATTTGAAAACTTTAAAAATAGGATTTGACTTAGAGAATATTTTGCACATAAATCTTTGGGATCCGCATAAACTAACCTCTGTGTTTATGTAACATTCTTAAGGGAGCGTTTGTTGATCAGTACAAAGGAATACAGGGAATATGTATATATCCCTTGAAACACCCCCCCTTTTGTTAAGTGACTCTACTTTCTCTTCTAACCCTTGTGAATGACACTAAATGTTATTACAGGTCCAATAAATTCTTAAAATATTTCCAAAGAAACAGAAACCAGTAGAATTAGGCATTGGAAAACTCTCATAGACTGTTGCTTCTGGAGTGTGCTCTGGATCTACAGTTAATTCCCTTGCCTGCAGAGCTGGCTCACATTCCTGAGTTGTGTGTATAGCTCTGAGGCAACAAGTGACACCATGACATTGACTGACTACATGGAGTCTCCTCTTGTCCGAAGGGAATTGCTCATGAGGAGGCAGGCTCTCTAATTTTCCTTTTGGGATTCTGTCCCATGATTCCCCATCCCTAAATGCAGAATAGACACACAATAAATATTAGGTTGACTATGAGGTTTTTCATCACCCACTTTCTGATGTTTTATTGGCAAAGCTAGGACTGTGTCCCATTTCATCGTGTAGTCTGTGGGAATGGTACTATTTCACACCTCTCCACATTGGTCAACACTTTTTATATGCTGACTGAAACATGATCACCTGGATATGACAGAATTATTAATTTCAAGTGGGGGGAGTGATTCAGTTTAAAATGAGTTTTTATCTTTTAGAGATACATATTGAATATTTATACATGAAATGATATGATGCCTATGATTCGCCTCAAACAACACTGGATGGAGGAAGTTGGCAGGGGTGCAGATAAAATAATAATGGGTACAACGGGTATGAGTTGGTGATTGTTGAAACTGGATAATGAGTGTATGGGGGATCATTATAATCCTACATGAATTAGTGAATAATTATAAGCTTTATGAAAGGTCTACTCATGTATATGTTTGAAATTATACATAATTTTTAGATGATCACTCTAGATTTTGGGCCGAGTACTGCAATGAAAAAGAAATATTAATGAATTGTTTCTAGAAAAATGTGCATGCCCAGTCATTTCTCTTCTCAGTACATAGTATATTAGTCAGTCTGTCCCCCATCTCCAAACCTTCACTAACTCTGTAGAGCTGTGATTAGCTTCCTATGCATTTGCCCCTGCTTTTTCTCCTCTGGCTTGTCTCTTCCATTTGATTAGTAATTTCATCATGGCAGGACTTTCCATGTAACCAGCTCTTCATCCGCGTGGTACTATGATTTCTCAAGGATGATAAAATAGGGCGCCTGGGTGGCTCAGTTGATTGAGCGACTGCCTTCGGCTCAGGTCATGATCCTGGAGTCCCGGGATCGAGTCCCACATCGGGCTCCCTGCTCGGCAGGGAGTCTGCTTCTCCCTCTGACCCGCCTCCCTCTCATGCTCTCTGTCTCTCATTCTCTCTGTCTCAAATAAATAAATAAAATCTTTAAAAAAAAAAAAAGGATGATAAAATAAAGTGTTAAAGATAAGATAGTAGATCAGTGTAAGCCAGTACTTTTCAAAAGGCTTGCAAAGGGATGGTGATTATCTAAATGTCGATTTATGTGTCAGGAACATCTGAGTTCAATTCAGTCACAAGAGTGATTCTCCCTAAAGCTAGGGGGAATACATCATGCTTTTTCTTCTTGTAAATCAGAAATAATCTGGCCTCAGGTTACAGAAGAAAAGGAGAGAAAAAGGAAGGAAATGGATGAGAATGGCAGCTGTGTTCTCCAGTGAGCCGGTGGTTATTCCAAAATTCATCCCCAAGTGGTGGGGACCATGCACCTGTCCCCAGGTGGCTGTGCTCGCAGCCCTGGGTCTGTGTCTTCTTGATGTGGCTCTAACACGGCTCTAATTCTTCTAGGTAGGTGAAGTTACCACCAGAAGTCTTCTGCAGCAACTGCAGCCCCTTTTCCTCTTTTAGCCCAGAGTTGTAGAAAATCTTATTGCTGAGATAGGTCAAAACAGCACTTTTTTTTTTTAGGATTTTATTTATTTATTTGTCCGAGAGAGAGAGAGAGAGAGAGAGAGAGGCAGGCAGAGGGAGAAGCAGGCTCCCTGCTAAGCAAGGAGCCCTATGAGGGACTCGATCCAAGGACCCTGGGATCGTGACCTGAGCCGAAGGCACACGTCAAAGCATCCCTTTAAAGGTTATCCAAAGGCACTGAATACGCACAGACTTGCTCCAGGCCATACACTTATACAGCAGGGCCCATGGTAGCCACCAGGTCTCAGTACTATTGGCCCAACTCTCCACCTCCTGGAGGTTTGTTTTGAAAACTGTGGTCTGCTAGGAGTCGATAGGTTGAGTGCCCTGTTTAAGGACTGCCACCTCTAGCTTTGGCCTTCCAAAGGAAGTGTAGGGAAGGTGGTTTACCTGCTGAGATGATGGAGTGAACCGCTGTGGGGAAGTGGTGATGTCATCAGCCATTTCTGGCCTCCACACTGAAACTGGACTACACTCTCGGTTAGGAAACAAAGGAGGGAGTGAAGCAGATTCGTCATTGCTTAAGCAGCCTGGTATGCGACCTAGAATTCCTGATTCTCTAGCAGTTGGTTGAGGCAGCAGAGGGAAACTTTCTCAGGCACGTGCTGGGCCCCCGCTGAGAAGGGCTGGGAACTGCCAGTCGGTGGAATGGACCCACGCACCTGTGTGCTCTGAGGAGCTCACTGGGAACTGCAGTGATGTCGTGTCTTCCCTGTCTGGCCTTGCTCAAGTCCTCCAGGAAGTTGCGTTTAGGAGAAACCTTGTATCCTGCTTCTGCATGGATAACTGCCAAATGTAGCTTTGATAGAAAAGGTACTATTTATTTGATTATTTGAAAGTTTCAGCCACTAAATGGACATTAACATTTAAGATTCCCCTTCCCTTGGCCTCTAAAAAGTGGTTAAGAAAATCAATAGTGAACACATCCATTCTCCAGGGGCTTGGGAGGGCAGACATAAAAGGTTATCTGAGCTCTTGGAATCCTAGACAGGCTCCCAGGACTCCTTTTTCCTCTAGGAATAGGTTCTTGTTCAGCTGCTAGGAATAAAAAATGCAGTTGGCGGGGCGCCTGGGTGGCTCAGACGTTAAGCGTCTGCCTTCAGCTCAGGTCGTGGTCCCAGGGTCCTGGGATCAAGCCCCGCATCGGGCTCCCTGCTCAGTGGGAAGCCTGCTTCTCCCTCTCCCACTCCCCCTGCTTGTGTTCCTGCTCGTCCTCTCTCTCTGTCAAATAAATAAAATCTTAAAAAAAAAAAATTCAGTTGGCTAGAGCCATTAGCCATTCTTCTGAAGTGTTACCAGATCTATAAGGAGCCTTGGCCTTTCCCTGCTTTCAGGTAGGCATGCCTTGAGTCTAGACTATGTAAGGTCTCCTGCTCTGATCCTTGAAGGGCTGTGGAATGAGATGAACTTCCCATCCTTCTGTCCATGGCCTAATCCAGCCTGAATTTTCCTTTTTTGCCATATACTTCATCAGGAGCCAACTCACATCTCCTTTGCCTTAATTTGGGCTCATTTCTTCTTGATTAGTCATCTGGTGATACCATAATTTCTTGGTCATTATTAAGTGGCCATTCCTTAAAATTGTTTTAAAAGATTATTTGTTCTTCATTTTTTATTAAGTAATATCTTTATGCCCAATGTGGGGCTTGAACTCATGCCCCAAGATCAAGAGTCACATGCTCCACCGACTGAGCCAGTCAGGCACCCCTCTTAAAAAATTATGAGTTGAGCTTCTCAGAAGAAAGATACTTTTATTTTTTTTTAAGTTTTTATTTAAATTCCAGTTAGTTAACATAGTGTTGTATTAGTTTCGGGTGTACAATACAGTGATTCAACAATTCTTCACATCACCTGGTGCTCATCACGACAAGGCACTCCTTAATCCCCATGGCCTATTTCACCCATTCCCTCACACAGAAGAAAGATACTTTTATTTAATTAATTAATTAATTAATTAATTAATTAATTAATTAACTTTTTAAAAGATTTATTTATTCATTTGAGAGAGCGAGAATGAGAGAGAGTACATGAGAGGGGGGAGGGTCAGAGGGAGAAGCAGACTCCCTGCCGAGCAGGGAGCCCGATGCGGGACTCGATCCAGGGACTCCAGGATCATGACCTGAGCCGAAGGCAGTCGCTTAACCAACTGAGCCACCCAGGCGCCCTATTTATTTATTTTTAAGATTTTATTTATTTATTTGACAGAGAGAGACACAGCGAGAGAGGGAACACAAGCAGGGGGAGTGGGAGAGGGAGAAGCAGGCTTCCTGCCGAGCAGAGAGCTCGATGCGGGGCTCTATCCCAGGACCCCGGGATCACGACCCGAGCCAAAGGCAGAAGCTTAATGACTGAGCCACACAGGCGCCCCAAGAAAGATACTTTTAAATCCAATAAACAAGTATGTAAATAAACAAATATGGTATACCTTAGACTAGGAATCAAATAGGAGAGAGGGTGGGAAAGGTAGCCTCAGAATCCAAATTCAATCTGAGATCTTGCAGTGAGCTACAGGAGCCAGTTCTGGTCTCCATCATTTCTTTCCCCCTTCCCTTCTTCTCTTCTTTCCTGCCTCCCTCCCTCCCTTCCTTCCTTCCTTCCTTTTTCAGCTTTACTGAGATACAATTGACATAGAAAACTGTGTAAGTTTTAGGTGTACAATGTGTTACTTGATACACTTCTGTACTGCAAAATGATTACCACCATAGCTTTAGCTAATATATCACAGCATATATTTACCATTTTTCTTTTTTGTGGTGAGAACATTTGAAATCTACTCGTGGTCTCTGTCATTCTTAATGATAAAAAGCAGGAGCCTGGGCTGACAATGCAGGGAGAGATGCTGGCTTTGGATTCACATGGTTTAGAAGGCATCCCAGACCTCTTTGGAGGTCTTTAAACATCAACAAGCCAATGATGTGAGTTAGTGACTCCAGGATATCAGGATGGGGATCTAACCAAGAGACACTTGCACTTTTTAGTTCAGGGCACATTCCCTTAGTCGGTCCATACAAGGCCACTCTTAAATATGGATGCCTGTATTTTCTCCTATTTCCGCTCCTCACTCCTATCCTACCTCCCTGCAAACCACCATTCTAATCCATTTACTCATATTTTTTGGCTTCTATGTGTTCATGTGGATGTGTTATTGTCTGCTCTGCATGTATTTTAATTTACACAATAGCATTGTGTTACAGGTCTCACTCCGTGTCTTACTGTTTCCACTCCACATTTTGTAAGACCTATCCACATTGCTATGTGCACATCCAGTCCATCCTTCCTGACTGCTGCAGAGTACTCCAGTAATGGGCACCCCCAGTGCCTCTGACTTCCCACCACCCAAAACACTGCTGCCATGAGCAGCCTCCTATGTGACCAATTTTGGACCTGTATGGCAATCTCTTTAGACAACGTCTCGCCCATAGGTGTCCTTAAGTGCATTAGAAAAGACACCTCTTCCCCCCTTGGAGAAAACTGCCCCAGAGTAAAATGCTAGGCTTGGCAACGTAGAGCTCAGGCTGGGCTTCAGCCCCCACTCACCCCCTCATTTGGAGTCTTCTTCAGGGTACAACTGTAGGAGGTGGCCCTGCCAACAAACATTCCCCAATTCTTACTTCTAGCAGGTTTCACTTGCAACATCACTCCTGGTCGGTACATGAAAGAGGAGGGTGTCAATTGAGCCCAGAAATATCCTCATGGGATCTGTGTCTACTTAATTTGATCAAGCAGGGCTACATTCCCTGGGCACTTTATACTTGGGTGGATGCAGTTTGTGGGAACACCATGGCTAGTGTACAAGCTCCACGGGAACTGGGGAGTCAGACATGGTGACAATACACAGGAATCGTTGGGGCTGGTTCAGATAGACCTGCCTGAGGCCAAGGCAAAGGGCCCAAGTACTTTACTCCCTCACTTGGTCTTGGAGATGGCAGAGAAACATCTTTTCTCTTAATGCTGTTGTCACAGGACACAGGTGAAGTGGTTGGGCTCATATTCACAAGGCAGCCGCTCTGACTGGCTTGGCCACAAATGGTGGACATCTGGCCCTGAGCCATCCTGCCTTTGGCCCTTGGAGAACATCCTGTGACCTGCACAACGAAGAACTGATGGTCCTTAGGTCCTTACTCAAGGTCACCTGGACAGGCCAGCATTCAACTGTCCAGGACAAACTCCTTTAAACAGGTCAGGTTTCAAATCCATCAGAAATTCTTAGTGGCCATTCAGATATATCTAAATCCTCTTAAAATAACTGTGTATGGAGGTCAATGAAACACTTAAGTTACAGAGAAAGCTGTTATTTTCATGCTGATGTTTTCTCAGCTGTCAAATGAGGATAAACACAAGGAGAACTTCTAGAAGAAGACAGAAGTCATAATTTACAATTTTTCAGAAAAGAATCAATGGAATTTTCAGATTTCTGGAAGAAAGGCAACCCCCCCAAAACCAAACTGTTAATACATTTCTGGATTATGCTTGTGAATTTAGAACTACACTTCAGTATTCAGAAGAAGCCTGGATAATAGTCAATCGTGCAAGGATGTGAGTCACACTGAATACCACAGGCATTACTGTTATTGTGTGCAGTTGTGAATGAGAAAGGGGTGGGCTTTGACACAATGCAAAAGAACAGAAGTACTAATCAGTTGTATGCATCAACAAACATCAGGGTCTGGAAAATATTGACCACTAAGTGGGCCTGTGACAGAAAAAATATAATATAAGCTTCACATTCAGAAAGAGGAGCAAAGGTTAAAACTTGGAGATGGCTGCCATGTGACAAGAAAGATCCAGAGATTCACAAAAGGGCTGACTGCTTCACACAGGACAAGGCATCCGTCATCCACTGAGACCTGACTTATCCTTCTCAAATGGTTCCAGCATAACTTCATCCCTTTCCAGTCCTCACACCAGAAATGCATGGCCCCGTCAGGGTCCTGGAACTGACCTTAGATTAGATTGGTTGTTTGACCTTGGATTAGAATGGTTGTTTGACCTTGGATTAGAATGGTTGTTTGCAGGGAGGTAGGATAGGAGTGAGGAGCGGAAATAGGAGAAAATACAGGCATCCATATTTAAGAGTGGCCTTGTATGGACCGACTAAGGGAATGTGATCTGAACTAAAAAGTGCAATTAATTTAACACTCAACACCTGAGGCCTAATAAGTTTTTAAAAAAAGGTGCTCTAGACCTTGCCATTTGAGGCTTTCCTCAACCCAGCTGTTGACCAGTAGCATTGCTAGATCAACATGATCACAGCTTTTTAATACTCTCACCGACAGAGACTTCTATCTGGACTTGAGTGAGTTTCCTTGTAACATGTCTGCCCTTATCAAACTCAGGTTGGTCTGATGTTCTCCTGGTCCTTAAAATCCTTGGAAATTACCTGGCCTTATCTACATTATTTTATTTTCCTGATAGCCATAAACAGAAATGAAAGCATTTGCTTCCCTGGGGATTTAATCAAACCATAAAAGCTATGTTAATGAAGAATAGGGACTGCAGAGAAGAGAAGAAAGCCCTCGGTTCTGTTTGGCCTTGTTTCCTATCCATCCTGTAATGACTTTTTGCATTCACTCAAGGCTTGCGGCAGATGGGTCAGATTGGGCCTATGGTCATTGGGACACGGTGTCCTAGCTTCTTTCAAGATACATCTAGAACATTCTAGACCAATGCAATCAACAGTTGTCTGATGGCTAGAAACTTGCACCATTTAACAAGTATATGAGTAAATCCAGGACCATTTTTGAGATATTTCTTAGTCAACTTGGTGCTACTTAAACCAAAAAAAAGATAATATTCTTCAAAGTAGCATGTGTTCAATAGGTATCTAAGAAGTGTCAGTTAGATTGAATGACCTTTTACTATCCATCCAGGGACACCTCCTGTCCCTGTGGTACCTTACATGAATTAGAGCAGGTGCCTCTTCTTCCCGGCGACACAGCCCCAGAGTCAGGCACAGGCACAGCAAGTGGACTTGGTCTCAGCCCAGTCACCCCCTTGGTTATTAAGGGTATAATTTACACGACTGTAGGATGTGACCCTGCAAACAAATAAGCTCCCCCACCTTTCTCTCCTCCACCAGGTTCCCATGATTTGCAACATTTCTCTGGTTGATGTTGGAAAGGCAGGCTTGATTGACCATCCCATCCCCAAGTAGAGCGACAGTATCTGCCATGCTTCCATGCTCTTCTGCAGCTTTACCCCTGCCTCTGTAAAGGGGGAGTGTGATTCTACTCTTTTTGAGTCTGGGTGAGCTTTGGACTTGCTTGCCACCAACAGAGCACAGCAAAAGCGACAATGTGATTTCTGAGGTTAGGTGATAAACAGTGATGATCTAGCATCCACCTGCTGACTGGAATGCTTGGAGTTGGAGCCCTAAGGTGCCCTGTAAGAAGTCTATGCTGAGAATACCAAGCTGGGAGGAAGCCGTGCCACATGGTGAGGCTGTGTGTAGGTGCTCTGGTCAGCAGTCCGAGTTTTTGAGTGCTCCAGGCTCAGACACTGGACATGTGAGTAAACAAACCTGAGATGCTTCTAGCTCCCAGTTATGAAGTCATCACCAGACTTTGAATCTCCCCAGCTGGGGCCCCAGATAGCTTGGAGCAGAGAGAAGCTATCCCAACTGTGCTCTTTCTGAATTTCTGACACCTCGAATCTGTAAGCACAATAAATTGGTGTTTTCGTTTTACGTTACACAGCATATTTGAAACTTTCCCTAAGATAAAGTTTGCCGAAACAAAAGTGGGGGGAACTCACTTGTCTTCTGTCCTATTCTTCCAGGCTGTGGTTCTGTGCTAACAGGAGCTGATGGTTTAAATAGATTGCTCCTCCTGTAAGCATGACCTCTGTGTACTCTTGGAGGCTTCTTGGGACCTGGGACCCTACAGCAATGTGAGATTTCAGGCAGGGAAAAGTACTAAGGGGGAAAGCATATTCTTAGGCAAATGTTTTAGGCACTCCTCAAATCATTATAATTTGGGGTGGCTAGAATTCCCCTTGAAGACAAAATTCTCTTCTCTGACAATACTTAGTCCAGCCCTAGGTACACAAGTGGACATCAATGAATTCCTGGCGAAATGATGGAAGAAATTTTTCAGGATTTACTCATCAGCCTACCCTGAAGATTAGGGATTGTTCAATTTTGAACTTTGAAATGTTTCTGTCCGCAGAAAGACAAGCAAATAGGCTGCCCGTTAGTATGCAGATGATGTACTTTGGAAGGTCCTTCTGTCTGCTTGTAGGTTCTCTCCCTTGAAGAAAGACTGTTAACTCATGCTACAGCCTGCCGCTCTCTGCTTGGTTTGGGCTATGTCACTAAGCCCAAAATAGAAAGTTCTTTTACTGCAGAGCAGGGAAAGAGGTTGAAATTTATCAATTCAAATAACAAAGGGTAGCATTATACTGGCTCTCTTCCGTGGGGGGTAGGGAAGAGATAATGGCTGCTTCATCAAGGAGAGGGAGTGATCTGACACTGGCAGGGGCTGGGACCAGGAGACAAGCTTCCACTGTGGCGAGTTGGGCTTGTTTCCCATCCTGGCCCCCCTCATTCCCTCCTTCCAACCATGTCACCTCTTTTAGGACGTGGGAAAGCAGCTGAGCTACTGGGGAATCAGTCCCAGAAATGTCACTGAAGTTATCAGACTGGAAACAATGCTCTGAGCCAAACCGCTTCTCTCTTGGCTTTTAGAGGAGTCAGGACCTTGCAACAAAGTTACACAGAAGGGAGATGTATCTTTTCCTTGTCACATGGTCAAAAATTTTGAATGATCCTTAGGGTTGGAAAGAGTTTGCAGAAATTGGCATTCCCAGATATTGCTGGAGGGAGGTAGACTGAGTCAGCCACTTGGAGAACAACCTGACAACACGGATCCATGGTATACCAGAGAATGTGGATCTAGAGGCTCTCTCATTTATAGCTGGTGGGGGTGCAAATTGGTTCCCTAGACAAACTCTTGTACATATACAACAGGGAACATTTACGGTATACTGTTCATAGCAGCAGTGGGAGCAAGAGCTAAATCCTAGAAACAATGTACCTGCCCATCAGTGGGAGAGAGGATGATAAACCGCGGTATGTCTACACAGTGGGGTATTTAATACCAGGCAAAATGACTACAGTGGAATACAACGATATAGATGAATTTTAGCAAAGTAAGTGGAAAAAACAAGTCCCCAAAGATTACGTACAGCTTGATGTCCTTTTTATAAAACTGAAGACAGTTCTAAAAAATTACTCTTTAGGAATATATACAGATACAGCAAAATCATATAAAAAGAAAAGGAAGCGAACATACAATTTAGAACAGTTCCCTTGGGTAGAGAGCACAGAAGATGGGGTGGAGAGCTTTATGCTTCAGTATTGGTTATTGTTGAGGCCCTAGCTTTTGTTTTGGGTTGTGGATTGACAGGTACTGAATATGTTATTAAAATTAATGAATTTACTACCTAACTTAACAAAATCAGGCCATCCATACCAATTCTGAGAGTGTCAGAACAAGGGATTATGGTTAATCCAATTCTATATACCTGCCATTAAAAAACAAAACAAAACAAAACAAAACAAAAACAGGTTATAGAGGCTTTGGCACAGTCATCTCACTTCCAAGCATTTATTTTTTTTTTTTTTAAAGATTTTATTTATTTATTTGAGAGAGAGAGAATGAGAGAGAGCACATGAGAGGGGGGAGGGTCAGAGGGAGAAGCAGACTCCCCGTCGAGCAGGGAGCCCGATGCGGGACTCGATCCAGGGACTCCAGGATCATGACCTGAGCCGAAGGCAGTCGCTTAACCAACTGAGCCACCCAAGTGCCCTCCAAGCATTTATCTTAAGGAATAAACAAAGATGCAGAGAAACATTCATGAACAAGACACTTCTTGTGATATTTATAAATATAAAAATAGGAAACAGTCTATCAAACTAAGGGATTAGTTACATAAATTGGGTTATACTGATATACCTGAAAACAAAGTAGTCTTTTTTTTTTTAAGATTTTATTTATTTATTGACAGAGAGTGAGAGAAAGAGAGAGAGAGAGCACAAGCAGGGGGGGAGCGGGAGAGGGAGAAGCAGACTCCCCTCTGAGCAGGGAGCCTGATGTGGGACTTGATCCCAGGACCCTGGGATCATGACCTGAGCCGAAGGCAGACGCTTAACTGACTGAGCCACCCAGGCGCCCCAAAAACAAAGTAGTCTTTTAAAAATATTTGGGGCGCCTGGGTGGCTCAGTCGGTTAAGCGACTGCCTTCGGCTCAGGTCATGATCCTGGAGTCCCGGGATCGAGTCCCACATCGGGCTCCCTGCTCGGCAGGGAGTCTGCTTCTCCCTCTGACCCTCCTCCCTCTCATGCTCTCTGTCTCTCATTCTCTCTGTCTCAAATAAATAAATAAAATCTTTAAAAATAAATAAATAAATAAAATAAAAATAAAAATATTTTCTAGGGGTGCCTGAGTGGTTCAGTCGGTTAAGCACCTGCCTTTGGCTCAGGTCATGATACCGGGGTCCTGGGATCAAGCCCCGAATCGAGCCTTGTGTTGAGCCCCACATCAGGCTCCCTGCTTGGCCAGGAGTCTGCTTCTCTCTCTGACCCTCCCCCATCTCGTGCTCTGTCTCTCTCTCAAATAAATAAGTTCTTTAAAAATAAAAATAAAAAAATAAAAATATTTTCTAAGTATTTAACAGTATGGGGAAAAGGTCATGATACATCAGTTGAATAAAACAAATTACAGAACAGACATACAGTGTGAACTTAGTTTTATGTATATATATATTCCTCATTTCTGGATGTTGTGATTGTTTCTTCCTCAAACTTGTCAGTAGTTCACAAATTTTCTGCAGTGATCATTAATTTTTTTACAACCAGAAATAATTTTATTATGAAAATAGTTAATAATAATAGCTAATGTAGATGGAGTACTTGTTATGTGCTAAGAGCATTACATGGATTCATTTATTTAAAGCTTGAAATAAACTTATGGGGATGGTACTATTATGATCCTCATCCTACAGATGAAAATACTGATGGTTAGGTGGTTCCACAACTTTGCATGAGAACACAGAGGCCATAAAAAGTGGTGCCTTGAGCCAGGCTTCTAGGAGGCTCTTCAAAGGGTGTGCTGATGGTAGGGTCTTGGCCTCCCTGGTACAGGATGGCTGCACCAGAGAGAATGAGCTCCCTGTGAGCAGTATTGGGAATTGAACAGTTTGATGTGGAACCTGCAACCTAAACAGGTTGAGGCCTCCAAGGGGTGTCTGAGCCTGAGTCCACACAAGGCAGCCAACCATCAAACATGGGTGTGTGTAGGGGGGCACACGTGGGGAGCCAGGTAGCCCAGTCCTTGAGGGTTTCTGATGAGCCCCTGTGGCAGATCCCAGTAAGTGCAGCCTGGATTGTAGAACAAAGATTTTACTCAGGACTCTGACTAACTCTGGTTCTCACCAGCCACTGTAGGATGGCCTCTAGAGCCTTCAGTGGAGAGGTGCTCTAGGGTTAGGACAGAGCCAGGGCTCAGCTGCGGTCTCTTCTCATCACTCATGCTTTAAATATAAGCTCTGATGTGATCAAGGCGCCAGAGATAAAATGCCTTTCTCAAGCTAAGCAGGCAGGATCTGTATCCCATTTGGACAAGACAGTGGAAAATAGACTCAGGGGGAAAATATCCCTTGGCCTCAACACTTACACACGGGAGTTGAAGAATCTGATACCTTAACATTGTAGAATAAACAAATGGAGGCATAGTTTCCTATGTTTTCTTCAAAACATCTAGAATAGATAAAATTTAAGTGGGTGTGATTTTAACAGCTAGTTCTTCTCTTCTCAGCTGAAGAATTCTGGATTATCCTTCAAGATGTAGCTCAAGCATCAGCTTCTGTGGAAATACTTCCCAAGCCGCCCCAAGCAACAAGGCCATTCCTCTTCTATACATGTTTAATAAATGATTTGTTTATCTGTCGGAATGTCTGTCTTCCCCTGCTGGAGCATAAGCTCAGTGGGCTGTGTTTTATGCACCTCTGGGTCTTCCCCGCTTTTCCTCCACTACTTCCCATCACCTCTCCCCCATGCCCATCCCTATGCCTGCCATGTGGCAAGTGCCAATTAAATGTTGCTTTTGGAACAGTCAGCTATAACATTTGGGGTATGGTCTCCTAGAATTCTCAGAGCTAGGACTCAACCCCCTTTTTGCATCTATGATACTTGAGAGAATCTGATGAAAGCTAAGAACCTTTTCCCCAGAAAAAACACGTACAAAAGAAAACTCCCAATTGTATAGCAGTAAAAGTCCCCTCGCCCCCCCCCCCCAACACATACAAAAGTGAGTGCATGTAGAACTGGGGAAATCTGAATATGGGTTGTATCCGTATCAATGGCCAGTTGTGATACTGTATTATAGTACTGCAAGATGTTACCATTGGGAAACCGGGATCTCTCTGTATTATTTCTTACACCTGCATATGAATCTAAAATTGTCTCAAGGAGTGCAGTGGCTCCTTGGGTGGCTCAGTTGGTTAAAAGACTGCCTTCAGCTCTGGTCATCATCCCAGGATCCTGGGATCCCTGCTGAGTCTCCCTCTCCTTCTGCCACTCTTCTCCACTCGTGCTGCTCTCTCTCAAATAAATAAATAAAATCTTAAAAAAAAAAATGGTCTCAATAAAAATTTCAATAAAAAAGAAAATTCCTTTGGGAGTTGATGGATTCCCCCTGAATCCTAGGTTGAGAGCTCCCCAGTATGTATAGTCCAATTGCTACATGGATGACCTAGAGTGTGGGGCTTGAACGGGTCCTGAATGACAAGTAGTGCTCATATAGATATAACTGGCTGCCTGGGGAGCAAGACATGTTGCGCAAAGAGGTGAAAGTAGGAATGGAGGTGTATAGCACTTCTCTGAGACAGTGAGAGGGCCACCTGAGCTGAGGGTAAAACCTTTTAATGAGAGGGAAGGAAGGAGAAAAGACCATTTTGAAATGCTTTGTGAAGAGGCCATGTGAGAAGGCCACATGAAGGTGAGACTACTCTTCACAGGAAAGTGGGTAATATTAATATTCCAGGGCATAGAGGAATATTTAGCAGAACTATTAGCTGCATGTTGTTTGGGGCCTGTGCTTCCCCTAAGAGGTGCCTAGTCATGTTTACTCAGATCTTCTGAAATTTTCTTTTCACAATTATGAGCAACATATTTTCATTACAGAAGACTCAAGTATATAAAAAGAAAAAAATAAAAATCCCATTCACCAGAAGCAACTGCTATTAATACTTCATTGTGTACATTTCTAAAGTCTCTCATGGGGGCACCTGGGTGGCTCAGTCTGTTAAGCATCTGCTTTCGGCTCAGGCCATGATCCCAGGGTCCCAGGATCGAGCCCCGCGTCAGGCTCCCTGCTCAGCGGGGAGTGCTTCTCCTTCTCTCTCTGCCCCTCTCCCTGCTCTCTCTCTTTCAAATAAGTAAATAAAATCTTTATTAAAGTCTCTCATAAACATCTATTTATAATATTTATTTAGTAAAATTAGGGTTTTACATCCTGTTTTATAAGGTAATTTTGTCACTTAATACTATATTGTGCGTAATGTTCCATGTCAATAAACGTACTTCTCTGATAATACCTGCATAGTTAGTGACAGTTTTCTTAAGGCTTATCCCGCCCTCTGGAGTGATAAACTTTGCCTTTTGTTTAAGATTATTTTTTTCCCCTGTAACGGAGAGAAATATTTCCTCTGTAAGTGAGAATGGTATCTAGATGTCATGGACATTACCAAGGGACATGGTTATTTCTCTTTTTTTCTTTAGTCAAACTGCAGTAGCTGGGTGAAAGAGCTTTATTATATTTGTGGCAAAGTTCCTGGCCACAAAATTTTGACCACATCTATAAAATTCTAATTTCAGGTGAAAGGGCAATGTAAGTTGAATTTTTCTGAAAATTGCAAAAGAGAAAAACGGATGGATACCAACGAGTTGCAAGTATCACTGTGTATCCTGCGTACGAAATCTTCTGGTAGTTGGGCAGGTCCAATTGGCCAGAGCATGGCAGGTTTCTCATGGGCATAGCCACTAAAATGTTGACTAAGTAGGTCTTTATTTTGGAGCTTCTGGGGTATAGAAGGCCTTGGTGCAAAGCGCATGCCATCAGATATGGCACCCTTTACAGAGAAAAGATTCTGGTACAACAGGAACATAAGGCTGACCAACTGTATTAATTCTTGGATTTATTCCTCATTATCTTTTTCTCTACACAACAGGTCTTCTGAATGTTTCCATGATGTCAAGGGAAGAGAGGGGATGTTCTTTTTGTTTCATCTCTACCCTCTTTTCTTGAATCCTTCCCCCCCACCCCACCCATCTTCACTTCATCTAATGGCTTTGTATCTATATGATTTCTTTGATATCATGATGTTCTGTTTCCAAGGACCACTATGTATTTCACGGCAGGCGTTGTGGTGCTCCAAGTAGCATTAGAGGATATTTAGAATCAGAGACCACTTAGAAGTAATAAGAATAAGAATACCTAGGGGCCCTTCAGTGACTCAGCCGGTTAAGCATCTGACTCTTGATTTCGGCTCACAGTCAGGAGGTGGAGCTCCGCGTCAGGCTCTGTGCAGCCTGCTTGAGATTCTTCCTCTTCCTCTGCCCCACCGCCCCCCCCCTCTAAAAAAGAAGAAGAAGAAGAAGAAGATCTAACACTTTAATACTTACTGGACATTTATTATATGCTGTGTTGTGTTTTACATTTATAATTTCATTTAATTCTCAGAAGAACCCTATTATTTGGCAATTACAATTATTCCCACTTTATCAATGAGAAAACTGAAACTCAGAGTTTAGGTAACTTCCAAACTTCATGCAAAACCAGAATTCAAACCAGGTCCATCTGACTCCAGAGCCATTTCTTACCTATATGGCTCTACTTTCTGTCTCAGTAAGCTTAAAAGTCAGGGAACTGGAAGGAACAACAACAAAATAAACCTAATGTAAGGCCAAGAGAATTGTTGACAAAAAGATATATCTTTCCTTCTCGATGTTTAATGTCAATTTTTATACTTTGGCTAAGATATCTATTATAAAGCTATTTGCTGAAGGTCATTTTCCTCCTACCCCGCCCTCATCATCAGATGATTTTTATTTATAGCTATGTTTAAACATCATAGGTAACACTTAGACTTGCTGTATACTGAATTTTCCATCTGAGCAAAGATTCTTTCTCAAAGCATATTTGCTTTATTCACTCTCTGGTTTTTGCCAAGAAATTAAAAGGACTTTTTTTTTTCTTTTCTTTTAACTTTTTGTTTCAAGTATTCCTGAGCTCTAGAATTCAGACAGTCAGGTCCAATTAGTCAAGACCAGATTAATCAAACTGAAGTTTTAGATCCATGGCTAGCTTGAGTTCCACAAAGTAGAAAACATTCTAGATTCTTTTTAAAGGAAAAGACATTCTGATTTAGTTCTGTATTGTTTGTAATCACATATGCTTTACTTCACAGCTTGAATGCTAATAAGAGCTTCCTAGAATTCATTCCTTAAGAAGTTAAGTTACGGCATCTAATTATTTGGCAGGGTGCTTTAAGTATATATAATTATATCTTCTCTCCATTTTGTGGTGGTGAGCCAAGTAATCTGCATCAAGAGAAAATAAATAATACGTACATTAGGGCTACCAACTAGGAGCTCACATCACTTTGGAAAAACCCACTCATTTATAATCTTAACACATAGTAGGTGCTCAATACTTTTTTTTAGGGTAGATAAAACCCATGAGGTTTTTATTTTGTTTGCTTTGTTTTTTTAACCACATGACTTCTGACAATATAGCATTTTCTAAATTTCCTTTTGAAAGGAATTTGTTTCTCATTGGAATTATGGTCCATGGAAACTACTTTGTAAAACGCTGCTGCAGATGCTTAAAATTTTGATGTCCTCAGGACACATTTGCACCCATTCAGGACCTCTGAAACATGAATGAATGCAGCCCTTAGGGTGCCCAATACTTTTTAATGAACCAAACTAATCTCACCCCCACCTTTCTAAACAGGGTAACTCAGGCAAAGGGAAATCATATTGACCCTATTCCATATTTCAGTCCTTGGAGGTCGGTTGTGTGAGTGTGCCTGAGACCCTGCACGTGGGACTATAAAGTTTCAAATCCTGATCACTACCTTGGAAGTCCCTTCTCTTTTCTGAGTGCTCCTCTGCTTCTTGCCCTATGAGACAGGACCAGTTCTCACACAGTACAGGGCAACAGTGAAGAGTAAGACCTAAGATGACAGCACACTAAGCATGGCTTTATAATCATGAGCACTAAGCGATGATTTTTTCCTCACACATTCTGCATGATCTTAACTCTTACTCCTCTATTATTTGGGGATGATAACTGCAAAACATGGTCAGAATTTGGGCTAAAATAACTTTTTTTTTTCAAGTCTGGTAAATTATGTTACAAGCCTTTGGGGAGGTAGATCTGAGACACTTTCCTCTGGGCACGCTGCTGGGAGGCAGAACGGAAAGCAGAATTGTCATTTTCAGTCTGGGAAGGCTGACCTTCTTTCTCCCAAGCGTGGGATCGAGCACATAATTGGCGTTTTACAGTAACAAATACTTCTGTGAATGCAGGGACATGGGGATGTGAAAACATTTCACAAACCCCAAAGAGATTCATAGCCAGACCGAGATCTGATCCTAAGGTATCTGAGCTTTCTTTAAAACGCGGGTTGTAGCCGCTTCTGACACCCTCAGGTCGTGTCCCTCTAGAAAGTAGGCCAGAGAGAATAGGGGTGGGGGCGGGGGGGGGTGTTGTTCTCATTCCCACAAGGAACCCGAGGGGTAAGAAGGCGCACACCTGGGTGGGAAGGCAACAACGGGCGAGGCTGCGTGGGGCGTGTGGCAGCCAGGCGCGCGGTCTGAGGCTCCGAGAGAAGCCCAAGCCTCGGCCGCAGGCATCGCGCCCAACAGGACACCTTAGGCCCGAGGACAGGTGTGTGCGGGGGGGGGGGGGCAGTCAGGTGCACCGCGCGGCACTCCCAGGGCAGTCACACCCTCCTCCGCCCACGAGTGACCTAATTACAAGGTGCCTGCCGCGCCCAGAGGCGGAGGTGGTCACTCCAACCAGGCTACCACTCGGCGCCCGTTCCTGCCCCCAAAGATTTGGGTATCCCATACAATTCCAGCGCACCACGAGGTCACAACGCTAGTTTCTGTGACCTGGACGCAAACGCGGGGTGAACCGCAGAGCCGGCTCACCTTAGGGAAAAAGTCTCCCGCAGCTAGGTTCTCCACCCACACCCTCCAACCCCGGGACTGCGTCTGCGCCACGCCGGCGCCCGCGCCGCGCCGCGCAGGACGTCGTGCTCTGGAATTAGCTCGGTTCTCTGCGGGAGGCGCCGCACTTGCGGTGCCTCGGTCTTCCCTTCCCCCCCCACCCCCGACCCCTCCCTTCTGGACGACCACGCCCTAAAAGCGAAGGTGCCTCAGTTACCAGCCGGCTACATTGCGCCTGCGCCTTGGCCCCTGGTTCCCGCCCCCCTAGTCGGCCCTGGCGGCGGAGCAGGGTTGGCTCTGCAGTTGCGCAGCTCCTGTCCCGGCCCTTCTTCCCCGCCGCCTCCTGACGCCGGGCGTGATGTCACCACGCCGGCGGCCGCCATTACAGAGAGCCGAGCTCCGGGACTAGATCGAGCGGAGCAGGGTTGCGGCCGGTGGCCGGGTAGTGCAGGGAGAGTTCGCGGGTTCGCGCTAGCGCCGAGCAGCCGCCAGCAGCCACACAGGTACCCCGGGAACCGGCGGCGGCGTGTGCGGTGTGGCCCGTGTGCGGGCGGCGGCGCGGGAGTAGCGCGGAGCGGCAGCCGGTTCGGGCGGGTGGCATCATGGACGAGAAGGTGTTCACCAAGGAGCTGGACCAATGGATCGAGCAGCTGAACGAGTGCAAGCAGCTGTCCGAGTCCCAGGTCAAGAGCCTCTGCGAAAAGGTGAGCTTCTCTCCAGCTGTGGGAGGCGCCGCGGGCCGAGCCCCTCGGGAAGGACGCGGCCGTGGGGAGGGTGCAACATGGCGGAGGCAGCCGGCCCGGGCCCCCCGAGCCTCCAAGACCGGCGCCCGGCGCGGTCCGGCGGCGGCTCCCGGGCGACCCGGCGCCCCCTGCCTCCAGCGCAGGGATTGGTTGTCGCCGCCACCGCGGCCTAAAATGGCGCCGTTCACCCGACTCCGGGGCTCCCGAGCCTCCCGGCTTTGGTGCCGGGCGAGGTGGCTGGGGGAGCAGAGACCCTGTATGTCAGGGTCGGGGACGGTTTTGAGGTGCATGTGAGAGGACTTGGGTTCTACGGCCTGGGATGCGGGACTGTGACTCTACTGTGAGGTGGGTAAGAGGCTTTTTACTTGTACTCAGGCCTCATTCTTCGGTCCAAAGCTGTCCAGAGGATTCCCCCAAAGCGAGCTCGTAGGCCGGATCGCAAGACCTGTCTAAAGGTCGCTCACCTTTAGTACCATCCCTGGTGGTTTATGTTAAACTCACCGAGCAGTCCTTTCCAGAGACCGATTTAAAAATGTGTGTTACAAGAATTTAAAAATACATTTCTAACCTAATTTCTACGAAGGTCACGGTGGTAGGTGCAGGGAGGAGTACAACTTAGGTTTCATAGTTGCAAGAAATGGAGAATTTGGTGAGTCATACTACGTAAGGAGCTTTGGGATTGGAAATCAAGTGTCAGTTTGATCTGTGATTTATATGCTGACTCAAATTGGGTACTGTGAAACCCTTCTGCGAGCTGAACGTACTTGGCATTTTGCCATCTATTTTTAAAATGAACAGCGTAAACTGCGAGCAGCAAATTTTGTATACTGGCTCTTTGTTGGGAAAGTTACTTGTTTGTATTTTTGAGGCTCTAAGTAGCAAGATAATATTAATAGCTGTTTGTTGAGCTTTTACTATGTCCCAGACATTGTGCTTAGTGTTTACAGATGTTGAAAATGGAATGCTGTAGTTCCTTTAATAAGTCCATTTTAAATTACCTAATTCCGTTTTGTTTTTACCTAGGGGTTGGGGAAACAGCCTATTTAGCTATTGGCTGTGTTGTATTTTTGAAAGTCTTATGACTCAGTTTTCTGATATATAGAAAATGCTTATCTCCACTGTAAATAGTTTAACTTCTCTTGTCAAAATTAACTTGGCAGTATTTCATTGTAGTGCAGAATTGTGGAATACCGTATTTGCATTTTGTGTTAGTGAGGAGAGTTATTAGAGAGCAATTATGCTGACTCCTTTGCGGTTTGTTAGGAAAATTGGGTTCATGAGTTTGGTGTATATGTTCCTAAAGCAGGCTTTTTCAGAAACTGTGCTGTGAATAATTGCAATTTAAATGAGTCAAATTCAGATTTATTTATCCTTAGCCTGAACAACTCTCCTACTAGTTGATGAGGTGGTAAATTATCTATTGGAGCTGAATTTTAATGTTAGCAATGTATTGAGTCTTTGGTTCCTTCTTTACCCTCATCAAATAAGGATGGTGTTTGTATTAAGGGTTTATTTAGAAAGAGGCTTTTAAAACTTAACGTATATTGTCAAGTATTAATTTCTAGGTGCTGGAAGTGATGATTTTAATGACTTTTAGGGATCAATACCTTATGTAGACTTTGAGTCAGCATTTGGTTAGATGACTAGTCATTTGTGTAGAAAACATTGGAAGAGAGATAATGATGTAATTGGAAGACCACTGGACTTAACAAGTTAGACCTGGACACTATTCCTCTTTCTGCTGCAGAGTAATTGTGACTGATCTTGGGACACTTAGTCCACATTTTGCTATTTAAACTAAAGAGTTAAAATAGATGTTCCAGAGTCCCTTCTAATCTGAGATTGTATAATCCAATTTAAATTAGTACATTGTGTTTAAATATCGAACACCTACTGACTATCTGCGATTGCTTACTTTTATGAGAGAAAGGAAAAGCAATGAAGTATAATCACGTTTAGTCTCAAGGAGCCTGAATCTAGTTGGAAATAAGTAGTAGATGAACCAGGGAAGTAGAGGGTTTGTGTTGGAGACTGCAGGAGATAATACTGGGTGCTTAGATTGGGTGTGTCAAGATTGATGAATGTGGTAAATGTGATTGCTTTTCCCATCTTTGTAAAACTAAGATGTAGTGAGATTAAACAATTTATACTTAGCTCTCCATTGCTTATCCAGTGTGTCCAGATTTTTATTCTTAGAGCCAAAAAGGTGGAAATAATATTTGAAGTTAGGTTTCCAAGAAATGGATCATTTGAGGGAGAATATTATGCAGTCTTCATACTCTTTTTAACTTGAAAGTTTTTGAACTTTTGGAACTACATTAACTTTGTAAACTAAGTTTTAAGGCAGCTTTTTAGGTATGTGAAATGAGTTAGGATGCATGACTTGAAATGATTTTTTGTACTAGGAAACTAAAACAAAAATTCTCTTTTCACTCTTAATTGAATAGCCAATAGCACATCTAGTGAAAGCTACATATTTTGAAAATCTTGAGGGAACCATCTTTCATTTGTATAATAGTTTTTTCTTTTAAAGAAAAGATACTTGTTGGAGATAGGTCCTTGGTAGTAGTTGATCATTTCTTTAATTTTAAGAAGGAAAAGTAATACAAAAGCCCTCCTTTTATCTGCCTGAAGGTGCCTGATCTGAATGAAATATTTAAATGGTAAAGATAGAAGTATACCATGAGAGGTCATGGTGATTAAAAAATTCAGAGACCATTATTATGGTCTCCCATTAGCAATTAACAGTGGTAGGTGTTCAAAATGCAGAGAATTCAGGTGTGTATTTATAGACAAAGGTGACTGTGGTTTTTATGCAATTGACTAGTTAAGCTTTTTTCCCTTCAAGGTGTGATTAAGGTTTATATCAAAGCCAAGATGATTGTGTGTGGAGTATACTTTGTCATTTGGGGGATCATAATTTTAGTTGATTGTTGAAAAATTGTGGTGAGTGAATGCAGTTTTGTCTCAGGTACAGTTCTATAGTCAGTAACATTACTACATTTGTATAACTGGATGGTATGTTTCCATTTACAGATTGGATGAAGTAAATAGTATCAACCACAGTAAACAGTCTTTTATTATGTGACTTCACCAGTGGTTTAATTTAGGTATGATTTTTGGCTTTGTCCTTTCAGGTCTTTCCAAACTTGTGGAGAATGTTGTTTGATAGCCAGTTTTTTTTTCTTTCCCCAAAGGAGTTCTTTACCTAGGTATGCTCTTTTCCATTGCTCTGCAAACACTATAAATAAAATGCAGTCATTAAGGCCTCACATTTGTACATGAGTATGGGAAAAAGCAAACCCTCCTTCTCACTGGATGAGCTGCAAAATGCTTGACTAAGATTAAATTTCTATATGAAGTGGGTAATAAATTTTTGTGAGTCTGTATGTGTGCTTAATTTAAAGGATTGTTTGGAAGCACCTGGGTGGCACATTTGGACTCTTGTTTTTGGCTCAGGTCTTGAACTCAGGGTCATGAGATCAAGCCCCACATTGAGCTCCGCACTCAGCCTGGAGTCTGCTTGAGATTCTTTCTCCCTCCTGCTCATGTGCTCGCTCTCTCTGCCACTCGCCCTCCCTCTCTCTCTCTCCCTCCCTCCCTCCCTCCCTCTCTCTGGAATGGATAAATCTTAAAAAACAAACAAACAAAACCAAACATTTAAAAGGTTGTTTGGCTCATTTTCATAAAAGTAATTTGAATATTGAGAACAAATGGGGAAAGCATGATGCAGAATGTTTGCATCATATTTTCACATACACAGTTCTTTTAACAAGTTTATGAGACAGTTATTATCCTCAGTTATAGACGGAAACCAGAGGCACAGGAAGGTAAAGTGACTTGACTTCAGGGGCTAAAGTGAGATTGTGCAGCCTTACAGATTCTCAGCCCAGTGTTCTAGTGTTGCTTTACAGCCTCTCCTCTCTTTTTAGGTGGTGTTAATAATGAAAAATGGAGGTGAATTGGGGGCAAGCCGAATTGTAGAATCAACAGCTCTGTAAAATAAAGCATTATTATTATTCTCATTGCTTGAAAGCTTCCCATTCATGGCACGCACTGTTGTCTTACTTTGTCCTGGAGGAGGAAACCGTAATTATTCTTCAATTTTGAATGTGGCTGGCAGCATTTGCCCCTCAAATAACATTAATGAGAAGAAAATGCCAGTTCATTTTCTGTGTATCCTTAGTGCAAATCATGGTCTAGAAACTGAACTTTAAAGTATTCCAGGAAAGCATAACTAACATTTATATTGTTCAGTACAGTTTGTAAAATGCCTTATCATGGCTTCCACAGTCAGACCTATATGTGCCTGTGTGTGTTTCATGATCTAGTCATGAAGCAGTAGTGCCCTTGGTTTTGGGTTCACTTAATGAGGAAGAGTCGAAAAGGTGAACAGTCATACTGTTCGGAAACACAGGTCCCCCAACTTTCCTTTTGTTTCCTCTGTCAAAGTCAAGAGTTCTGCCTGTAAATATTGGCAGGTGAAACTCATGCTGTAGAAAGCATGAGGGACACTGGAGGAGTGTATGGGTAACATTTCTATCACTTGTCAGGTGTTTCTCTCCCACGCCCTCTTTAATGGCAGAGGATATTGCTGGTAGCCTTCTAAGTCATTTGTCAGTTACCTGTGGCTTTGTTAGGTTGGAGGAGGTGAGCTAGGAAAACCAGGAGATACTAGGTTTGCGTTGAGGTAATGGTAGGGAAGGGTCTTTTTTGAAGGTGCTCAGAAGAGAGGGAAAGTTTGGTGTGGCAGAACCCCCCCCCCTTTTTTTTTTAGTTTTTTGACACATCTCTCATTTCTTTTTTTTTTTTCTCTGTACTCATTTCTCATAAACCTTTAAACGGCGCTTTCCCACACAAGTGAGGTAGGAATTGGACTAGAACTATGAAGGGAAAAGAGTTTGTTTTTTTGCTGTTTTAAATAGCTTTTCTTTCATCTTCTGGTGCAGAAGTGGTAGAAGAAGTTGAAATAGAGGTCTGGCTGCTGGTAAATGGTTGGGGAGGGATTCTGAAAAAAATTGTAAAGAGCGATCTGGGATTAACTGCTTAATTTCTTGGGGCGCCTGGGTGGCTCAGATGGTTGGGCGTTCGCCTTTGGCTCGGGTCATGGTCCTGGGGTCGTGGGATCGAGCCCTGTATCGGGCTCCCTGCTTGGCGGGGAGTCTGCTTCTCCCTCACCCTCCTACTGTTGCCCCAGCTTGTGCTCTCCTGCTCTCTGTCAAATAAATAAATAAAATCTTAAAAAAAAACCTGCTTAATTTCTTAACAATACAGAGTTGCTGTTGCCTACTTATATATTGGTAGTGTGGTTTAGGATGGATGAACAAGGCAGTGACAGGTGTGTATATCTGAATCTGGGTATTTTCTTTTTTTTTTTTTTAATTTTTATTGTTATGTTAATCCCCATACATTACATCATTAGTTTTAGATGTAGTGTTCCATGATTCATTGTTTGTGCATAACACCCAGTGCTCCATGCAGACATGCCCTCTTTAATACCCATCACCAGGCTAACCCATCCTCCCACCCCCCTCCCCTCTAGAACTCTCAGTTTGTTTTTCAGAGTCCATTGTCTCTCATGGTTCGTCTCCCCCTCCGATTTCCCCCGCTTCATTCTTCCCCTCCTGCTATCTTCTTTTTTTTTCTTAACATATATTGCATTATTTGTTTCAGAGGTACGATCTGAGATTCAACAGTCTTGCGCAGTTCACAGCGCTTACCAGCGCACATACCCTCCCCAATGTCCATCACCCAGACACCCCATCCCTCCCACCCCACCCCCCACTCCAGCAACCCTCAGTTTGTTTCCTGAGATTAAGAATTCCTCATATCAGTGAGGTCATATGATACATGTCTTTCTCTTTTTGACTTATTTCGCTCAGCATAATATGAATCTGGGTATTTTCTAAACTGTGTGTGACCAGTCAGCCAGTCACTCTGGTACTCCATGCCCTCACCTCTGCTTCAGTCATTCAGTTACTACTCCAGATGGGAGTATGGCTGATGTTGAGGGGGCTGCAAGAAGATTGAAAACCTTTTTCCAGAGTGCTCCTGGGAAGACAGTTCATTTACCTAGCTAGAGTTATATACAAAGTGTAGTTCACAAAGACTGTGGAGTGTCAGTGATGCTATTAACGGTGTGACAGTGTTCTGGAAATCAGTCAAAATTTATTAAACTCCTATTATGTGCATTACTCATTTTCACTGTTTAGCTTTGTCTAAGTAGCATTGTTTTAGGGATTTGCTAGTTTTTTGCTCTAATAGTAGGGTTTCACATTAGCCAGGAGGTTGAACTTGTAGTAAACTCTATAGATGGGAAAGGTTTTAAAATATTTGTGCTAGTGGTGATCAAGTGCATTTCATTAGTCTGCCACCCATTGTTTGTAAACTGGCAGTAGTGCCCACTACCTGTTGGGTGCCTGTGACTTAGTGAAAAGGCTTAAGAATTGCTTTGGTAAAATTTCAGTGATGGAAGGAACCTTAAAAACCATTTAGGCCGTCACCTGGTACAGATAAGGGAGGAAAAAGACATCCAGAGTGGTTGATGGATTCATGATGGGTTGTTGTGGTGAGAATTTTTAAACAACTACATATATACCAGCATTTCTCTGTTTAGATTATATATATATTTATCCCCTATGCAGGAATTATTGGGAATTTTTAATTCCTGCACATGTGTATTTGACAGAGGTGGAAAAACATCAACTTAAGTAATTTTTTTTAAAGATTTTATTTGTCAGAGAGAGAGCATGATCACACACAAGCAGGGGGAGCTGCAGGCAGAGGGAGAAGCAGACTCCCCACTGAGCAGACAGCCTGATGAGGTACTCCATCCCAGGACCCTGGGATCATAACCTGAGCTGAAGGCAGACGCTTAACTGAATGAGCCACCCAGGTGTCCCTTAAGTATTTTCCTTTAATACAATTTTAGAATTATCCCTCATACCTGACCTTTTTCTTTTGGTTAGATCCTAACCTTAAAACCACATAGTAACTACTAGTTCGTAGAACATTACATGGAGGATTATAGTACTTTTATAGTATAATCACACAGATAGTGTACATACAGTATAATCATACAGAAGACCAAAATGTTTCATAAAATGTTTGACGCATCTGTTCAGTGTAATTAATGAAAGACAAGTAATATGAAGAAAGGTTTGACAGTTGAAGATGAATAACTCAAGATTTATTTGCTTCCAGGGCTAGTAGTATGTCTACATTATGTATCAGTCCAAAGTAAAAATCTAGCCATATATACTAGTTTGTCATGAACCTTAATTTTTTTGCCCAATTATGAAAATCAAGAAAACCTACCTTTTATCTTTCATAAAAGCAATATGAAGCAAAATGAAATTCTCTTATGGTATTGGAAAAATTTATTATTGCTTGCTTATTTGCCCTTTTTTTAAAGATTTATTTATTTTTTAGAGAGCGAGAGAGAGACCATCTCAAGTAGACTCCCCGCTGAGCCTGATGCTGAAAGCAAGAGTTGGATGCTTCACTGACTGAGCCACCCAGGCGCCCCGTGAACTTGCTTTTTAAAAATGTTTTCAAGGGGGGCGCCTGGGTGGCTCAGTTGGTTAAGCGACTGCCTTTGGCTCAGGTCATGATCCTGGAGTCCCTGGATCGAGTCCCGCATCGGGCTCCCTGCTCGACAGGGAGTCTGCTTCTCCCTCTGACCCTCCCCCCTCTCATGTGCTCTCTCTCATTCTCTCTCTCTCAAATAAATAAATAAAATCTTTAAAAAAAAAAAATGTTTTCAAGGGGCGCCTGGGTGGCTCATTCGTTAAGCATCTGCCTTCGGCTCAGGTCATGATCCCAGCGTCCTGGGATCGGCCCCGCATCGGGCTCCCTGCTCCGCGGGAAGCCTGCTTCTTCTTCTCTTGCTCCCCCTGCTTGTGTTCCCTCTCTCGCTATGTCTCTCTGTGTCAAATAAATAAAATCTTTTTTAAAAAAAAGTTTTCAAATGTTTGTAATTCTGAAACTGGAAAGTAAAATTCAAAAATTAATTATTGCATTTTTTTAGGTTTGCTTCTCTTATGTCTTTATGGCTATATTGGTAGAAGATATACTCAATTGTGCTTAAAGTATGAAATGTTTAATTTATGTGAAATAGTTTCCAGTGAACATTTGAATTAATAATCAGATTTTTAATAGAAAAATATGAGAGCATCATTTAGCCTTGTATCGATAGATAACTCAAAGAATTTGTGTGAACAATCTGTGTAAGAGGAGAAATAACTGATAGTAAATAAACATGGAATAAAAAATTTGAACTCCAAAATGAAAAGTACCAGTTAAATCAGAAAGTAGCATTTTATATTTGAAATAGATGAGAATGGGTGCATTCTAACATTTATTAATGTGTATATAAGTTGGGAATAATTGAGCTTTATAGACTACGTATGTAACCAAAAAACGTTCACGTATTTTGCTCTCTAGTCCCACAATTGAAAAATCTCCTGAAGGGAAGTAAGTCAAATAAACAGTACATGTATAAATTTGGGAAGATACTATATAGCAGTTTAAAATGATCACTATGATGCTATAAGGCATTGGATTTATGAATATGAACTCTAAAGAATTTGAGAGAGAGAGCATGCAGCAAATGAGGGGGAGGGGCAGAGGGTGAGGATTCCCTCTGATCAGAGAGCCTGACGTGGGGCTTGATCCCAGGACCCTGGGATCACAACCTGAGCCCAAGGCAGATGCTTAACTGACTGTGCCACCCAGGCGCCCCCATGAATATGAACTTTAGGACAGAAATTGAGACGTTTACCAGTTTTAAGCACGAGGTCAGTATGTGGGTAAAAGCTGGAAGGGAATACAAAGAAATGAGAGTAGTTTTTGTTGGTGTGGTAGGTTTAAGACAGCCATAATCTATCAACATTTTATGTTCTCCAGTGTTCTCATACAAAGAACTTTTACATAATTGTAATCATTTTCCATTTTAAAATGTTTGCTTGGTTTAATAATGAAAATGCATGAATATGTTGTGTGACTTTAATATAAAAATGCATTTCTTTTTCTACGGTACACGTTAAGGAGAAGTTACACTGCTGTTGTGTGTCCTTAAGGAAATTAATATATAAATGGTTTGTGAACCTTTTGTTGGTTCCTGTTTTTTTTCTCTTTTACTTGTCTTCCTTGAAAGATCTTGACGTGGATGGTTTTAGGAGTCTAATTTAAATTTGCTTTTTTGTAATTTCATATTATTATGGTGGTTAGGGATGGCCCATACCCAAGAAACCTGATGTTAGTTGAAAATAAAATTTTAAGATTTCTGAATCTGAACTCAGAAGGCAGAGAGGACATTGATAATAAATTACCGTTCCTGAAGGTTTCTTTTCTTCAAGTGAATCTCCAAATTGTTTGAATTTTAGGACTGTAGAAAAATTTAACTTTTAGTTAAGCTGTTATTATTGGACTAGCTTATTTCAGCTTCAGCCTTGTTCTGTGAAGACATATTTATTAGATCTTTTTTCCTTGAATTCACTGATTTCAGTTTATGCCATTTGAATTTCAGTAGGGCTCCTACTGAAGAATTGATAAATAAAGAAAAAATAAATATGATGCTGATTACACTATTTTTAAAAACTTGATTTTTAATTATTTTTTTCCCAAATGTTTATTAGTGGAGACTTTTTGAGGCCCTCAAAAAACGTTTTGGGGCGCCTGGGTGGCTCAGTTGGTTAAGCGACTGCCTTCGGCTCAGGTCATGATCCTGGAGTCCCTGGATCGAGTCCCGCATCGAGTCCCGCATCGAGTCCCGCATGGGGCTCCCTGCTCGGCGGGGAGTCTGCTTCTCCCTCTGCCCCTCCCCCCTCTCATGTGCTCTCTCTTTCTCTCTGTCTCAAATAAATAAATAAAATCTTTAAAAAAAAAAAATTTTTTTTTTTTGCTAAATACGATTTCTTTTTTTTTTTATTCTTATGTTACTCCCCATACATTACATCATTAGTTTTAGATGTAGTGTTCCATGATTCATTGTTTGTGCATAACACCCAGTGCTCCATGCAGAACGTGCCCTCCTCAATACCCATCACCAGGCTAACCCATCCTCCCACCCAAGCCCTCAAAAAATGTTTTAGGGGAAGCAAAAGTTTGGGGTGTGTATCTTTTGCTTTTGCTTCTTTGCATAATTCAGGTGACATGAGGCTTTAAATTAGAGGAATCAGAATACCAGAAAGTGAAAAGGTAGTTATTAGAAGTATAAACCTCTGTAATGTTAATTAAGTTGCTTTGAAAATCTGGTTCTGCCATTTACCTTGAATATTAAACTAGAGAGTTGAAGTATATCTACCTTAGAAACTGATGGTTGGTGAAGGCCTGCAGGTTCTAAAGGTGACTCATTAGATTGCTTCTCAGCCTTTTGGCTAAGATCAAGTGTAAAGATGACTCATTAGAGGTCCCATTAGGTGACCCATAGAGGGGTTCTATTAGGTGCTTCTGAGACTTGAAACGCCTGACTCCTTGTGATAGCACAGCTTCTCAGACATTTCTTTTTCTGTGATTAGTTTTTCTTAACTGTAAAATAATCTTCAATGAGGAGATGTGCAACCATTATTGTTCTGGTGTTCTGGGATAGTGTATTTTGGTGTAGTAATCCTCTGAAAGCTGAGTTGAGACCAAAAAAAAAGGTATACTTAAATTCTTTGTAAGCTTGAGTTTTTGTTGTTAAAATATACTTAATAATTGGCTTGATGGCATCTGATATGTAATAAATACTGTTTTCTCCCGAATTTAATTGTAGTTGTTCTGGTCTGAAATTTGGTAGGAAGAGAAGAAAAGAGCTTTGGCTTTCCCAGACGTAGAAGTTACTTTGGTTTACTTTATAAATACAGTGTCCTTTCTTTTTTGGAGGACAATTTTATAATGTCAACATAAAAAGAAGCTAACTGTTCGATCTGCTAATATGTCAACTTCATGGTATCTTCTTTCAGGAAGTGTCTGTATATGTATACCAGATGTATACCAGGTGTATACCAGGGAGCAAATACTAGGATGTACATTGCAGCGTGTTTACCTTTTCGTCCTCCCCCTCACTGTATTATAATAATCTCTCAGGGAATACTCTACCTCCAGTGTGAGAAATTAACCAAGCCTATATGTATGCATTATGATCTCCAATATGGATTGTTGGCGAGAAAAGCAGGCTGCTGAATAATACAGCTCCTAGTTTTAAAGTGCAAAAGAAAATGATTATGTTTTTGTAGGCATACAATATGTATGTAAAACTTGTCAACAGGCTTTCAAAAGGATGTACATCAGAATACTCTTGGTGGTTACTTTTCCCAAGAGGAGTGGGATTGTGGAGAGTGGTCAAAGGGGACATTTGGTTTTATCTGCTGCTAAATTTTTTTTTTCAAAGGATGTGTCACTATAACTTGCACAGTTTTAAAAGTAAAATTAAAGATCGGGGTGCCTGGCTGCTAGGCTCTGTAGGTGGAGCATCTGACTCTTGATTTCAGCTCAGATCTTGATCTCAGGGTTGTGAGTTCAAGCCCCGTGTTGGGCTCCACATTGGGAGTGGAGCCTACTTAAAAAAAAAAAAAAACCTGAATAAATAAATTAAGGATACAGTGCTTATCATTGTGATATGTCAAAATTGAAATAAAAGGAACAGCTAGCATTTAGGTTTAATTGTCCTTTTGTGATTTGAATAGAAATTTTGAGTAGATAGTAATAAGGAAATTCAGGCAGTTGTGAATGGCAGCTTTTTACCATTCATATAGAGAATAGCCTTACCTGTAAGCAAGTGTCAAGAGATGTATTTTGGAATTTAACTTCTCATAGAATTGCAAGATTTATAGGGTTGTGACCATGTTTTCTTGTCATTGTCCTTTTAAAACTTCTGAGTAACTTGCAAATTTCTTTGAAGTGGGACCTATCATTTCATTCATGGCTGTTTTCATTACTATGGGCCAGGTGCTAAAAACACTGGACATGGTATTAATGCCAAACAGTCTTAAGGAATATGCCTAGTGAAATTCTGCTTGTTAGTAATAATAAATCATGGGAGATTGGAATTACCCTAGCGAGATGAATTATATGTATTTCTGAAGAACTATCACTTTTTGAGACACAGCGGAAATTTTTTCTAAACTTAAAAATAGAACAAATTAATGATTAATTTTTGGATGTCAATGATCAGTGTCTTGAACTAGGCTCCCCAAATGTTTGGAGACTTGAAAATAATGGTGCTTAGGGGTGACTGGGCGGCTCAGTCAGTTGGGCGTTTGCCTTCAGCTCAGGTGGTCCTGGGATGGAGCCGCACAGTGGGCTCCCTGCCCAACAGGGAGTCTTCTCCCTTTCCCTCTGCCCCCCCCGCCCCCTGCTTGTGCTTGCGCCCTCTCTCTCAAATAAATAAAACCTTTAAAAAAAAATGGTTCTTAAACTTCACTGCACCTAAGAAAGCACTGGTATGGAATAAGGAGGGGAGACTAAAAAAAATTATTGATGCTTGGATTCCACTACCAAAGATTCTGGCTTGAGAGAGGAGTAGCCTTAGCATCTAGATTTTTTTTTTTTTTTAAAGAGCTCAAATGATTTTTAATATGTGGCTAAGATTGCATACTACTGCCTTAAAACCAGTCCTTGTTACTTTTGGTTGTTGCTTAAAATCTAATGAGCAGTGGCTCATTAGCAACAGTTCGCTATGGCAATTTCACCTCCATGTTCTAGTGTGTTGCCTTCCCCTGATGCAGCCTCCCACTGTACATTCTGGAACACCATTTCATAATGCTAGCTGCACATAGAAGAAAATGTTCAATAAATGTTGAGTGTATGAAGTAAATACTTTTAACCCATTTTCAGAACAGATTTCTTTTACCTTCTTGGCTGAACTGAAATCTGACTCTTCCTGAGGAAGTCCTATACTTTCTCTAGTAGCCCTCCCAGATAGATGGATGGTGCCTTCCTCTAAGATAAAATTCCCTGTTTTTCAGGCTTCTTTTCTCTACCTGGATACCCAGGCACCTTTCCTTACTACTGTTACCTATTATTTCTTCATTCTCCAGAGAACTTGGTACCAGTTTCCAGGCCTGTACTTCTGATGTTGTCCTGAGAGATGTCCATGGGTTTCCCTGAAGATGACTTACCCAGTATCCCAGTATAAGTTCTTGATTCATTAAGCAAACAGATATTAAATGCCTTTTACATCTCAGACATTGCCCTAGCGAGGTGCTGTGTATGCAGTGGTGAATTAAAGGAACCTGGTGAACATTTTTTTAGCTCTTAACTTGGGACAGTTGGGTGGAAAATAGATTGGAGTCAGGAAGAATGGAAGCAGGGAGTTCAGTATGGAGGCTAGCACAGTAATCCAGGTGAGGTAGTGGTGGCTTGGACCAGGGTAGTGGCAAAAAAGATAAAAATAGATTGATTTGAGATAGGTTTTGGAGGGAGGCTAGTGACCAATCGGTCACTGAATACTAGTGGTCTTTAAGCTCTGCTCTGTCTCAGATATCCACATGTATGGCCCTACCTCTGAAATCCTAAATTCACTCAAGTTTTCCACCAGTGGATCTTTGTTCTAGTAGTACTGCTTTGATTAGACTTGTTCTTCAGTCCATGTCCATGCCCTATTCTCCCCCTCATTTCCTACCTGGGATGGCCAACTATCATGATTTACTTGAGCACAACTGAGGCATTTCTTGGGATGCCAGACTTTGAGCACTAAAACCAGGATAGTTGGGTCACCCTGTGCCTACCCCAGTCTGCCCTTTTCTCTTAAGTGGTATGCTTCAGCCATGTAAAACCTTTTCCTCTTCCTGAGAATTTATACACATGATCGCACCTTGCCTATGTTGGACCTCTTCCCATTTCCTACTCCCATCCCCTTCCTGTAACTGACTTTCACCCATTCCTTGGACCTCAGGCAGGTTTCCTAGCTGTCCTAGTTTGTGATCCTGGAACACTGCAGCCTACTCTAGCATGTCTTAGCACTTGGCCTGATCATTTTATTGTCTGCTGCTCATGCTGCACTGTGTGCTTTTATGGGCAGTCTAGTTCGTTGTGATATCTTACGTAAATGGGTCTCCACCGTTTACTTTTTCCCTTTCTTTCATCACTTAACACAGCCTGTACTTTGTTGCTTGGTTACTTGTTTGTGGTCCCCTGTCCCCTGTGACCGATCTTGTACGCTGTGGTCCCCCAATGGCTAGCACAAGGCCTGGCACATAGTATCACTCGGATGATTGAGCAAGTGAATGATGGTCTTCTCCAGTGCACTTTGGTTTTTGGGGTAAGGTAAATGATCAGTAAATGTATGTTGAATGACGATAGGGTTTTGAGTGAGTGAAATGTTATGCTGCCCTTAAAAGTAATGTTTGAATTTGTGATTACATGGGGGAATGCATATGCTGCCAAACAACTTTATAAAAACCATGTATATTGAATAGTTACAGTTGTAAAACAAAAGTTTGTATTTTTAGTATTGAGTGTAAAAATACAGGTGAAATTTTAATGTATTGTTCCCCCCCACCTCCCCCCAGAAAAACAGTTAAGTGGGAATTAGAAACCTTTCTTCATATCCTGGAATCCATAAAGCATATTAGAACTTTAAAGCTAAGGAACTAGGTATCTGAATGTCTTGTTCCATTTTCATTAATCTTATGTGGCTGCTAGTAATAAACTATTTAGCATTTAGTTAGATGGTAACTGATAGGCCTAAAAACTGATAGTGATGAGAGGAATGGAACTATGCATCTTGATAACATGCTTTTTCTAAGTATCAGGAGTGAGATAACCAATAGATGGAATCTGGCCATATCTTGCCCTCTTTAATGGAATTATCAGTGCCTACAATTTCGTCTTACACCAAGTCTGTTCTTTAAGCTGCATTAAGTTTATTTTTGTTAATGTTGTTTAATGCTAAATGTATTGGTTTATTTTATCTCCATCTGTAGGCTAAAGAAATCCTGACAAAAGAATCCAATGTGCAGGAGGTTCGATGTCCAGTCACTGTCTGTGGAGATGTACATGGGCAATTTCATGATCTCATGGAACTGTTTAGAATTGGTGGCAAATCACCAGATACAAACTACTTGTTTATGGGAGATTATGTTGACAGAGGATATTATTCAGTTGAAACAGTTACTCTGCTTGTAGCTCTCAAGGTAATTTCAATTTTGTTTGGGGGTATTTTGTACTGGGTGAGACAGTTTTGTTCTTTTTCTTCCCCAGTGATTTGTGATTTTCTCTGAATGTTCCATATTTAGGAATGCAGGTATTCAGGTTTGGGACTTATAAATCATACGTCTGTCTTCATTCTGAATAAGGGGATGGTATAGAATAAAAGTAAAAAGGTTATTCTCATTCAAGTTATTTGAAAAACGTTAGAAAGCCAGTCAAATAAAAATATTTCTTCAGTTAATTAGGGTGTGGGGAGGTAGTATAACTACCTTTCCTAGGTGCTTTTGAAATTAAAGATACTAAATGTCAGGATGTTCACATCTTTTGATGCAGTAATCCTATAATTAGACTTTTACTGAAGAAGAAATTCAAGAGGAAAAGAGCTTTGTGTGAAAACATTAATTTCAGCATTATGTTTAATCCTAGAAAACGAATTGATCTAGATATCCAACAAAAGTGAATATCTAAATTATGATTTCTCTGTGGAATAGTTGGCAGCCATTAAAACTTGACAATCTAGGACAATAAGAATGATAAAGCAAGCTGCTTTATGCCAATTGGAGCTGTGGGAATTGTACAAAGATCTGAAAGTGAGACACACGTAGTGGTCACTAGTTTTTGGAATGGCAGGCTTCTGCCTTTCCTTGGAAAGAAAGTGTGATTTTACCTTTAGGGGAGATTTTACTAAAGAACGTTCACAGTGATAAAACCGGCTGCCAGAAACCTCTAATACTGCAAAAGTGGTAAGATGTGGTTTTGGGAAGAGCTGGATTTTAGGCAATATATAATGTATATGCTCATGAAGCTACTATAATCTGAATCATGTAACATGCTACAAAACATTTTTGGAGGATATACTAAGTTCTCTGCATCTGTAAAATAAAGCAGTTGGATTAAGTGATGGAAAGTTTCTCTAGGTACTATGAAAACAACATTGTAAGCTAATTTGTACTTAAAGCCCAGGATGAATCCCAGTGCTTAGCAGAGGAATGAATATGCTGCCTTCAAGAATTTATATTTAAAGGTTTTGGGGCTGAATTGTGCCGCATACACCTCCCCCCCCCCAATTCGTACATTGAAGTCTTAACCCCCGGTACCTCAGAATGTGGCTGTATTTGGTGATAGGGCCTTTAAGAGGTAATTGAGGTAAAATAAGGTCATATGGGTGAGCCCTAATTCAATATGACTGGTGTCCTTGTAAGAAGACATTAGGACACAGATATAGAGGGAAGATGATAAGAAACGTGGAGAAGATGACCTTTTATTAGCCCAGTAGACCGGCCTTCAGAAGAAACTAACCCGGCTCACACTTTGATCTGGACTTCCAGCCTCGAGAACTGTGAGGAAATTAATTTTTGCTCTTCGAGCTGCCCATTTGTTCTACTTTGTTATGGCAGCCCTTGCACACTAGTACGGGGGCACTGGGGGAAGGAAACCTGAGCGAGTACAGTTGGATATCCATATACAAAAAAATGGGCTTAGGTACCTCATACCATACAAATGGGTCAAAATCAATCAGGGGCCTCAATGTAAGAGCTAACGCTATGAAACTTCTAGAATAAAGCATAGGAGAAAGTATTTGTCACTCTGGGTTAGGCAATGATTTCTAAGACATGAAAAGCATAATCCATTAAAAAGATTGTTATATTGGACTTCATCAAAATTAAGAATTTTGGGGACACCTGGGTGGCTCAGTTGTTAAGCGTCTGCCTTCGGCTCAGGTCATGATCTCAGGGTCCTGGGATCGAACCCCGCGTCGGGCTCCCTGCTCGGTGGGAAGCCTGCTTCTCCCTCTCTCACTCCCCCTGCTGGTGTTCCCTCTCTCGCTGTGTCTCTGTCAAATAGATAAATAAAATCTTCTTTAAAAAAATTAAGATTTTTTGTTCTTCAAAGTATATCACTAAGAAAAAAGTATTTGTGTTCATATAATAAAAACCTATTATAATTCAATAATTATAGACAGATTAAAAATGGACAAAATACTAAAGATGTGCAAAATCATTAAACATCAGGGAAATACAAATTAAAGTCAGAGTCACACCCATTAGAATGGCTCTCATCAATAAGGCTGATAATACTAAGTGTTAGTTTATGGAGAGATTAGAACCTTATACCCATACTAATACCCAGCAATTATATTGGACTAGGAATATACTCAAGAGAAATGAAAGTGTATTGTATGTCTGTACAAAAAACTTACAGGCAAGATGATCGTAGCAACATTCTCATAATACTCAAAAACTGTAAACCATTCAGATGTTCCTCCTCCTGGGGAATAAAGAAAAAAGATATGGTATAGCCATACAATGGGATACTGTGCAGCAATAAAAAGCACAATAATAAGAATCCACTGATACATACACAGATGAGCTCAAAAATATTCTGCTAAGTGAATAAAGCCAGACACACAAAAAAACTATATCTTGTATTACTCCATTTATATGAAATTTTACAAAAAGATCTCAAAAGGGGAAATCATGAGAGCAGAGAGATCACACAAGTACGTAGTTTCTATGATGAGTATTTAAGGAAATACAGAAAAGACAAATCAGTGGTTGCTGGGAGTAGGAGTTGAGACGGCCTGGGGGGATATTTTTGGACTGAAGATGGAAAGGTTCTAAAATAATTGTGATGGTTATTGCATACCTATAAATTTACCAAAAGTCATCTAACTGTAGAAAAAAATTTCACGGAGTTCTATGGCTGATGATTATGTTTTGTGAAATTGGTAGTAGCAGGAGTTTGATTGTAGTTGAGATAGGGTTTGCCGATAACTCCGTGGACAGATGTCTGTAGATGTGGGGGGATGGGATTTTTTTTTTCCCCCCACCAAAATTGGAACTCTGAATTTTCCTGTAGAAAGTTTGCTGAATGGTCATTTGGTTTTTGAAGAAGCCAGGTATTCATATTGTTTTCTGTTTTGTTGTTTCAGGTTCGTTACCGTGAACGTATCACCATTCTTCGAGGAAATCATGAGAGCAGACAGATCACACAAGTATATGGTTTCTATGATGAATGTTTAAGGAAATATGGAAATGCAAATGTTTGGAAATATTTTACAGATCTTTTTGACTATCTTCCTCTCACTGCCTTGGTGGATGGGCAGGTATGTAGGTCTTCCTAAAACTTACATTGCTGGTTTTTTCATGAATCTGCTTTCTTAATGTTTAGGTCCAGTCATTTTTCCACCCACACATCCCTTCTAGACTTCTGAAATGCCTTCTTTCTATCAAGCACTGAACTGTATGTTGGGACCACAGGGATGGAAGATGTAGCCCATCCATCCTCTCAGGTTGTTTCTGGACAAGTCTTGGAGATGTAATTAGCTGTTTATTGGTCCACATAGAGGAGTGCACAGAAGATACAGCAAAAAGTTCTATGAGAAGAATGGATAGTCTGTGTGAGGTTAAGGTCAGAGAAACGTTTTCTGGGTGCAGTAGCAATGATTTATCTGGAAGAAAGGGAATATATTCACTAGGTTAGAGTGGGCTAGAAGAAAGCCTCTGCAGAGACAAGCCTGGTTCTGGCAGAATACAGAAACACTAGTCACACCAAGTGATATGGGTTGCTGCCTACAGCTTAGTCCAGAATGTTTAAAGTTTCTTCTATGTGATGTTAATATTATAAACCATTCTTTCCAGATATTCTGTCTACATGGTGGCCTCTCACCATCCATAGATACACTGGATCACATCAGAGCACTTGATCGCCTACAAGAAGTTCCTCATGAGGTATTGCCGTTTTTTTTTTTTTTTCCTAATGAGTTATTGACTTTTATTTGGTAATAAAATCTTTTCAGAAAACCTTTTAGAGAGGAAAAATTTTACTGTAACTTTCTTATGTGTGTTCTCTCGTTTAATGTTCAAAAATGACCCCATGTGGTATGAACACTCTTGTCAACAACCTCTGTCTTCAGAAGCTAGTAGTAAGAAACCTGTCAAGATCACAGCACCTTTGGGACTGGGCCTTAGAATCTCGGTTGTTGCCTTAATTACTTGTCAATACTGTCTGACATTGAAATTTGTATACTATAGGGCTTTTTGCTCTTGGGGCTCATTGATGTAGGATATGCCTCTTAAAAATGTTGGGAAATAGTTTGTTTATTTGACAGAGATACTTTAAAGCAAAACCTTAAACTGTTCAGCAAATACCATTCAAAGTGTGACTTCATAGGGTGTTCCCTCTGATGAATTACTCAAATCATTTTTTGCAAGAGGCAATTTAAAACTTACTTTGCTTTTTAGGGTCCAATGTGTGACTTGCTGTGGTCAGATGAATTACTCAAATCATTTTTTGCAAGAGGCAATTTAAAACTTACTTTGCTTTTTAGGGTCCAATGTGTGACTTGCTGTGGTCAGATCCAGATGATCGTGGTGGTTGGGGTATATCTCCTCGAGGAGCTGGTTATACCTTTGGGCAAGACATTTCCGAAACATTTAATCATGCCAATGGCCTCACATTGGTGTCCAGAGCTCACCAGCTGGTGATGGAGGTATGTCCTCTTCTCTGAAATCTGATTTGCTTTTTAAGTAAACGTAATGAAGGAAGATACTAGGGAGGGGTTTTTTGGTGGTGGTGGGGGGTGCTAATTAATGATATTAATGAGGATACTCCATGTATCCCTTCCAATGAATTTGCTGTTGTAGCCTGAGCCTTTACAGTAGATGCACACTAGAATTAAAATCTCAAGCTTTTGATCTCATAATGAGTTTCATAGTTGACATATTTTCAGAGAATTCTTAATGACTGGATAGTGCTTGGGATTTAAGCCTGGGAAAGTAAGGTGCAGGGAACAGGGGAGGAGGCAATATATACATTTTTATCTCAGTTTTGTTTATTTCATGTGTTTAACATGTGTATGTATGGAGAAGAGATTGAGGTGAAATACCAAAATGTTTCAGTGGTCCTTTGGATGGTAGGATTATAGATAATTTTTTTTTTTTTTTAAGATTTTATTTATTTATTTGAGAGCGAGAATGAGAGAGAGAGCATGAGAGGGGGAGGGTCAGAGGGAGACGCAGGCTCCCCGCTGAGCAGGGAGCCCGATGTGGGACTCGATCCCAGGTCCCTGGGATCGTGACCTGAGCCGAAGGCAGACACTTAACCATCTGAGCCACCCAGGCGCCCGGATTATAGATAATTTTAAAGAAGAAACTAAAAGGGAAATGGGACATTGATAAGCATACTTAAAATTAGGGTCCTGTTTACATTAATATTAATAACAACTGATTATTATAAAAGTATGACTTTGCTAAAGACAGGGAACAATATTTGTGTACAATACTTAAAAAGTAACTCATGTATTTACATGGATTTTGACAAAATGAGGCTGGAGATCCTAGAGGCCTATTTTCTTTGTACCTGGGCAGGGACCTTCACCTCTGACTGAAGAGAATTAATATGGTTTGGTCTTGAGGAGTATGTTATCTGTCTCTACAAGGAATGGCCATATACTCATTCTTGGATCATGTTTAGGGCCACTGTGGTGGGAAGTTGATGAGATACTGCTATTCACAGAAAGCCAGATGTAGAAGAAGCACTTTATTCTCTGGTGATTGGTGCTGTTTTTTAGTGTCTTTTCTATTTATAATCTAGTTTTGTAATTCAGGAAAAATTAATTCATGTATTTTTTTTAAGTTGCACAGAGTACAGAAAATTATTAAAATATCCAGAAACAAAACATTATAGCTTTTAAGCCTTTTGGAAGGGGCTTTTTTCTTTTTGAGTCACATTTAGTTGTGTAAATAAGGGAGTAAAATAGGTTTTTATCACCTTTCTTTTCCTTGTAGGGATATAACTGGTGCCATGACCGGAATGTAGTAACGATTTTCAGTGCTCCAAACTATTGTTATCGTTGTGGTAATCAAGCTGCGATCATGGAACTTGATGATACTCTAAAATATTCTTTGTAAGTATTTACACCTAAGTAGTTGGCTGCCATTACAGTTGAGTTACACTGTATAGTTGGAATGGGAAGTTTAAGAGTTTTGAAGGGCTCATGCTAAATCCAGATTCCAGTTTGATTTTTATGTTCCCCCCCTTTTTTTTTTTTTAGATTTGATTTATTTTGAGAGAGAGCGCGCGAGTACAGGGAGGGGGAGAGGGAGAGAATCTCATGCAGACTCCGCACTGAGCACAGAGTCCAGTGTGGGGCTGTTTCAGGACCCTGAGATCATGACCTGAGCTGAAACCAAGAGTTAGACGCTTAACTGACTGAACCACCCAGGCGCCCCTGTGTTTCCTTTTGAACAGACTTAGGATATGTTGAAACTCATCAATAGAAACTTGTCCTATATAGGCCCCAATGTGAATTATTAGATTTTAACTTTTAAACACATGTTTTTATTGTGGGGTTAATAAAATATATCCTGAGGTTGAGATTACAAATACGAGTACATTAGGCTCTTTAAGTTTTGTTTAGTAGAACCCTTCTTTCAAAAAATCTTAGAAGGAATCCTGATGTATAAAAATTGTCTTAAAAAAAAAATTCTCTGAAGTTTGCCTTGGCTCTTTGAGGAGACATGCAGCTAGAAGACTCTTATTAAATGGATGATTAGGCTACAGTTAGGATTCTGTTCCATTAAAGGCAAACTGAAATTGTATAGGAAGAATAATGTTCTTGATTGTCAGTACATTGATACATCAGTATAAACAACAAATATGTTTTGTTTTTCAGCTTGCAGTTTGACCCAGCACCTCGCAGAGGCGAGCCACACGTTACTCGTCGTACTCCAGACTACTTTCTGTAATGAAATTTTAAACTTGTACAGTATTGCCATGAACCATATATTGGAAATGGGAAGAGCAACAGTAACTCCAAAGTGTCAGAGAATAGTTAACATTCAAAAAACTTGTTTTCACACGGACCAAAAGATGTGCCATATAAAAATACAAAGCCTCTTGTCATCAACAGCCGTGACCACTTTAGAATGAACCAGTTCATTGCATGCTGAAGCGACATTGTTGGTCAAGAAACCAGTTTCTGGCATAGCGCTATTTGTAGTTACTTTTGCTTTCTCAGAGAGACTGCAGATAATAAGATGTAAACATTAACACCTCGTGAATACAATTTAACTTCCATTTAGCTATAGCTTTACTCAGCATGACTGTAGATAAGGATAGCAGCAAACAATCATTGGAGCTTAATGAACATTTTTAAAAATAAGTACCAAGGCCTCCCCTGTACTTGTGACTTTTGAAATCGTTTTGTTTATTTTCAGGGATACCGTTTAATTTAATTGTATGATTTGTCTGCACTCAGTTTATTTCCCTTCTCAAATCTCAGCCTCATGTTGTTCTTTGTTATTGTCAGAACCTGGTGAGTTGTTTTGAACAGAACTGTTTTTTTTCCCCTCCTATAAGACGATGTTACTGCACAAGAGCACTGCAGTGTTTTTCATAATAAACTTGTGAACTAAGAACTGAGAAAGTCAAATTTTAATTGTATCAATGGGCAAGACTGGTGCTGTTTATTTAAAAGATATACATCAATTGATAAATTTTAGAATTTGTAGAATTCTAGGTAAAGAAAAATAAAAATCAAGGTCACTATATAATCTCTCTGGTAACTCCTTGACATTCTTCAGAAGATTTTCAAGACTTATTTGTAATCCAGATAGTACAATTTGTCAGATAGCCAGCGTGCTCTTCGTGGGTTCTTCCTGCATATTACCTTGTCTGCAAGAAAGGAAATCTGTGCAACTTCAGTAAGACTGGACTGTAAAACCATAGAACTTGAGATTTAAGTGTTTTGGTTTTTGTTTTAATAAAACATCATGTTTTCAGGTAGAGCTTGACAGACTAATGTGTCTACTTCTCAGTGCAGTATCTGGTTATAAATATCATATTGCTATGTAAGATGGACAAAAAAATATGGACAGATTTTGTACATTGCTTGTCATGTTATTTTAGAGTTAACTTCGTGTCAGATAAAAAAGCTGTTAAAGTATTATCCTGTATTAAGCTCTTTAAGTGCTACTAGTTAAACCAAATAGTAAACTATTGCTAGATCACGGTTTGGTGTTACATACGTTCACCCAAGGACAAAAATGGCATTTGAAATGAAGTGGCAGTGCTAAGCACTTAATGAGTTTTCCCCACCCTTTTCTCTTTTGAATAGGATTAGGTCTTCTGTGGAAACTAATGGTAATCTTCAGCTATCAGGGTAAACTTCAGGGCACTTAATCATTACTTGTGTGAATGTAGTAATAAAAGTTCCTTTGCTTTGTATTGTGTTGAATTTGGAACTGATAAGGAAGTTTTCTCATCTAAGATGCTTTAGGAAAATACGTACACACACACTATGTTAAAAAAAAAAAAAGTCTAGTTTCTTTTTATCTCTCCTCTGATCTAATTGACAGTATTTTTGGTGGCTTGTGGAGTTGGTGGTCCAAAGCAAAAAGCCCTGTTTTTCTACATGTCTCCATTCCATTTTATTTTATGCTTTCACAAGAAATACATCTATCTGTGTTTTTGCTTTCTCACTTAATGCCCTTCCTCTTTGAACAAATAATATATCTGGTGTGCAGTAGCTTTAACCCAGGGTCCAAGTGACCTAGATACCAAGCAGTTGTTTTCAGGTCCTGTGGTAACAGAACTGACTTCGAAAGAATGCCCGTTTTCTAATCAACATGTGGAACTATCTTCCAGGTGTACAGATTCTCTAATTCTAGTGGTTAGCAGGAAAGGGCTTGTGGCCAAAATGGCTTGGGTTTAAAATGGTTTCCAGAATTTAAACTAAGTTTCTAATTGTACAGAATGGGTTTTAGTGTTCTAAACTACAAAGTGTTAGTAACCTACCTGATTATGAAGTGGGTTTAAAAAAATGCTTTGGTAAGTATAGTAATTTCACTTTAAAAATACATAATTGCTGTTGCTGATTTCTCAATTAGTAACAGATTAAAAGAATTTTTATAATAAACTTTTTTTAAAAAATCAAAGACTTGTCAACTAAAAATGAGTGCTTTGAGATTTCTATACCGATGACTTGTAGAAATTTGCTTTGGAACTTTGAAGGGTAAAATGAAATGGTAAAATGGTGTGCTCATTTCTTAGGTGGAATTTTTTTTTTTTAAGATTTTCTTTATCTATTTGACACAGAGAGAGAGTGAGCAACCACACAGAGGGAGAGGGAGAAGCAGACTCCCCGGTGAGCGGGGAGCCCTATGCGGGGCTCGATCCCAGGACCCTGAGATCATGACCTGAGCTGAAGGCAGACGCTTAACTGACTGAGCCACCCAGGCGCCCCTTAGATGGAATATTTTTAGCAAACAGGTGACTTTTTTCCTTTTCTTGGTTGCAGTAGGTACGTTTTAAATGCAAGTATAATTAGTATTATTTTTCAGATAAGACTTAGCTTTAGATTAGTACAATAAGGCTGGTTATTTCTGTGGTTCTTAGCCTTGATGCCCACAGAGATTCCGATTTAAATTGGAGGCATATCCAGGCATAGGTATTTTTAAGTTTCCCAAGTGATTTTAATTTACATTTAGATTTAAGAATCACTGCTCAGTATCCCAGCTACAAATTTAGGAAAATTGGCTTTTGTGGTGATTGGTGGTGGTTGTAGGTTTTGGTGAATAATTAAAATATACCATGTGACTCTTTGTTTCAACAGTTTTATCCTGTATAATATGCAGTCCCTTACTTTTCAAAAAGCCATAATGTGTTCCTAGAAATGGGCATTAGTGATGGGCATGTTCGCTTTGTAGTGGATTCTCTTCCCATGAGCTGCAACTTTTTTTTTTTTTTTAAGCCTTCATCTGTTCTCACATTCTTTGACATATTTCTGGTTTTTGTAAACTTTTCTTTTTAACTTGGGTTTTTTTCCCTTCACAGTTGTACGTTTATTTTATGAAGGCTGTGGATGTATTATTTCGGGCATTCCTGATGGTCTCCATACTTGTTTCAATTTTAGTTTAAGCCTATGTCCAGGGACTATAAGTACATTTTATTTCTCCTTTTTATTCTGCATATTTATACAGGTACGGCCATCTAGACAAAAATGGGATGTTGCTGAAATGGCACTGTTGCAGTCCTAGTGCTATCCTGTAAATATGTTAGTGTTTATCAGCTGGTGTATAAATTTGAGGGAAAGAAAATATGGATTATGGATATTCATACAAATTTGTTTAAAAGTTGAACTTGCAAAGATCAGTGATAACTAAGAGTAAGTGGACTGAGCAGAAAACCCTAGATGTGTGATTCCTGTCATACCTGGACCAGAATCCCTCTCCCAGAGGGTAAAAGAGATAGATAGTAAATGCTTCGGAAAAGGCCATGTCTTCTTTTTCTTTACGGCAAAACACAAATTCTCACGGCTGAAGGTTTTGTTTTAATTCCAGTATAGTTAACATACAGTGTTGTTTTAGTTTCAGATGTACAATTCAGTGATTCAACAATTCTGTACATTATTCAGTGCTCCTCACAATAAGTGTACTCTCAATCCCCTTCACCTATTTCACCCATCCCCCCCACCCAGCTCCCCTCTGGTACCCATCAGTTCTCTAGATCTCGTGGCTGAAGTTTGTTTAAGTAGTTTGTGTCCTCAACAGGTTTGGGATAAGTAGATGGGCTGTTGAGTTTTCTTTCCCTAAAAGGCTACAATAATGCAACATGTGGCTCATACTGCTACTTAGATTGCCCCTTGGCAATCTCTCTGGAGATAGCCTTAACCATCCAGAGTATTGTCATTGGGAAAGTCCATTTAGGCTTCCATGGACAGTACCAGTTATGTTCTTCAATGATGATTAGCAGACATTTCCTAGTGTAACAGTAAGCTGTAGGTGCCAGCAAGTCCAGGGCCCATTGGTGGAAGTCAAAGACCAGAATTGTTACAGAAAAGGGAAAGAGTACTTGCTGTGGAGTCAACAACGAAGACCGAAGTGAAAGGTTCAATGAAAGCTATTGGAAATGACAAACACCATTGAGTGCCTCTACCTCAAGGCTTAGCATACCTCTGGGCTGTAAGGAGATTCAGTGGTCTAATTTGGTTTAAGCTTTTGCAGTAGATCCAGAACTGCTTTAGCATGGCATAGTACTAGGGGGCAGGGGCAATGGCTGGTAGTTAGGTTTTGTCAGCCTTGTCAAGGGGAGGCCTCCTGATTCCAAGGTCAGGAGTGTCCAGATATGTCTCAGGAAAAAAGCCAGGTTATGAGGTACAGTGAAATATACCAGATGTAAAATGTGTAGAAAAAGCCTTTCCTGTGTTGGGTCCAGCTTTCCTTTCAAGTACCTTGCCAGCAGTAGTGAGGGTCTGGGAGGTGTGTTGAATGCAGCAGGCCAGAGGAGTTGGGGGAGAAGCTATATAATGTTTGGTCTTAAGCATACTTTGTTTCCTAGAATCATGCAAAAAAAGGGTGATTAATCTCTACTTTGTTACACATAAAACTACCATTTTTATTTTAATCCTTTCAATGATCTGTGACTAAAAGTAGACCACAAAGACAAACCCCAGCACACTACTACCTCCCCATGACCACACTGGAGTTGGTTGTAAAGGGCTGGCACATTCAAACATGAATTAAGATCTTTGGGGTGGCAGTGCGATACCTCTCATGACTTGGAAGAGGTCAAGGTGATAGATCTGATTATACCCTCTTTGGTGCTACTACAGAATATTTTGCCCTTAGCTTTGGATATCTTTATGTTTTTAAGATTTCATTTGTCAGAGGGAGAGAGAGCACAAGCAGGGGGAGTAGCAGAGGGAGAGGGAGAAGCACACTCCGGGCTGAGCAGGGAGTCCGATGCAGGACTCGATCCCAGGACCCTGGGATCATGACCTGAGCCGAAGGCAGATGCTTAACTGACTGAGCCACCCAGGTGCCCCTGGACATCTTTAAAACAAGATTGAGGGGCTTTTGGCTGGCTCAGTCTGTAAGCTTGCAATTCCTGATTTCAGGGCGGGAGTTTAAGGCCCACATTGGGTGGGGTGCCTGGCTGGCTTAGTGGGTAGAGCATGTGACTTGTGATCTTGGGGTTGTAAGTTTGAGCCCAATGTTGAGTGCAGAGATTACTTTAAAAAAACAATCTTGATTGTGTTACAGGCCTTTGGGTGTTTGCAACTTCACTGAACATACTAGGAAAAATAACCCTACTCTAGAAATCAGAAGCCAGGGTTTTATTTTTTTTAAGTTTATTTAAGCTTTACACCCCACATAGGGCTCAAACTCACAACCCCAAGATCATGAGTCACATGCTCTTCTGACTGAGCAGGCCAGGTGCCCCAGGAGCCAGGATTTTAAAAATAGGGCCAGAAATGTGGATAGATGACATACTTCATGGGAGTATTTGTTGAAGGCACCTCTTGGAAGCACTTGGACATTTCTGCTACCTGAACGGTAGATGGCCTACATCATTAGGTCTGTTAGAAGAATGCAGGGTAAGTGATTTGTGGCTTCTGAAATACATAATCTCAGTATAAAAATCCGAATAGTGACAGCTGACATTCTGAACTAGGTTAGGGTTCTGGTGTTCTCAGCATCTGTGAATGAGGAGAGTGCTGGAATGACCATTACTTAATGTAAAGACCGTAGTTAAATCCAGAATGACTTGGAAGAACAGTAGGTACTGGACATTCAGAATGAGATGACAGAAGTTGCTAATGGTGAATAATGTCTAACGTAGCATTTCCCATGTGCCAGACATTTTTACATGGATTATTTTATTGTCTCAACAGTTTAAAAGGGCAGAGAAGGTAAAGCTGTTCAGGTGTCTGCCACCAGAGTCCCATACTTAGAGAAAGCATTAGAGTTCTCTTTCCTTTGCTGAGATTAGTATTTAGTGGTCTTTGAAGGGTGGGCAAAACCCTCCACAGCTTTTGGTTCCAGAGAAAATGACCTGTGTCTGTGTCTGACCCCCTGCTTCTAGAAGCTGAATGTGTGCCAGGCCCTTTGGGAAGCATGGCGAGGGAGGTTTGCACTTTGGCCCTGTTGAGGTTGGCCCAAGTCATATCCTGGTCACTGCATTCCTGGAGTTAATGGAATGACTTGACTTGTGTATCTCAAGGACATTTATATGAACCAGATTTCGAAAGAGCTCAGACTGATTGAGAAAATAATTTTCAACTTAGCACCTCACACCACAGCCTGTTATTCCTGAGAGTAAAGGAACTTTCACATTGGCCTTGGGTTGACAAATGTATTAAAAATGGAAAGGAGAACCTATGGTTTCTTTTAAGGAGGTATATATGGAATAGGACACCCCACCCCCAACTTCTAAGTCTTTAAGAGAAGTTTTGGATTCACAACAAAATTGAGAAGAAGGCAGAGATTTCCCATCCTGTCCCCACATAAGCATAGCCTCCCCTATTATCAACATACTCTACCACAATGATAGACTTGTTAAAATTGATGAACCTGGGGCACCTGGCTGGCTCAGTTGGAGGAGCATGTGACTTGATCTCAGGGTTGTGGGTTTGAGCCTCATGTTGGGTGTAGAGGTTACTTAAAAATAAACTTAAAAAATTGATGGTGGGGGGTGCATCTGGGTGGCCCAGTCAGTTCAGTGTCTGCCTTCGGCTCAGGTCATGATCCCAGGGTCCTGGAATCCAGCCCCACGTCGGGTTCCCTGCTCAGTGGGGGGCCTGCTTCTCCCTCTCCCTCTGTCTGCTGCTCCCCCTACTCGTGCGCTCTCTCTGTCAAATAAAATCTTTAAAAAAAAAATTATTTATGGGTACCTTCACAGGCATACATACTAGCACATACAAGCCTACCTGTTTGTAGAATGGTCATACCTCATAATGTAATTATTAAATTGCCTCCTTTGGGAGCAACTTAGGTTAGCTTTGTGTGTGGGTGTGCGTGCATGCACGCGTTACTCCTTACCTTTTTAAAACATGGTAGCAGACGCTCTTGCACATTTCTTTTTTAGTTTAACATCTATGTGACAACCATTATTTTACAAGTAACTAGTAGTGAGTTGGTGAGAAGTATGCTGGGTCCCTGAAGTAGTTTAATGTTAAAACGGAGGCAAAACTAAGGTAACTCACCACGTTGTGCATGTGTGGTCCTAGTTGGGCACAGCTCCAATACAGGGTGACCAGTTGTCTTGGTGTGTCTGGGACTTAAGCATTTCCCAGGATGCGGAGCTTTCAGTCCTCAAATTGGGACAGGTGGTCACCCCACTGTGTTCTGTGCCTACATCTTGTAGGCACAGGAAGCCTTTCCCACCCTCACCAGCTTTGTAGGATCCAGGCTCTGCTTTGGCTCTCCTCTGAGTTCCTGGTAGAATGGGGGAGGTGGTAGCTGGCTGAAGTGACTCAGACCTGAGTCCCAAGTCCATTAGTTGCGTGGCCTGGTGTCTTGGGTTAGCCAGAACCAGTCTTTGCATTTAAAAAACGTAGGACTCCAGGACATGCTGACTCCTGGCATTCGAAGCCTGTGCCATATCGATGGCTCTTGTTTGTGAGAGAATTTCAAGGCTTTCCAAGTCTTGAAGCAAAGGACAGAAATATTTGTTGAAGGGGGAGATGAGAAGAAGGAATAAATCGACGAAAAGAATAGGAAGAAAGGGGGATAGCGAGAATGTGTGGTTTTGGGGTTGGGGGTGGGGTATATGATTCTAGCAAGAGGGCTTAGTTCTCTGAGCCAGAGTGCAGTAAGGGGCTGCTTCCATCTGAGGGAGCAGAACAAATGAGCGCCAGAAAACATGTTGCCATGGTGTCTGAGTAATGTCCGTGGGTAAGTCAGCCACTGCCAGGCGCACCAGCTGAATTAAATGGTTGGTGAGAGGGCGGGTAGTGGCTGGTGGTATATCACAGGTCCCTCAAGTAAGACAAGTGACTGGATGGCCTCCATGGGCTTAGGAGCCATTTTTGACTTTCACTGCAGCTGTGTCCTGTCTTTATAAGACAGAACAGCATGGTGTGGGGAAGGGGAAGTGAAGAGTGAGGCTCCTGATCCCAAGTGTGTTGTCCTGGGTTTCATCATGAGCACTTCTTCATGTTAGCCAGGAGCCTTTTCAAATATCACAACCTTTAAAAGGGCAAACAGGAGAAAATAGATTTAAACACACGCTCAACAACTACTTACTGAGTAGTTGCTATATGCCGGGTGTTAGTAGGGACTGGGAATAAATACAGTGCTGTCCAACACCAAGTGTCTGCCCTTGTGGAGGTTACATTTCTGGGAGACAAATACAAAAGTCAGATAGGAACAATGTGCTATGAAGAGAAGCAAAGCAGGGTACGAGGCAAGGAGGTAAAAAGAGGTACCCTATTTTTTAAAATTTAAATTCAACTAACATATAATGTATTATTGATTTCTGAGGTAGAGATCAGTGATTCATCAGTCTTATATAACACCCAGTGCTCATTACATCACGTGCCCTCCTTAATGCCCATCACCCAGTTCCCCCACCCCCCTACCCTTCTCCCCTACAGCAACCCTCAGTTTGTTTCCTGTGATCAAAGAGTCTCATATAAGAGGTACCCTTTTTTTTTTTTTTAAGATTTTATTTATTTATTTGACAGAGCACAGCGAGAGAAGAAACACCAGCAGGGGGAGTGGGAGAGGGAGAAGCAGGCTTCCCACCAAGCAGGGAGCCCGATGCGGGGCTCGATCCCAGGACCCTGGGATCATGACCTGAACCGAAGACAGACGCTTAACGACTGAGCCACCCAGGCGCCCCAAGAGGTACCCTTTTACCACACCCTGCACATACATGCTGTTTGCACAGGCTGTCCGCAGCTCACCAAGTTTGTGAATCACGACGATTTTCTGCCTGATGGCATAATACATATTGATGTAGTGGCTTTTAAATGTTTCAGTTTATATAAATTTTATTTGAATTTAACACTGCACTGATTGGGCTGGTAATGAGGCTGGTGCTTTCTGAGGAAGTGACACCGAGCTGAGGCCCAAAGGATGAAAAGGAGCTACCCCTTTTCACCAGTCTGTATTAGACACGATCACAAGATCACCCTTCTTCTAAAAGAGAAAACTAGAATGTAGTTTGTAGAGCAACACCGACCGTCACATGATGACATCTCCAGAGATTTCTGCTTTTACCTGCTGATGGCAGGAGGTCAGGGGCAGCAGGAGGGAAGCTGCGGGATGGGAACCTATTGCGGCCCGGGCTAGGATTTTCTGTCCAGAGTCTGATGCCTGCACCCGAGCAGCAGGACATGGACAGAGAAATGGACCCAACTGTACTGCTATGGGCTCATTTATCCAAACGTCGAAGTGACCACAGTTACTGCCAGACAATCCCCTCTGCTTCCTGAGATTCCTTCTCAGGCTTCAAGAGGACTGATTCACAGTCTCTTCTCAGATTGCCAGCACTCTCCTTTCCCGAACTCCAGGACTCCAATGACCTTGCCGATTCATACTTTCTTCTCCCTGCCCCCACCTCCACCAGCCTTTCTGCAGCCGAATCTGTAACGCTGACCTCAACTGGATTATTCCCAACAGCATACAAACATGGCTCCAGTATCTTCAATCCTGAAAACAAACTCTCTTGACCTCACAGCCCCCGTAAGCATCTGTGCCTTCTCTGTGCTCCTCTTCTTGGCAAAACTTGGAAGAACTGTTATCCTTTGTCCATCTCCTCTTGCATTTTCTTCTCAGCCCATTGCTCCACTTAAATAATCAACTTTATCAAAGTTATTTTTACACTGCCAAGCAGAGTAGACTTTTTTTTTTTTTTAAGTAGGCTTTACACCCACTGTGGGTTGACCTAAGAGCCACATGCTTGGGACACCTGGATGGTTAAGCATCCAACTCCTGGTTCCGGCTCAGGTCGTGTATTAAATTATAGTTTTGGGGCATCTGGGTGGCTCAGTTGGTTAAGCATCCGCCTTCAGCTCAGGTCGTGATCTCAGGGTCCTGGGATCAAGCCCCAGTCGGGCTCCATGCACAGTGGGGAGTCTGCTTCTCCCTCTCCCTCTGCCTGTCCTCACTGTCCCTCCCCCTTGATTGTTCTCTCTCTCTCTCTGAAATAAAATCTTTTTTAAAAAAATTCCAGGGCGCCTGGGTGGCTCAGTTGGTTAAGCGACTGCCTTCGGCTCAGGTCATGATCCTGGAGTCCCTGGATCGAGTCCCGCATCGGGCTCCCTGCTCGGCAGGGAGTCTGCTTCTCCCTCTGACCCTCCTCCCTCTCATGCTCTCTGTATCTCATTCTCTCTGTCTCAAATAAATAAATAAAATCTTTAAAAAAATAAAATAAAATAAAAAATAAAAAAATTCCAGTTTTTAGAGGTGCTTGGCTGGCTCAGTTGATAGAGTATATGGCTCTCTTTTTTTTTTTGTTTTTTTAAGATTTATTTATTTTTGAGAAAGAGACAGAAAGTGGGGTGGGAGGGGTGGGGACAGAGGGAGAAAGAGTATCCTAAGCAGGCTCCACGCTGAGCACGGAGCCTGATGCTGGGCTCCATCTCACAACCCTGAGATCACGACCTGAGCCAGAACCAGGAGTTGGATGCTTAACCATCTAGGTGCCCCAAGCATGTGGCTCTTAGGTCAAGAATTCAACCCACAGTGGGTGTAAAGCCTACTTAAAAAAAAAAAAAAATTCCAGTTTTTAGCATTGGAGGCAATTGACCAAAACAACTTCCTGGAAATAATTTCTTTCCTTGTCTACCATGACACTTGCTGCACTTGTTTTCCTCCTTTTTGACTGCCCAAGTCTTTTGCTAAATGTTAGTGTCACACAATGCTTAGGTCTCTGTCTCTCTTCTACCTAGGTGATCTCATTTTGTCCCATCTATATGCCGAAGAGTTGCAAGCGTATATTCTTAGCCCCTGTTCTCCCTTGAGCTCTGGAGTTGTATCTCTGACTGCCTTCTTGTCATGACCCCAAAGTTTAACATGCAGCTCACGCTGAATTCCTGATCTCCTCCCACCCAAACTCCTGGGGTTCCCTATCTCGGTAAATGGTACCACCATTCACGCAGTTATCCTCCATGTGTAATGCATTAGCTATACCTCCACATGCGTCTTTCTCTCATCTCCACTGCCACTGCGCTGGGTGAAGCCTCCTGAAAGATCTTACTACTCCCCTTCTCCACACAGTCACAGAATGATCTTTCTCAACTGTCGATCCCATCAGGCCACTTGCTGCTTACCCTCCATCCCCTGAGGTTGCTAAATGCAAACAGAATAAAATCCAACTTTATGTCTTCCCTGCCAAGCTTCATGCTTTGGTCCTTGCCTGCTCCTTTGCCTTCATTGCATTTCACTCTCCCCCCCATTAAGCTCTGACGATGCTGGCCTTGCTGTTGCTGGAACATACCAAGGTCATTCTTAACTCAGAGCCTTTACACTTGATCTCCTTGAATAGCTGTTCCACTTCTTTCCATGGCTGGTGCCTTCTTTGGCAGGTTTCTGCTTACATGTGTTGCTGCCCCTGCCTCCCCCAACTTCACTATCTGGATCAGCGTTTATTTTCCTCACAATACTTACCTATTTAACATTCTCTTATTTGTGTGTGCTTATCATATCTTAACCACTAGAAGACAGACCCCCTAAGACTGAAGTCCTTTTTCTGTCTTGTTTACCACTGCCTCTTACTAGGGAAATATTCATTGACTGGTTGGCACAGCACACACTAGCAGCTTTCTGGGCCAGTGAGGGTGTCCTGGGTTGAGCCTGTACACAAGAGATTCTCCAGAGGATGTCCTTGCCACTCAGTGGCCCCTGGGCAAACAGGCCTTCCTAACTAGGCCTTCAGCATTCACAAACTAGCCCTTGGTTTGTAAGAGATACTAAAGTCGTACTTGCTGGAGCGCCTGGGTGACTCAGTCGGTTAAACGTCTGACTCTTGATTTTAGCCCAGGTCATGATCTCAGGGTTGTGAGATCGAGCCCAGTGTCGGGTTCTGCGCTGGGGGTGGACTCTGCGTAAGATTCTCTTTCTCCCTTTGCCCCTCCTCTCTCTTTCAAAAAATAAAAATAAAAAATAAAAAAATCAAGTTATACTTGCCTTCCCCTCATTGATGTCTCCCCAAGTCTGGCTCCCGGAATGTTCAGCATCTCAGGGTCCGGCCTGGAGCTCCATGGATAGCCAGCTGGCAGGCTGGGCTGTGGACCTCTCAGACAAATTGCCCCTCTCTTGTGGTTTTTGCCCCAGTGTGCTGGGCTCCAGATGCCACACTGGCCCTGGTGTCCTCTGGTTCCCTAGGGAGGATATAGTGGGAGATGGCAGGTCATGCCTGTCATGATTTTGTCATCTACAGAACAGCCCTTGACGGCCTACACTGCCCTGCTTTTAAAGACTGAGCATGCCTGGCCCCTGTTGCTAGGACTTGTGTGCGTGAACTTGATTTCACAGAGGGACGCTGTTACAGGGCTGGAGGCTACTTCCAGGGTCACACTGCAGGTGTGTAGTCAAGCTGCACTGGCCTTCAGCCTCTGATGGTCACACCAGGGATCTGGACAGGACTCTTGGTCCTGGAGAGGAGAGAGGGCAGCTTCGGGAGGCATCTCAGGGAGGGGGCCGGCTCCGTGAATGACTGCTGGCCCTCTGGCACCATCTGCTGGCCAGAGCCAATCAGTGCTTGGGGACTGGCCAGGACCAGACCGTAGGGTAACCCTCTCCCTGTCCCTGCCTTTGCTGTGAAGCCACTCTGAGTACCCATGTATCCCCATGGGCTTTCCCTCTGGGGGGAGCTGGAACAGAGGGTAGCCCATGCTCTTCTGGGAAGCTTTGACTCATCCCTGGTTCAGTCCCACCTCCCCTGCTGTGTGGCCTGGGACAGGTTACGTACATAAGAAGCCATCTCAGCTTCATGGGCAAGCTCACTCTGGTTTGATAACCCTTCAGTGCAGCCTGGACCCATGAGTCTCTGATGGTGTCAGGCACAGATATGGGTCAGGAAGTTTTCTCCTCTTCCATTTAGGTGTGGATGCCACTTCTGCGTAGAGCTTCCATAGCAGCTTCCGGAGGATGGGTCCATAGCCTACCAGGGGAGGGCCCTGCACTGGCTGGCTGAGGTAGAAGCGAGGAAGCTGATGAGTGGCCCTCTCTGCAGCTTTGTCCAAGGCCTCAGTTGGACTCTTGAGCCCTGTGTAGGTAAGTCCTCCCTTGGCAGAGGAGCCTGGCAACCATCTCCCACCTTCCTTCCCAACATCTTGCATTACTCCTCCAGCCTTGGCTGTGAACGGTTGGGCAACCACGTGAAAGTAGAGGCTACAGGGGCTCAAAGTTCCTTGAGGAATTGACACTGGCACCATGCTAAGCATGCAACATACATTGTCACATTGTATGCCCCTCCCCCCATTTTTAAAAACTTGATCTAGTGCTCATATGCAGTACACAAATATGAGTACTGCTTGGTGAATTTTTATATATGCACACACTCATGGAACTATCACCTGGATCAAGGTCAGAGAATTTCTAGCATCGCAGAAGCTTCCCTCATCTGCTAAAGGTAACTACTCTGCTATCTTCTCTAAATTAGTTTTTGCCTGTTTTCAGTCTTCATTTCAGCGGACTCAGGCAGTAAGTACTCCTGCAGCAAGCTTCTTTTGTTCAACATTATGTCTGTGAGATTCGTCCATGCCGTTGTGGAGGTCAGTAGTTTCTTTTTCTGCGCTGTTTACTCTTCCACTGGGGGAATATACGAGGTTATTTTTTCATTTACAGTTGATGGATTTGCTGTGAACATTCTTAAACATACGTTTTGGTGGACATTAGAACGTATTCCCATTGGGCATTTGTCCGTAATTGGTATTACTGAGCCATTGGGTATATGTATGTTTAGCTTTAGTAGATACTGCCAGTGTTCTGGTGTGCCGACCTGTACTCCCACCAGCTACGTGGGAGACTCGCAATTGTTCGTCCTTGCCAACAGTTGGTATGGCCAAGCTATTAAGTTTGGCCCTCCTGGTGACTAAAATAATTAATTTTCACAACAATCCTGTGAGGCAGGTACTGCTATAAGCCCCATCCTACAGATAAGAAGACTGAGGCTACAAAGAGGAAGCCAAAGACCCCACCCCGACAACACAGGATGTGGGTGACAAGTGGGCAGCAGCGGGTCTGCGGGATCCTTGTGCACCTGTGGCCATATGTAATTTTAAAGTCAGAAAACGTGGGTATGCCAAAACGATAGGTCTTTTATTTTCTTACTTTCTGTCCGTCTATTCCATTTGATAGCAGAAATGCAATGTGCTTACTTCCTGGCACAGTGAAGTGAGTGTATGATCATTCAGGCATTTCAGGGGTACACTGAGTCGCATTGAGGGTTCTTGTCCCTCTTCTGTCTAGGGTCAGAGCTCCATCCTGCAGAGCTTATGTGGTCATGGCATGGAGTGGGTGGTGAGGGTTGGAGGTTGTTTGGTCATTGGTCATCATCCATCTCCTGTACTGCTCAGGGAGGCAGGCACACCCCACCGTGGCTGGTTGTGAGTTGTCATCCTTGGTTTCTGCTGTGCTGTGGCATGCCTTCTGGCTTGGACAGTGTAGGTTCACCTAGGTTCACCTAAGTTCCTTTGATTACATCTCACAAGCCCCTTCCTGGTCATCTATCCCCCTTTGAGCAACTTCCATGCTGTTTTAGGGCTTCAGAACACATTTAGAGGGTCTCTGGGATCCCTGCACATTAAGCCTGAGCCTGAGACACTTCCAGGCCTACCTGCCTAGGCACACCCAGCTGCTATTTCTACTTAACTGATCCCGTATTTTCTCATCATGGAAGACTTTAGATATTCCTCACAGACCAAGGCATAGATTCTCTCTGCTCTCAGAGCCCGCAAAACTTTCTGGGGTTCCTAAGCTCTCCCTATTCCTGAGCAGAGAGGATGGGGGGAGGGCAGTGCTCTCTTTGCTGCAATTTTCCCCCCACCCCTGTCCTTTTGGAAAATTGGTTCTGGTGTCATCATACCTTCTTTTTTCTAACTCTGCTGTTGCTGGTATACAATTCAAGATTTGAGTCCTTCAGCTCCTGGGCTTTCAGTGCTCCAAAAAACCCTTCTTGCTCTGAAGAGTTGATTTATTCTAAGAGTTCATTTTGCAAATCAAGATCCAAGAATTTGACTTTTTTCTGCGTTCAGCGCTCTCCCTTGTGGAGTAATAAGGTGGTCTGATTTTTAGATAGAAGGCATAGAGTTTGGAAAAAGAAGAAGGAAGGTCAGAGATCTTGTGGGGACTGGATTACTTCTTAGCTTACATGCTGTCCTATGGGCTGGAACACACCTCCAGAGTTCAGTCTGTCCCGTGGGTAGGTGCCTGACAAAGGGAGTGTGAACTGACTTCTGGGCAGCAAAGTCCCATTTTAGATGCACTGAGAGAGCTGGTGCTCATAGGAATTCTTCAGGGAACACTTGAACAACAGTGAAACTCAATTTACAAAGGGAGGTAATCTCTGGAAATGAATTCACCATAAAAAGCAGATTTTCCCACCTGGACTTGAATGCGAGCCCTTTAGCTTCGTATGCTGCAAACAGTAGTAAATCAGAAAATATTCCTGGCATTTGAGGGATGCAGCTAAAATTCAGTATCTGGGCTGTGGTGGCAGTAATATAGCTGGGGCTGGAGCCTCAACCTTGTTCCACAGTGGCTGTGTGACAATGGGAATGTCTCTTCTCTTTGATTTTATTTCCTTTCTCTGTAGAACAAAGAGCTTTGATTACACGGCCAGCTTTGAAGCCAGAGGAACCCCCCTTTCCTCGCACTCTTACTCACCAAGGGGACTCTCTGGGGGCCGGTCCTTCCTGACCTGGGCTGGTGATTATGGATAAATGAGTGGGGATGAGTGGTCACCAGCCTGCACCCGACAGTCCTGTAACAGTCTTGTCCATCCTGAGAAGAGAGTTTGAAGGACGGAGGGCTGATTCGGAAAGTGTGGGGCTAAATGAGTCACCTTTGACAGACACTGCTGGCCCCCTCTTAGCAGTAATTCATCACTGAGACCCTACTACAGAGGTTTCTCAATTACCCTGGGCTGAAGAATCACTTGGAGAGCTTGTTTAAAAGGCAGAAAAATCTGCCGCCAGGGAATCAGATTCATTAGATCAAGAGTGGACCCAGGAATCTGCATTTGTCTTGACTTGATGCCAATTATTTTTTGAAGTAAAACATTTTTTTTAAAAAGATTTTATTCATTCATTTGACAGAGATAGTGACAGAACACAAGCACGGGGAGCAGCAGAGGAAGAGGGAGAAGCAGGCTCCCCACTGAGCAGGGAGCCCTATGTGGGACTCAATCCCAGGACCCTGGAATCATGACCTGAGCCAAAGGCAGACACTTAACCAACTGAGCCACCCAGATGCCCCAAAGTAAAACATTTTTGAATATGTAATATATTCATATGGCTCGAAATCCAAAAGGTAGAAAAGGGCATAAAGTGAACAAATCACCCCAACCGCTGTACCCCAGTCACCTAGTTCCTTTCCCCATGAGGCAAACAATTTCTTGTGTATCTTTCCTGAGATAATCTATGAATATAAGAGTATATGTGAATAAATGAAATCTGCATTTTAAAAACAAGCATCTCTTGGTGATTCTAACACTGGGGAGGTCCCCAGACATATTTGGAAAAATACCCTTCTTCATGCTGGGTCCTCAGGCTGGGTGTGTGACCGGGCATTGCTCAGTCCTTCCTGCTCAGGATGTTTAACAAGAGTTTGCAAGGTGCTACCTTGTATGCCACGGGCAAGGGAGCAAAGGGGTTGCAGTGGGCCTTGCCTAGGGGACCTGAGTCGAGCTGCAGAGGGCAGGGCTGTGTTGTGGGGAAAAAAGTATGAGAGCTGTAGGTCCTTTCATCTCTCTGCCATCAGCTGTTGCACCTGAAAGACACTGGATACCACAGCTTGCAGACAAAGACCTGGTAACCCAAGAAGCTGCTTGGCCTCCCTGCCCAGTCCCATCCCAGAAGAGCTGCAGGCCTCTGGTTTCCTTAGGGGGCCCTGTGTGGAAGTGTCTTTTGTCTCCCTGGCGTCAGGAATCCCATCACATGGCTGGTGGTTAGGTGAGACAGGCGCCTCAGTCTCCTAGGGAGGGGTGGCAATGTTCACCCAGCAGCAATAGGGTGGAGTCCCACAGAGCCCCGGACTGGATGGCACGGGGCTGGGGGGGCAGTGTTTTGCCACAAACTCTAACGCCTCTCCTTTAGCGTTGGCTTTATCCCACGGACCCAGCCGACTTCAGGGAGCATCCCATACAAGAGTTCTGTGCATGCTGCACCCTGGCTGCCTGGTTTCCCCCCAGAATCCCGCAGCACTGCCTCACACACACGTTTGCTCAGTACTCAGTACTCGGTACTCAGTACACGACTGCTGAGTGAATGGATTTTCGCTGCTAGTGAGACCTCCTTTCCAGACTTGGGGTTTTGCTGCAACAATGGTTCTTGTGGCCTGGAGGCCTCTTCAGAAAACAACGGTAGGAAACAAGGCTGAAGAGCACTACACTGTGTTGTTCTGAATCTGTTCTGAGGTATAAAGCTGGGAAAGGGCAACAACACTTCACCTCACGGGTTATTGTGGACAGTGAGCTAACGCATGCTGGGCTCAGGGGATGTCACCGAGGGCCCGAGAGGAATCTCAGAGCGGTAACTGCCACTGCCCATCTGTCATTCTTCCTCCCCTCCAGGCTCCCTTTCCCCGTCATGAAAGGAGAGCCACAGCCCCTCCCCCACACTAACCCCTCCGCGCCACACACCCACTCGCAGTTTCTAGGCTTTTCAGGGCTGGGGTCTTTAACTCGGTTTAGGCCAGCCCCTGCCTGAAGGACCCTTGCAGGCTGCGGAGTACCCCCAGCCAGTCCCGCGTTCCTGCTTTAAAGGACAGCGAGCCGCGCTTGCGGGGGTGGGGCCGGGTGGGGCACGGGTGGCGGGGGGGGGTAAGAACGAAGCCCTGCCCCCGCGCCGTCGCGCCCGCCGCCGGTCCGCGCCCCCGCTCCCCCTCCCCGTCCTCCGCCTGCGTCAGGCGATCTCGGCGGCCAGCCCCACCGGCTCTGTGACGCCACGGGTCCCGGGGTCCTCGGCGCCTGCGCCCGCTCCTATAAAGGCCGACGCCGCGCCTCGCCGCCGTAGTGGCCTTGTTCTCCGCCTTTCTCTTCTCGTAGCTGAGGCCGCTCTCTTCTTGTCAGCCTACGGCCCGCAGTCTGCCTGAGACCGAGCACCGTGAGTGGCCGGCCGCCGACCGAGCGGGAAGGGGCGGTGGCGCCGTGGATTGCCAGCTGGGTGGCCGCACGGTTGCGGCTTTGGCCTGCCGGAGGCGGGAGGCACCTGGGCCTGGCCTCCCTCAGGCCCAGTGGAACCCGTCGCGGACCTGTTCTCGGGAGGTGCCGGCGGGCCCCTCTCCTGGCCGCGCGTCCTCACGGCGCCTCGTGGGCGCTGGGGCGGGCGAAGATGCGAGCAGGGCCGGGAATTGGTCCTTCCTCGCACGGGGCGAGTGTCCGCCTGCGCGGAGCTCGGTTGCAAGGCCCAGGCTGCGGCCCGGAGCCTCCCTTGGCCCTGAGCCTGCCGGCCTCGGGGACCCAGGGCGGGGATGGCGGCGGGGCTTTCAGTGGAGGTACCTAGGCTGTCGTGAGCGTGGGCGTGTGTGCGTGTTTGTTGTTTCGGTGTCCGGAAGGAGCGTGGCGGTGGGACTCTGGGAGCGCTGCATTTTTCGCTCCCATCCTTTCTCTTCATTTTATCTGGCGTCACTAGTCACCGGTCCTGGCTAACTGTGCTTGGGCCGCATGTTTGCCCAGCAGGCTGCCTGCGCCTTCAGAATTTCTCTCCATTATTTTGCCATAGCTTGGAGTTGGTGAAACAACTTGAAATAGCAGATGTTCTTATGGTAGTGGCGTGACTTTTAGGAGGCCCAACTCTTTCAAAGCCAGACACTTCAAGTTTTACAGGAATTGGAGGTTTACCTGGATAAAGATCTTAGGTTAGGCTTTGGGGGTCATGAATTTTTCATCAGAGCCTCACAATAGAATGTATCTGTGTCGTAGAGCAATGCAGACTTGTCCATTCTGCTTTCAAAAAGGTGTCAGAATTCGGGTCACTGAAAACACAGGTTTTTCTTTACGTTGTTGATAGAATCTACTTCATGCCAGTCATGGAGGGTGATTGATTTTCAAGATAAGGAACTTAAGGAATTGTCTTGAAAGCATGTCAAAATCTCGTCCATTATCATCATTACACTTTTGCACTGAATTCTAGCTCTATGACATTAAAAAAAACTTCTCTTTGAGTATTAAATTTGGGATCACAAAGTGCATTCAGTTACAGATTAACCCATTGCCTCCCTGCTTATTTAATAAGATCTCAACTCCCTAGAGAGTAACTTAATACAGGAATTTGACTATGACTAAGCAGATGTGGTTATTTACCATGAGTTATTTGAAAGAAGTATGAAATGATCATCGTGCTTAAAAGTAATTTTATCAATTATATTGCCAGACTTGTCTTTCTGTAGTATTCATTCCAGTACTATGGAATATAAAAAGAACATAGAATGTTTTGTAATTAAAAATTGGGTTCCTGTTAAAATATTTCTTTGGGGGATACCTTTTGTTACTGCCTTGTCACAGGGAAGGTCCTCTGCTCTGGCCCTTCTCCATTGAATAGGACAACTGCATTATTGGCAAGCACTAAGCGACATGGAGGAACAGACATATTTGTGAACTGAAAAGTGAAATCTGAATCTCTCCAACCATGGATGAGTGAGAGCAGGATATTTCAGTGGCTGATTTTAAAACATAGCTTTACCTTTTTGCTTTCTTTCTCTGACAGCTTATTTGGGGAATGGAGATAATTGCCTAAGAAAAGCAGAATGAATATATTAACTGATTTAATGGAGGCTTTGATCCTAAAATAGGTGCAGTGAATGCTTTAAAAGCCAAATTCTACACTCTTGAGTTAATAGTGACATTGCAGGATTATGAATACCTGAGAAGCATGGGCCTTTAAAATCTATATTTGATATTTGAAGGGATCATGAAGTAATCGTTAGAGTCAGGTGTTGCTGCCCTTCCTCCTTCCCTCAAGACTCTGAAGATAAATTGATGGCTTAGAACTTTTCATTCTAAATAAGTTTTTTTTTTGTTTTTTGCTAGAACTCAAGTCCTTTGTAGTTAATTGCTTAACTAATTTTTATCTAAGAGGTACCTTTTCCCCAATGATTCAATTAATCTGAGTTAATAAATACATTTTTGAAGCAAGTAACATGTAATTTCTATGAGGATTTTAGCAGAAGAACTCAAACTCAGTAATGAAAGATAAAAAGGACTGTTAAATTTAAGTATACCTTATTTGGTTTAGCAGATTGGATGGACATTTGTTTATCCTTAAAGATACTATTATCTTATATATTTTACATTGATGCAAACATAAAATAAGAATATTCTCATACACTCTTTGGATCACAACTCATTTTTCACTGGTAAATCTCAGTATTGGGAAATTTATATCTTACTTTGTAGCTTTATTTTGGACTGACTACTCTCTGGTTTGCAGGAGGTTTACTGTGGCAGCTAACTATTCAGATGAGAGTAGTCAGTATTTAGTGAAAGCAGAAAGGCAGGCAAAGGGGTGCCTCGGTGATGCAGCCCGTTAAGCCTCCGACTCTTGGTTTTGGCTCCAGCCATGATCTCAAGGTCATGGGATAAAGACCCACATGGGGCTCTATGCTCCGCACAGAGTCTGCTTAAGATTCTCTCTCTCTCTGCCCCTCCCCAGCGTGCATATGTGTGTGCGCGCGCACGTGGTCTCTCTTTCCTGCTCTCTTTAAAATAAATATATCTTAAAAAAATAATAATAAAATAAATATATCTTTAAAAAAATGCAGGCACAGACTAAATGAGTTTATTTTAAATATATTTTGCATTCAAAATATAGGATATAACTCTTAAATTTATACCAGTAGTAAGTTCAGTAGGGCAAGCCTTAAAAACTTGTGTTCCTAGGAGTTATACTTTGAAAAAATTGACAGCAACATTTCTATGCCAGCCTGTGAATAACCATTTGCAGAGTTTTACAGGGTTATATAGATACTACATGGCCTTAGGATTTTATAGGTAATAAGTTAGAGGTCTTCTAAGAACAGACTGTAGTTTATGAAATGTATAAAACTAATCTCTCTTAAATTTCAAATTCAATATAATACCTTTTTTTAGATGCCTTCAATTAAGTTGCAGAGTTCCGATGGAGAGATATTTGAGGTTGATGTTGAAATTGCCAAACAGTCTGTGACTATCAAGACCATGTTGGAAGGTAAGTTTATTAGAAAACCTGGGTCAGGGGAGAGAGGAAGTAATATTTAGTTGGAGATAACCCGTGAACATTGAATTTATACAAGTCATCACAATTTGTCACTAAATGCTCAGGAGTATGAAGGGGTCATGTTTACATTTTTTAAATTAAAGAATTAACTGCATCTTTCTGATAGAGGACATCCTTTCTGCATTGTTTGAATAATTGGACTTTTTTCATATAGATAAGACCATAAGCTAATACTGAAGTGATTTCTAAGCATCAGACAATGACCCAACTCTGTTTCAAGTGAGTATGGATTCACAGTTTCTAATGAGAAAAATAAAAGGCTCTGAAAAAGAGATACCTTCCTATATGTATCTAAATACAGTGCTTTGTTTCAACAGAGAAGTAAGCTGAGTAGGTGTTAAACTGAGACGTCTTTTTTTAACCAAGTTTTCCATTTTGTCCATTTTGTCATTCCTCTGAAATTGCTGCAAAGCATATACACAGCACATTGAAGAAATAAGGTTAGAAAACAGGTCCTGAAACATTTTGAAACTTTAACTAGTTAAAATCAATCTTAATATTAACCAGTGGGCTGACGGACATTAATAGTATATGGAGACATTACAATTCAATTTCTAGCATTGGTGAAAAAAAGTTAACAGTAATAAGACTGTTCTTTAGTATTCAAATATAAAAGGTTTTTATGTAGCTTATGCTTAAGTGAAAAGTTATGTGCCAAGCACTAGCTATGGGGGTGAAAGGAAGATAAGTGAGAAATAGTCTTTGCTCTTGCAGAATTTATAAACTAGGAAGGGAGAAAGACACCAAAGAAGACAGACTGTCACATGGTGTAATTAGTGTGTTAGTATAGTGTGCTGAGTGGTGCCGGGGGAATGTCTTGGCTGATGTTATTTTTCAAGCTTGTGGAGAGACTACAGTGGGTAGTACTAATGAGGTGATAATTTCAAATCTAGTAAAATTAGGGTGTTTTGGGAGATTATTCTGAGGTAAAGTAGACAAGATGTGTTAGAGAAAAGTAGAGTCGAGGTTTTTGGTTGGGGTTTATTGGTATGGAATGAGATTGTGTTATTGTAGTTGGTAGAACTGAAGAATGGGTTTGAGAGAAATGGGAAAAAAATGACTTTGAGGTGACCATGTTAGGTATGTTTGATCCCCCTGCCCAGAAGATTTTTGTAACAGTCTACTAGGCAGTTGAGTATGTGGATCTTGGCCTCTGAGCTGTGGGCTGCTGGAGATACATAGACTTTGTGTGGTGGATTATAGGAGTATTTATCTATGGGAGTAAATGAGGTTGGCAGTCAGCTATATTGGAATGGCAGGCAGGTGGTGTTTCTCGAGTAGAAGTCAGAAGTGGAGAATCGGTGGAGTAAGATTTATGGAAGCCAAGGGAAGAGGGAGGCATTTTGAGGTGACCAGAATGATTATCACATTCATATACTGCACAGTTGTCATTTGGAATTTCATAGTAAGAGGATTTCTTAATGGCATTTATTAGGTGTGGTAGAGGCAAAAGCTAAATTGCAGAGGGTGTGTCTTTTCTAAGCTGGTGACTTCTGTTTGCTGATAAAAGCTGAACATGTAACTCTTTTTTGGTAATTAGTACCAATCATGTGGCACTTACAGTCTTGTATCCTGGTAACTTAAATAAAGAGATCACTTCTATTAAGTTGTAAACCCCTTGGTACATCCCACAGTCACTGTTCACCAAGTACCTGTTGAATGAAGAACTATGGTATGGTCACTAATAAAGAGTGAAAGCAATCCAAGTGTCCCTAAAGGCAGGTGAGTAAGGCTTTATCTAGAAGATGTAGAAACTGATACCCAAATTTGCTGCCTGAATACTTGCTTTGACAATGGAAATGTTCTTTATTTCATCTTAGTTGGTGTCTGGCACACTAATCTGTCCTGTGCTGCTTCAAAGAAGCATTTGCCAGTGTAAGAACATAGGGCTCCTGAAGGTTTTCCACGCCTCTGATCACTGAAGCAAGGGGAGTGATAGACAGCAACAGTTAAATGATTCTTTTCTTCCATAGCCTTTGGGTATCAGAGGGTGAATGGTTTTAAGTACCAGTGGTTTATATAGAATTCTAACTGGTTCAGGATTGGAGTCTATTGAATTTGGCAACTTACTGCTTTTCTTGTTTTGCATCTGCAGTATCTCTGATAAGGGTTTTTTTGTGACTTAGAAAACAAAAATAAAACCTAATCACAGGATAATCAGAAGTGAAAATCTTGGCATGTGTACATGTGGATTGACTGATTTGTTCAAGTCCAGGTTGTGGTATCAGGATACAGTTGTCTTTCAGAAGTCCTTGAAACTAAATAGCTTAAAGGAATGACTGTTGATACTTGTGCATTCAGTCTAAAAGTAGAAAAGACATTGTACATCCTTAGTTTAAATGCTAGAGAAGTGATCTTTTACAACTGTAAGGCCCTTATTTTTAATACGACTTAAGTCTTCTTCCAAATAATGTTTGGATCTAAACTAGTTGGTCTTCTGTATTATGTTTTCTGTACTATCTTGATTCCCCAAACACAAGTATTTTATATAGTGTAACTTTGTTTTCTCCCCTCTGATTAAGAATACTTCATACTTGTACAGGAAAAGCAAAAGTGGCTTAGTCCAAATTGACACAGTCATTTTTAAAGTTTTACTCTAGATTGAGATGGGATCAAGGAGCAACATTAGTAGAAAGGAGGAGGGGAAATGAGTGATCCATCTCTACAGGAAAATAAGATACTTCTTGAATCTAATCTTTACCACTCCAGTGAAACTGCTCGTTAAGCTCCGTGACTGCCATGTTGTCATGTGCGTCGTTTTATGTTTGATTTCTCATCTAGACCAGTTGACACCATTTGATCATCCCCTTCTACATTCCACTTCCAGGATACTTTAGTTACTACTTACTCACTCACAGCTTTTTGTCTTCTCATTTTTAATGCTTGTAATTCCCAAGGGCTGGGTTAATCATGGAACCTCTTCATCATATTTATACTCCTTCATTCCCTTGGTCATCTCACCTAGTCTGATAGTGTTATAAGCCATCTATACACCAATTCCCCAAACTATCCACAATTTTGATCTCTTTTGGTGTTTAGACTTGGCATAATTTAACTGCTTGGTCTACCCTTGCATCTCTAATAGGTATCTCAGACTTAAGAAACTAGAGTTCTTAATTCCCAGCCCTTCACAGTAAAAGTTCTCTGACAGCCTTCCCCATATCAGTTAATGGTAACTGCAATGGCAGTTTCATCCATCTAGTTGTTAATGTCATAAACCTTAGTCTTCCCTGACTCACATTGTGCTTGCCATCTGTTGGCAAATCTTTTTGCCTCTGCCATCGAAATGCGTCCAGAATTGGATCATTTCTTCTTCCATGGCTGTAAACCTGTATAAGCCACCCACCGTCTTGTGCTTGGATTATTGCCAGCCCCATAGTTGATTTCCTTCTTTTCTCTGCTGCTCTCTACTATCTCTTCCCAATACAGTAGCTAAAATGTTTGAGACCCTGTTACCATCAGGTCCCCTGTCACTGGTCTCATCTACTCCTTTCACCCTTGCTAACCATGCTCTAGTAACACTAGATTGCTTTAGTGTTATTAGGACATTCCAGGCTGTCCTATCAGAAGGCCTTTGCATTTGTCATTTCCACTGCTTAGGTGTTCTCTCTCCTTTAGGATTTTACTACAGTGTCATTTTGTCAGTGAGACATCTTGAGCAGTTCTATCTAAAATTGCAACAATTCTTTTCTGTCCTCCGGTATTCATTGCTGACTCTCCATTGCTTGGGACACCTGTTACACATTGGGGCTCAAATGGTTTGACTCAACACTGGCCATGTCAGCATAACTGATACTCAGCTATAACCAATATAGAGCTGAAGTAACTTGCGGCCTCTAATACTGGTACTTGCTAACTATTAAATAACTTTGGGCACCTCTTTTTTAAGTCATGTAGAAACTGAAGGACAGACCCATTGGCATGAAAAATACTCTTACTTAGAATCTTTAATTTTTATTTGTTTTAAAGATTTTATTTATTTGCCAGAGAGAGCGAGCGAGCACACAGGGAGAGTGGTAGGCAGAGGGAGAAGCAGTCTCCCCTCTGAGCAAGGAGCCCGATGTGGGACTTGATCCCAGGACCCTGGGCTCATGACCTGAGCCAAAGGCAGACGCTTAACCGACTGAGCCACCCAGGCGTCCCTAAGTAACAGGGATTTTAATTTTAAGTTTTTTCTTTGGACTTAACCGATCACTTTGAGAATTTGGAAGTTAGTCTTTTTACTAGGACAACCTGTAGATTCAAAATTATAGATAATATATATGTGATGAATAACGGGTATACACTGAAATTGAGTCCCTCAACCCACATTGTTGTTAACTTCCCTACAGATAATATTGTTAACAATTTCTTATGTATCCTTCTGGAGATATTTTAAAATTTAAATACATAAGTGTAGGGGCGCCTGGGTGGCTCAGTCAGTTAAGCGTCTGCCTTCGGCTCAGGTCATGATCCCAGGGTCCTGGGATCGGGCCCCGCATTGGACTCCCTGCTCTGTGGGAAGTCTGCTTCTCCCTCTGCCTCTCCCCTTGCTTGTGTTCCTGCTCTTGCTATCTCTCTCTGTCAAATAAATAAAATCTTAAAAAAACAACAAACAAAACCTTAATCCTGAAATCATACCCAGTATGTATGGAGCTGCCTGCCTTATTTTTGTCAGTGGCTGCATGATTTGTTGTGTGTGTATATATATACATCTTTGGGCTTTGGATTTTAATAGATTGAGATTCTGTTACTTGAAATACTTTTTATTCTATTTTTCTAAATGCTGCCCATCTAAAGAGTTTGGTATAAAAAGTAAGGATAAGGGTCTGGCTTCAATTCCCTCCCCCCTACACACATGGCTTTCCAGTCATCTCAATCCCCCTTGTTATTAAGTTACTTTTCTTCCTCATTAAGGATTCTGTTTATGTAATATTCCTGTATTTGTCTACTCATACAATTTAATATAGTTTTGGGTGGTTTATGGACCTCTAATGTTAGAAACTGCTTATTTTAAATGCTCATAAGAGAACTGTTTTAAGTAGAGGATTTTTCATGGTCTTTTAGACAACGTCTTACAAGGTACTTGAGATGTCTGGTTGGTGTAAATGTTATAATAGAATTAGGAAATAATGATAGCTCTCTTCTGGTTTTCTTAGATTTGGGAATGGATGATGAGGGAGATGATGACCCAGTTCCTCTACCAAATGTTAACGCAGCAATATTAAAAAAGGTAAGGTAACAAACTATGTACTTGAATATGTACTTTTCTTTTGTCATTTAACATCTTGGTGATCTTCCTATACTGCTACATAGGTAGCTTCCTTACCCAGACAGATTATGACTCTAGGTGTCTGTTGTATTTATTTAACCAGGCCCTGTGAATATTTGAGTTGTGTAGTCTTTTTTTTTTTTTTGAGTAGGCTCCATGCCCAGTGCAGAGCGCAGTGTGGGGCTTGAGCTCACCACCCTGACATCAAGACCTGAGCTGAGATCAAGAGTCGGACACTTAAACCGACTGAGCCACCCAGTCACCCCAAGTTGTGTAGTCTTTTTGATAAAAACATTTAAATTACTGAAATATAACAGTATGTGCTTAGCAAAAAGGAAAAAATTTTTTGTTTGTCCACTGAATAGCTGTGCCTCAAAGGGAGCTTGAGAACAAATGTACCCCCACTGTTGATCACCTTACCTTGTGTTTAAGCATAAAAGGCTCTTGACATTGAATAGAATTTTAGTGTTTCAGGGCACATGGCTCCTTAACAGAGCCAGCTATTTACTTGCATGCTCATTTGGAGAAACAGCACCTAGTTTTTACAGGGCAGAGGAAATAAGCAAGGCTTAGAGATGGGAATGGTTGGTTCCATTTGGCCCTTTCTCAGAGATTTTCAAAAGTCATTAGCCATATGCAATTTCATCTTCTGCTTTCTCTTGACCCTGGTGTAAGATGCAGCTGTGCTGCATATTTTTCCATGTCTTACCATAATTGGCTATTATCAGTTCTTTTAATTGCTCTAGACTGGGTAAAAAGTGATTCTCTAAGCCTGAACATTTTTTACATGTATTACTGGCCATTTATATTTCCTGCTTTGTTTTCCTTTGCAGGTCTTTCTAATGGGCTTTTTAAAAAATTGTTATAAATATACATAACATCAAAATTACCATTTTTAACTTTTTTATGTAGACAGTTCAGTGACATTAAGTACATTTGCATTGCTGTGCAGTCACCATGACTTACCATCTCCAGAAATTTTTCATCATTGCAAACTGAAACTCTGTACCCTTTAAACAATAACTCATCAATACTCCCTGCCTCCAGCCCCTTGTAACCACTATTCTGCTTTCTGTCTCTATGAATTGGACTGTTGTGGGTACCTCCTGTAAGTGGGATTATACAATATTTGTCTTTTTGTTTCTGGCTTACTTCGCTTTGCATAATGTTTTCAAGGTTCATCCATTTTGTAGTCTAGTGGGCTTTTTATAGGAGTTGTTTATATAGCATTTCTATCACTTTGCATTGTTTTATGTCCATTTATATTTTATGGTTTAGAAGCTTTATATTTTATCTAGTTAGATCTTCTGGGTATTGTCTTGCAATTAATATTATATACTAATGTAAAGTGCATCTAAAAGGACTTAGTTTGCACTCATTCAAATGCCAGGTATTTTTTAGGTGCTGGAAGTATAGCAGTGAACCAGAGAGGCTCTGCCCTTAGGGAATTAACATTCTAAAAGTGTGGGGGAAATGTATAATGTAAGAAATATGTCAGATGGGAAAGCTATGGAGTATAAGTGGGTTGATTGGTGGAGAGTTAGCTATTTTTAAAATAAAGGTGGTCAGGAAATGCCTTACTGAGAAGTTGATCTTTGAACAAAGACATGAATATGTGGGGGAAGAGAATTGTGGGCATTGGGATCAAGTGCAGTGACCCTAAGACAAGAGCATGCTCTACCTTTTGAGGAAAGGTGGGGAGGCAAGTGTGGTGACTAGAGCATAGTGAACAAGCAAGGAGTTAGTACAGAAGGTCAGAGTTGATGGGCTGGGTGATACAGGGCCACTTCTGAGAGTAAGGTTTTTTTTTATTTGCATTATTAAGTCTTAGGCATATTTAAACTTACACACTGAATAATTGCGAGATCCAAAAACTGTAAAAGTACACAGTAAAATCTCCCATCCTTGTCTCAATCTGACCTGAAACTCCCTTAAGTAATAATAATCAACATTAATTTTTTTATTATTATTTTTTTAAAGATTTTATTTATTTATTTGACAGAGAGAGAAGACCGTGAGAGAGGGAACACAAGTAGGGGGAGAGGGAGAAGGAGACTTCCCGCTGAGCAGGGAGCCCGATGCAGGGCTCGATCCCAGGACCCTGGGACGATGACCTGAGCAGAAGGCAGACATTTAACGAATGAGCCACCTAGGCGCCGCACCCCTCAACGTTAATTTCTTACATGCTCTCTTAAGAGTTTTTTTTAATGCCTACATAAACAAATACTAATTGCTGTTTTTTTTTTATACAACTGGAATACTTCTTTTTTTTTTTTTAAGATTTTATTTATTTATTTGAGAGAGAGAGAATGAGAGACAGAGAGCATGAGAGGGAGGAGGGCCAGAGGGAGAAGCAGACTCCCTGCCGAGCAGGGAGCCCGATGCGGGACTCGATCCCGGGACTCCAGGATCATGACCTGAGCTGAAGGCAGTCACTTAACCAACTGAGCCACCCAGGCGCCCACAGCTGGAATACTTCTTAAAAAGATAATATTTCATGAAAACTCGTAGCTTGGCTTTTCCTTCTAGAATAGATCTTTCCTTTTTTACCTCTGACAGTATAATTTCTTAGCTCTGCCTTTTTTTTTTTTTCAGCATTTTTTATTTCTCCAGCATTATATACTATGAACAAAATTTGATCATACAGAAAAGTGATATTACACAGCAAAACCCCATTTACCTGCCACCTAGATTCTACAACTTGTAACACTTTCAGTGTTGATTTAGGCTTTTATGATAGTACATGTGGTCTAACCTGCTTCCTGAAACTTGATATATGTTTATTCCCCTATGAAGGGGACATTTCTGCTTTTCTTACTTTGTTCTTACACTCAGTAGTCTCGTGGTATTTAGAATTGCTTGGTGATAATGTATGCATATCCTCATCTTCACTAGGTATAGGTAGTTGCTAGATTACTTTTCAAAGGGATTATACCAATTTACACTCTCCATTATAAGAGTTCATGTTATCCTCACAATGTTGCCAGTGATGAGCATCAAAATCTTTTTTTTTGGTCATTCTAGAGTAGGACCTGACTGGAGTATTGATTTTTGTATCTAATGAGACTGCGCATTTTCTCCTGTTTGAGTATTCAGATTTCCTTTGTGAATAGCCTGTTCATATCTATAGCCCGTTTCTTTGTAGTGATTTTTTTTCTTTTTAAAGTAAGCTCTGTGCCCAATGTGGGGTTCAAACTCACAATCCTGAGATTGAATCACATGTTCTACTGCCTGAGTCAGCTGGGTGCCCCATGTTGTAGTGATTTTCAAAATTTATATTCTAGAGGGTAATCAATTACTTGTTCATGTTGCACATATTTTCCACTCATTATCCTGTCTGACGTTGTGTATTTTTTTTGCGAGGAGCTTTTTAATGTGGTCAAAATAGCAATCTATCTGCAAGGTTTGCTCTTCTCTAAGATCTTCCAGCCTCTAGGGTTGTGAAGATTCCTCAAGCTTCAGTTTTGCTTTTCAAGCTCGGCCAGTAATTTGCTTACTCAAGTCAGCTTCTAGCTAGTTCTTAGCCCATTGTTAGGAATAACCTTGCCCCAGTAGTGGCATGAGTACCTTGTGACATAATGCCACAAAGGAATGAACTTTCTTTGTTACAGGTCATTCAGTGGTGCACCCACCACAAGGATGACCCCCCTCCTCCCGAGGATGATGAGAACAAAGAAAAGCGGACAGATGATATCCCTGTTTGGGACCAAGAATTCCTGAAAGTTGACCAAGGAACACTTTTTGAACTTATTCTGGTATGTTTCTTAATGCATTCTTTAAGATATCTCTAGTTCAGAGCCTTTAGCACTTGTAAGAGAGTTTGTTAAATTCACTGTTACTGAATTTTAATTCTCTCTCAACTCAAGTACGGTGGTATATTTAAATTCACATATTAACAATCATGTTAAATGCAAATGGTCTAAACAAAACAATTAAAGGGTACAGATTGTCACATCGGATTAAGAAAAAAAGGTTCAGCTATGGTGTCTCCAAAACACCCACTTTAAAGACACACTTGATTAAATTATGATTAAAGATTAAATTGTGCTAACAGTAATCAAAAGAAAACTGCAGTGACTATTTTAAAGTAGATTTCAGAGCAAAGAATATCAGCAGGATTAAAGAGGGTCATTGCATAATGGTAAAGGGATCAGTCCAATATTAAGAGGACATGACAGTCCTACATGTTTATCTATCTAAAAGATTTCCAAAAAGTGAAACAAAAACCAATAGAACTCAAAGGATAAATAGACAAATCCACTGTCTCCTGTCTCCCCTTAATTGATAAAACAAGTAGAACGAGTAAGGATGTAGAAGATTCAAATAACACTATTGACAGACTTGTTCTGATAGACATTTATAGACCATTAAATCTCATGACATGCAATGAATGCATTTTCAAGTGTGTACTATTAAGATCGACATGTTCAAGGTAAAACACAAGTCTCAAATTTGAAAGGATTCAAGGCACACTGTTTTCTGATCACAGTGAAATTAAATTAGAAGTCAATGAGTGAAAGCTATCTGGAAAAACTTAAGTAACTTCTCAGTAACCCATGAGTCAAAGAAGAAATCAAAAGAAAAATTGGAAAAGAGAATTAGAAATTTTATGCCAGAAAGTATTTTGATCTGAATGGAAATAAAAGCCAACATACGAGAATGTATGAGATGTAGCTGAAGTAGTATTCAGAGGGAAGTTGGTAGCACGAAAGCACCTGTATTGGAAAAGAAAAAAGTCTCAAATCAGTGATCTAAGCTTTTACCTTAAACTAGTCAAAGATGAAATTAAACCCAAAGAAAGGAAATGTTAAAGGTAGGAGCATAAATTTATATAACAGAAAACAGGAGAGAAAACCAAAGAATCTAAAAGCTCACTTTTTGAGAAGATCAGTAAAATGCAACGCTGTTATTGCTTCTGCCTCTCTAAATACTTCTGTCAAGATTTGCCATGTGGTGCTTATGTGCCTGTGAGCACACACACACACCCACAAGTAGTGACCATTCTTTAGCATTTGAGGTGGTGTGGTTTGCTTAAAGCAGCAGCAGGACTCCATATTACAGAAGGTGTAACGAAGGGGATGTATGAAAATATTTCACCAAAGAATCTGATTTTCCCTTTAATTTCATGAAATTAGCATTTTAAGCTTAATTAGTATGGATTTACAGTCACTAACTTTGGATTTAGTTTAAAACATCACATATACTTAAATGAAAACAACACTTTCCAGGCTGCGAACTACTTAGATATCAAAGGTTTGCTTGATGTTACATGCAAGACTGTTGCCAATATGATCAAGGGGAAAACTCCTGAGGAGATCCGCAAGACCTTCAATATCAAAAATGACTTTACTGAAGAAGAGGAAGCCCAGGTAAGTTGCTCACAGCTTGTTCCTGATCACATGCTTTTTTTAAAAAAAAAAAAGTAAAACTCAAAACATGCCTGGAGATGGGTCTCTGTTAAGGAGACTTGACTTTCTGAAAGATGATAATAGGTACTTTCTGTGTCATAAAAAATACTCTTGTCGAGAGATTGGTCTGTGAGTCTAAACACTTACGTGCTACCGCTCTTGTATAAGCATAAGAACAATTAGTTTTCAACGAAAGGTGCTCTTTGATATTTACTCCTTCACAGTTACTGGTTTGGGCACCTGGGACCTTAAATGTAAGCCATAACTATTTGACTTCAGAACAGCAACCCCTGTGGGTGTTCTGCCAGGATACTTGAAAGCAACTTAGTGAATGGGGGAAGAAATGAATGAATAGATCAGTGTTGACACAGCTACAGACTAAAATAATGTGAATGAAGTATTTGAATTTGCTGTCAGTTCTGGTGACTGAAGCTTTAATTGCCCCATTGCTTTTGCTTTTTTGATCATTTCAGCAGGGCAGAATAAAAACCTGGGGAGGCGAAGAAGGGTAAGGAAGTGTACTCATAACTGGGTATTTTTCTAGTTTTCCGTCTGTCCCTTTGTGACCCTCCTCATGGGCTGTTAATGAATCATCAGGTAGTAGTCTTAAGAAAGACTACTTAAGGTACTTCCTTCTATCTGTCTCTTCTAGGTACGCAAAGAGAACCAGTGGTGTGAAGAGAAGTGAAATGTTATGCCTGACACTGTAAGGATTGTTCCAAATACTAGTTGCACTGCTCTGTTTATAATTGTTAATATTAGACAAACAGTAGACAAATGGCAGCAGCAAATCAGTTGTTTAAGCAGAATATTGTCCTCCTTGCATGTGTAGTTTGAGTACAGATTCCAAACTTATGGCTGAGTTTCTTCTAGTATGGATCAAAAGTTTCTTTTTTCTTTGCTCTAAATAAACCTGAACTGTGGGTTCTCTGTAGAAGGTGGCATCTTGGGCTTTCCGAAACTCTCTTTGTAAAGCGATTTCTGCCTAGTTTATTGTCTAGTTAACTTTAGTTTAATGACCTTTTAAAAGTTGGCATTGTAAATAAAACAAGTTGAAAAAAGTTTTCTGAAATAGAATTAACAACATATTCTTTTTATTCATGAGTTGGAAACTGGAGAAAGGCTACCTGAGGTAAATGTTTTGAGTGGGGTTATTAGGATGTCTTCCAGCTTCCTGGAGTCAAGGAGTACCCCTGGTATTGATTAGCCTGTATGTAGCAGGGCTCCCTTAATTGGATCTAAGGACTTGTTTTTGCATTTTTAATCCTCAGCTTTGAATATGTTGGCTAGAGACTCAGTTACTACTCAGTTTGTGGTTTTGGGGGGAATATAGCCAGTCTGTTAGCTTTTCGATTAAAAAAGACAAATAACTCATGTGGTTATGTCATCTTCTTATAATCATTGATCCCATGTGGGGGAAACTTCACACTACTTGCATGTAAAAAATAATTTAACCTTTAACGTTAAAATGTCTGGCAAAACCTAGAAAGCATCCATCATGAATGCAAGATACTTTCAATAAAAAATAAGTTACGTAGTAGGTGGTAAATGCTTTGCTTTTGTGTACTTAACTGTGTCTATTCACTTACTATTAAATGAGTTAAGTATATGTATGGTTCTGTAGCTGGAGACTGCTTGCAGGAAGTTGATGTCCTAGCTCGCTGGAGGTTGCTGACCTAACCATTGGGTTCTGATAGACTTGTGTCTCTTCTGATGGTCATGATCTGGTTCCCTGGAGCCAGTGCTTCAGTTCTTACTGGTGCACGTGGCTGCACAGGACTGCACTCACTGTTCCCAGCTTCTGCCCTACAGTAGAATGAAGTTTTCTTGGTGCTTGAGACGGCTCACAAATTGTTATCTTTTTCTTTCCTCCTTGTGCTCCCTTTCCTCTTGCTTTCCCATTTAGTATCATCTCTATTCACATGTAGTCCTACTGCATTCTCTTCATGTTTACTGTGAGCCGTTTTGGCTCAGATTATTCGCTGATAGTAGTTTGCCTTTATACTTCACTTCTCATTTGCCCTGAATCTGTATCTTGTTTAATAAAGTCCCATATACTATCTCACATGAATTCCTATTTGTCGTCTGTACCAGAGATTGCAAACTACAGCCCGTGTGTGGGTGAAATCCAGCCCACAGCCTATTTTTGCAGTCTTTGAGTTAACAATGGTTTTATGTCTTTAAAGGATTATTAAAAAATCAATACAGGAGACTGTATTTGACTTGAAAAGCCTAAAATGTTTATTCTCTGGCCCTTGAGAGAAAAAGTTTGCCGACCCTTATGACTGCTTCTGGATCCCTGATTCCCTTTATTCTCAGGAATTAGTTTGTTTTCCATCTGTCCTGGGTTCACTTGGGAAGGTAGCAGAATTCAATCCTAGCTGGAGTGTCTCACCTTTAATTCCCACCATAACAGTCAGTTCTTGCGAAAAGTTTAACCACCCCCAGCAAGATCTCTAGCATGATTGTGAAAAATAGAACTCTTGGACACCTGGGTGGCTCAGTCGTTGGGTGTTTGCCTTCGGCTCAGGTCATGATCCCAGGGTCCTGGGATCGAGCCCCGCATTGGGCTCCCTGCTCCATGGAAAGCCTGCTTCTCCTTCTTCCACTCCCCCTGCTTGTGTTCCCTCTCTCGCTGTCTCTCTCTCTGTCAAATAAATAAAATCTTAAAAAAAAAAAAAAAATAGAACTCTTAACTGAAAGTACAGGATTGTTAGCACATGCCTTGTGTAGTTTGGAAAGGAAATAACAGCTTCCAGGAGACAAAACCTATTACTTTTCTCTGTTAGTTCTGAATCTCTATAACCCCCAAGGATCGTTGGGATTACAGGTCTAAATAATGGCACTACCCATATTTAAAGGACACTGGGATCTTTTTGAATAGGTGAGACTGAGTGGACAGACAATATAGTAGTTAAGATTTTTGTTCTCTTCCTGATTTTCTGTAGACTGTGGCCCTAGGCTTTAAATAAAACGTCCTGATAATTTTAAACTCTCAGGTTTCATAAAGACCTGACAGCTCATATAAGAGAAAATAGGCCATTTTTGGACATTGTGTGCCCACATCAGTCATAGGTAGGGTGCTCAGAGACACTGCAGACTGGCTGCTGCGTGCTGCCTGCCCTATTCGCTCTTGCCTGCTAGTTGCTATTTCTTTAATAAGTCTTCCAAGAGTTTTCTGGGCCCTCACCTTACCCAGGGCAAGTGAGTGGCTCTTTCCCATTATCCATAGTAGCCAAATCTGTCTCCAGAGATACACTCTCTCCTACCCTCTCACTTCCCAGCTGTTCTAAACTAATACTGTGGCACAAAGTCATACTGTGAGGCTGGACTCCTGTTTCTGCCTCTTAGTGCCTACCTGGCCTCGGGTAAGTTGGAAATGGTAGCTATGTGCAGAGTGGTGCTGTTGGTGATGAAGACCCCCGTGTGATAGTTCTTTGGCTTCTCAGCTTTTCATTGACTGTGTCACTTATGATTGAGAGTAAACCATATTCCTTCTCAATATTAGCTCATTCCTTTTTCTCTGACATTGTCATGGATTAAGGATGTGCCCCCCTCAAACAGATTCTGGTAATTCTTACATTGTAGAAGCAAGTTATGTCATTTGAAGTGCTATTATATTTTGTATCTTATTAGCTTGCCTTCATAAATCTACCTTTAATACACAAGGTATGTATTGCTTTGCAATTTTTATATTTTTCCAAAGATCCACAAACTCCTCCCAGTAAGGTAAAAATTCCTGAGCAGCATTGCAGCTGTGATCTGTTGATTCTGCACCTGTTGGAACATACCGGCTGCTAGAATTAAACAAGATCTTTACCATAATTTGGTAGACTATTAGGACTGTGCCCCAGTAACATGAATTAACGGTAGTGAGGAGCTTAGACTGGAACTAGCTGGAGAAGGAGGAGAGTAAGTCACTATGAGCATGTGAATCAGGGCAGGCAGATATTCCAAACCACATGATCTCTTAGTTTACTTTTGTTGTTGTTGTGTGTGTGTGTGTGTGTGTTTTTAAGATCTTACCCATTTATTTGAGGGAGAGAGAGAGCATGAGAACGGGGTGAGGGGCAGAGGGAGAAGAAGCAGACTCCCTGCCAAGTAGGGAGCCCAGCATGGGGCTTGATCCCAGGGCTCTGAGCCGAAGGCAGACACTTAACTGACTGAGCCACCCAGGCACCCCAGTCTCTTAGTTTATTTAAAAATTGGCCAATTCTGTGTTTGCCGATCCAAGGGAAATTAAGAAATTAGATAGGTCGCCTAGACTCTTACAGGGCGATTTCTACATGCATAGGAAGTACTTCCACAAGTTAAGAACTGAGAGAGCAGCAGACCTCTTGATCTGAGCATTGTTCACTCTATCCATGGCCAAAGAAGCTTTTATCTTTTGAAGCTTAACTTCTGCCACCTCTTCCCATTTGAAGATGTTTCAGAGCTTTCTTTTTTCTAAAGCTCCCTACATATTTAAATGGGAAAGAATCAAATGTTCTTCCTGGGAAGTTGCTTGAGCTTTAAAAAGATGATAATCTTCAGTTATTTAGTTTGTATGAAAACTGATTTCTGGCTAGTACAGAAGAGAATTAGGGGAAAGATTGCTAGTAAAGGGAAAGCCTGTGAAATGGCTGAATCTCTAAAGTAGCTCCTAGCTTCTCCTTTGTAGGAAGTGTAAGCCATGGTTTCTCTCTTGGGAGCTTTTGGTGTAGCTAATGAGGCAAAGCATAAATACTGCCAGGAGGGGATGAGGAACCGTAATAAAAATGTTCCTGGACAAAACAAGATTAATGAGTAAATGGGGGTCCTAGGGCTGGAAGGGCCTAAGAAAGGTTCTGTGAGAAGAAACGAATTGGTGGTTTTGGTTGGGGATGGAGGGATGCCATGGTGAGGGGGGAAGCAGTGCTCAGTCTGGAACTACCAGCAGAGGGTTGGGTGTCAGGTCTGCTGGAGAGTATAGGCTGGAAAGACACATTGTCCTGGATTAGTGATAGAATTTTGGTGACCAGGAGAGTGTTGATCAGACCCATGTCAGGCAGTGCAGTTCTTGGGTGGTTGAACTAAAACTTTTTTTTAGTATTGTACTAAAGGATGTGATGGGGGGTTTTGCATTTGGAGTCCTAATTGATGCCTTTGTTTACTGTTAAAAACCTCTCTCTAAAAGGCAGAATGAGTAAGGGAACTGGATGTGCATATCAAGACGAATGATGTGAGAAGTTGAGAATATATCCCGTGGCCCAACATTGAGCCTTTTGGACACCTTAGCAGGATAGACTGAGTGCTGTCCTTACTGTTGAGCGGTCAGTGGATATGAACCTTATTGGTGGCATAAAGATGTTGGTCAAGGAGCTCTCGTTTGATGGATTTCCAGTGTGGGACTTGAGTGATAGTTTAACTCACAGATGATATACTTGCTGCCTTGTGACATCTTAACACCGTTGGCTACATCTGGTGTGTGTGCCAATACCGAGAGTCATTTTGTGGGAGGAATATAGAATAGAGTTGCTTACAGTATCTGTTCTCATGACCTTCTGACAGTGCTTAACTTGAAACCTGATCTGTATGCCAGCCTGCCTCTTCTTTCAGTCTGAGAATCCACCTAGTCCATCAAAGTGCTCTCAGTTTCAATACTTCGCTCCTGTATTGTGCAAATGCATATTTGTCCTTGCTGTGCTGAGTGTGCTCTTTTACAGCTTCTCTTACCTGCTTCAAATGCTCTGCAGAGACTGGAGGCTTATAGGATGGGTGGGAGTAGAGAGAGCTACACTGTCAGAAAACTACATTCAAGAGGAGTTTCCAGAGTGGCCTGTTTGCTGGCTTGGTTTCCTTTGTTCCTTCGACCTAATTCCTCCATATTTCTCCCCTTCCCCTACCCATTCCTCCTCCCCTCCCCTGCCCCAAAATTGACTGCACATGCTTAAAAGAATAAGCCTTCAGATAAAGGAGAGAATACCTGAATGGAAAAGGAGGATCTGGTCCAAAGCCCCAGGTGAACTTGAAAAGAAGTACCAGCTTTGAACTACTGTTTTCTATATAATTTATAGCTGATGAAATACTCCTTACTCTGTGTGACTGAACTCCTGAGAAATGCTAAGAGATAGCACAGTTCCTACCCCTAGGCCAGAATTTGCTTTTTCCGGTTAAACTTCTCTGCCTAATCCCATATTATTATTATTATATTATTATTTCGAAAAAATCTCTCCTGACCTGAGCTGGCTTTTATTCTAGCCAACCGACTATAGGAATATCCCCACCTATGTCTCCTGCTGTTTAAGTAGTTAAGTTAGGGCTCTTCTCAGACCCCTTTGGCCCATTGTGGACAAATAGACCAACAAAGGTCCATTAGTTGCTCCAGGCCAGTAGAAAGCCCAGGAGCCTGAATTAGAGTTCTGGGACAGAGGTGATTAGAATAGTCGGCATTGATGGAGCCTAGGAACCAGGGTCTGTTTCGGTGGTCAGCTCTCTTTCAGGGACCCTTGGTGAACTCTTAAAGCTCTGGGTAGACCTGAGAAAGTCATGATAAAGCAGCCTTTCTAACTTCAAAGAAAAGCCAATCAGCTTTTTTATATAAGGAATTGTTCTTGGTCTCAAATCTTCTACTTTGATATATAGGCCTGACAAGTTTTTGTTACCCTTGCCCTTTCTAGGCTCTTTTTCTAGAAATGCATGCAGGAACCTATTTCATTTCTTCTTTGGAACAATGTAAAGAATCAGTCTGTTTCCCGGCACTTGTGGCCTTTCTAGCCAGACTTACTGTACACTCAGAGTGGGCAGCAGTGCTTTAGGGACGTTCAAAAGATAGTGGGGCACCTGGGTGGCTCAGTCGTTAAGTGTCTGCCTTCGGCTCAGGTCTTGATCCCAGGGTCCTGGGATCGAGCCCTGCATCGGGCTCTCCGCTCAGCAGGAAGCCTGCTTCTCCCTCTCCCACTCCTGCTTGTGTTCTCTCTCTCGCTGTCTCTCTGTCAAATAAAATCTTAAAAAAAACAACAAAAAAAGATACAGCTAGAAAAGAGTGGCCACAGGGCTTCCTATATTAAAAAAAAGGGCGGGGGGATGTGTTCAAATTGAGAGACTTGGGCAGGCCGTGCAGTTTGCTGAGCTGGGCCTTCCCCGTGAGTGCAAGAGAACTCACTGCAGCACAGATGCCAAGCCGGTTTGCCTGTTCTCTTCTGGGAATGTGTAAGGGAGGTTGGGGCATCTTGTCTTGTGAGGTCTTAGAAACAGGGCTAGTTCTTGGCTTGCAGAGAGGTGGGACTGGTGTACTATTTGAAATTGTATTTAGGACCTCACTCTCAAGTCACCTGTGGCCTCAGGAATGTGCTGGTGTGATCTAGGAGGATTTGAGTTTCTTCTTTGAAGTCACTTTTTTTTAAGAGGCTGGTTTGATTTTAACAAAGTTGCCAGAGCCCCCCTCTGTACCCTCCCATACACAAAGGGTGCATTGTTCCTGTACCCAATGTGCTCTAAATAAGACACCAAATCAGATGCAGCAATCCAGTCTTGCATAAGCCTTAAAATGTAGTTTTTGAAACAACTAGGCCAGAGTGGAATTCTTTAAATGGGACAGATGTCGAGAGAATGGTCTCCTCTCGTACCCTTCCGGGAAAAAAAGCAAATCTGGGATTACAACTTCCAGTGGCCTACTTTAGATAGACACTACTCTGGAAGATGACTTTATTTATAAATATTTTTAAACATAAAATCCCAAAAATAGAACTCTGTGAAAATTACAATGCGTGGTGACTTGGGATCTTCTTGCCCAGCATTTTTATCTGCTTGACCTACTGAAGTGGTTTTGCACCTTCTACATTCATGAGGAGTTTGAGGAGTTAACGGTATTCTTAAACATGATGGAAACTGCTGTTAAAAGGGAGGCTGTAGATTTATCAAACTGGAGAGGTTTTGTATAAAAATAGGAAGATACTTTAAGCACCCAATTAGCTTTTGGGAGGAAAGGGTGCTATTAAAATGCTCTTTCAAGTTTTCTGATACCAGCTTATGAGAGACTCCGGTTTGCTTCAAAATAGGATGTGTGCTTGTGGAGTATTGGGTCTTTTCTCTCTGCGGGAGGAAGATGGAGCCTAGTGGTTATGTGGGTCTGTGGTGGCAGTTTACAGCCCATTCCCATATGCAGGCTGGCCTGTCCCTGCATCACTTGTGAGGTCCGAGGATTGGGGAGTTTACACTTAGAGGGAGATTAGCTCTTGTGGTTGGAAGCCAGGCAGGGCCTAAGCCCCAATAGGGAAGGTGAGGAAAGTAATCTCTGGCTTCTGTTGATTGAAAGTCTTGAGAACATGTGTCCCATGATAGAGAATAAACCCCAAGTTTTATGGCTGTGGGTAAGAAAAGGAGAGTGTCAAGCTCTATTACTGAAACAGCTTATTCCTTAGGGTCAAGCTTTGAAAAATTTCGAAACCCAGTAAAAAGTATCTTTATTCTCACGTTAAAAAAGTTTTTGTTTGATGATGCATTAACAATACAAAAATATTTTGAACACTACAATAGTCCTTTTCTTTCAAGACTTCTTGCGACACTACACTAGAATATATGTTCTTTGGATTCTGAGAAGCCAGTGGCTAAAGTCGGAACTAAAGGCTTTTGTTGAGGGATGTATGGGTATAGGAGCAGCCCTTTTTCTTTGGATTCAGGCTATGTACAGTGAGGAGGAGGGCAAAAAAAAAAATTAAATTAAAAGTTTGGGTTTTTTTTAAGGCTCAGGGTTGAAGCTTGGCTCAGAAATGGGTTAAAGTAGGCTGTGGTGAAAACCCACTGACTACCACTAGAGGTTCTCTGGGCTCCTTGCTTTGATGGTGATGGTCCTTCCTGCAGCCCCATCAGGAAACTGAAGTAGGCACTGGCTGTCATGAGGTTTGCCCTCAACTGCTCACGAGCCGCCTAGACTGACCCGGGTAAGCAGAAAATGGAGCTGTGACAGAGGCTCTCGGGGTAGGGAGGGATGCACACCGGGTTTGGGGCCATAATTTCTTTTGACTGTCGAGTCAAAGCTCATCAGAGCTTCTGGGGAGGTTGAGTTTCTCTTGGAAACATTTCCAAGTAATTTGAACCAGAGCCAGGTACGTCTCACTGCCCATACTTGCCTGATAAGATAGTGTCTGGTCATTCCTGTTGCCTAGGGTGATAGGCCTAGATTTAACCCGTTCCATCCCCTCCTCGTCTTGCAAGCTCTTGAGAACATGGCAAGAGGCTTCCTTCTGGTCCAGCTTATGAATAATTACTCCTTTTCTGTCAACAGGGCTTCTCCGGGCCTTTCTGAGAGAAGCATTGTCCTCTTGAGCATGTGGTTGTGACCATGCTGAGGTGTTGTTTCATAAACCAGCTCATTCTTGGTCCATGAAGTGTCTGGTATGGGGAGGGTGTGGCAGTGGTGGGACTGGGGAGGTGTAGGGTTCGGAAAGTAGCTGGGCTCAATCCCGCCCACCTATGACCTAGCAGAAAAGCAAAGGAGGAGGCAGGGGGCATCTGGCCAGCAAGACAGGTGGTAAAAAGAATAGATGCAGGCTGCTGTAGGCACAAGGGATGCCCTTAATCAGACGACACACCGCCAATCTGATTCCCACCACTTGGAGCAGTTGGAATTGATGGCCCCAGGTTCAGGCAGAAGTTGTGCAGCCTCGGAAGTCTCCTGGGCCTGGTCCCTGAGAGGGAGGTAACAGGGCCCCTGGCCAGTTTCCATGTGATTTGGGGCTCTGTCGCTTCCTCTCAGAGGATGGGTCCCTGGAGGCGGCGAGGTGTCCTGTGCATGCTAGGCTGCCTGTCTCTGAGATTCCTGCCGTTGCACCTGTGTACTCTGTAGGGCGCCGGGGGGGGGGCGGGGGGGGTCCAGGGGGCTGGGAGGCTGAGAGCGGCTGAGAGCCCTGGTGATGTAGGCGCCGGCTCCGCAGGACTAGCAAGCAGTTCTGTGGGGAGGTGGGGCAGCAGGAGGTATGAGGGCGAGTCCTGGGGGGCTGGGGACCCGGGGCAGCCTAGAGCACTGTCATCGGAAGGAACGGGGCTGGGGCAGCGGCCTTCTCCGGGTAAGTACCGAATGCATTTCTTTTTCCTCCTAGGAATAGTGAAGAGAGTTATCTGTAAACAGAGGGTGAATTCACAGTCATACACCACAACCAGAAAATGCTGTCCTTGCACAGGCCTGCTGTCCCCTGTCCCCAGGACTTGGGTGATGTGCCTGTGCCTTCAAACCTAGCACTGCACTTCTGCTGGGCCTGGCCCAGACCTGGAACAGGTGTAGTTCCCAGCACAGCCACAGGGTGGCACAGGAACCTCTTGCAGGCTAGCCGTGGGGGCTGCCTCCTGTGTTTGTGGGGCTCAGATCTGCAGTAAGGCAAAGGGCTGCACTGCTTGTGGATTCTTGGGGGGTGCTCGGGCAAAATAATACAAATGCGCCCAACGTGTGTATATACACACACTTACGTACTGCCCAAGTTCCTCTCTGCCCTTGGAGAGGGAGCACGGTATTCCTTAGAGTCTGTGAACTCACTGCCTGAGGTGGACTCAGCCTTACCAGACCTAGCCTCAACCTCAACCAGGCAAACTTTAGCCACCTGGTAGGTATACCTTCTTTTCACATACACACTTCTCTGTTGTATGGGGAAACACATGGGTTTAGTGCCACAGAGCCTAACTACGGCCCTTTTGCTAGGATGGCCCAGGGATACCCCCTCTTCCTCTCTCCCTACCTCTGCAGTCCCTGGTCTCAGGTAGAAGATGAGGTACGTGACCACTTGGCATCCAGGCGGTCCTCTACTACAGTCACTTTGGGTTTTTAAGCGTTCAGGATAACACAGGCAGGGATCCTAACTTGAAGTGAGGGAATTGGTGGACCATGGTGAGTTCTAGGCCTGGTAGCCAGGGGCTCTACCTAACCCATAACCTTAGCCAGCATCAGGTCCTCATTAACAGAGGACCCTAGGCACCAGGGGCCAGAACTACCTTCTTGAGTCTGCCTTTCTTTTCTAGAACATTCTCCATTCTTAGGGGACATGGGTTCCCCAATCTGTGGGTATGCTATGGGACTGGGGGACCAAAGGAGGGCTACAGGCCCAGCAGAACATGTGCAGAGTCAGGGAAGCAGCTTGAAGCAAAGGGAGGAGGATGGTGGTGGGGACAAACCCACCTGCACGGACCACACCAATCCGTCTGCTGGTTGAGGCCAAAGCGAGCACGGCATTTCTTAGGCGAGCCAGGGTCTGCTCACAGCCATGCCAGAGGGGCAGAGCAGGGCAGAGGGCGAGCAGGCAGGCAGCAGGGCAGAGCAGGGCCCAGAAAGAAGAGGTAACATCAGTGTCAGCCAGTCACAGATACCCCATAGGCCCCATAGGCAGCGGGCCTCTCCATGGCACAGCCAGCCCCAGTGGGAGCCCCAGGACCCAGAGCCAAGTTATCAGGAAAGGTGGGCACCTAGCTAGGCAGGAGACGCAGTGGGAACAATGGTGGAGGGAGGGAGGGAGGGAGGGAGGGAGGGAGGGAGGGGATCCTGGCAGGTTAGCTCCTCTCTCTGGCTGCAGCATGGGAGCTGCGGGAGAGGAGCCCAGGGGAGACTCACAGGGATCCAGCCTCTACTGCCTCAGGGCTGCCCACCCCCCCACATCTCCCTGCCCACGTCATCCAGTTTTTCTTCCTTTTTGCCAATGCTCAATCTACCTAACCCATAAGCCCCTCATGCTGTAGCTTAAACCAGATGCACAGCAAAGCCCACACTTCAGCTTCAGAAAAGGGCAAGGATTCTACCCCGCCTCAGTCCTAGCCTCGAGCTCCCCTGTGTGGGGGCAGCACAGTTGAGATAGTCATGGATGTGGAGTCTGAATTATCAGACTCGGGGCAAGAATTGAAGCAGAGCATGGCTTCCTTGGGTCCTCCATACAGAGCACTTTGCACTGCCTAAATAAACAGGGATTGGGGGTGGGGGGGGGTGACCGAGAAATGGCCGGGCACCAACCAGCCGGCTGTGTGACTTCAGGGCCTAGGCACAGCTGCACCTCCATCCCCACAGCCCGCATGCCCATCTCAGCAGAACCACAGGCTCGGTTTCTCTGGCAGAGGCTAGCTGCGAGCAGGGCTGGCAGAGGTGGGAGGGTGCAGTGGGTCAACACACCAGTGTTACACTGTTAAAGGGACTTCGTGTAGTTGTTCCTCATGTGGGGATTTGACTTGTGAGAAGTGGGCCTTGTTTTCAGAGGGCCCAAGGCCTGAAGGTCTGTGGCTGAGAATTCTGCCTCTCCCTCTGGGCCAGAGCAGGGTGCTCATGAAATGCAGGCTTGGAGAGCAGTCTCCGCTGCTGAGAGGAGGCCTCACCTGTGTTGGATTCCTGGTGCTTTTCCCGTGACCGCCTTTTCTTCTTCCCCTGCAGGGAACAGAGGGAGGGATTCTGCTCAGATCTGGGAAGTGGTCCCTTGATCATTCCAGTGAGTGTGTGGTTGGGAGACCTGCAGCCTAGTCTGGCTGTTGCTGAGATTCTGGGTACACAGTTCCCTCCTCCCCAGGAGGCCTGGCGTTTCTTAATGGCAGTTTTTGCCAGGATACCATGGGGCAGTTAGAGGCTCCTCCTCCCTTTCCCATGCGGGTCTCCCTTCTGAATGGAGGCGATGACTTACAAGGCCCCTTACTCCCCTTCTGCCTATATGGCCAAATACCAGGCAACAGCCCTGTCAGGGGAGTGCATCCCAGGTGGAAAAGAGGACATGGGCCTGCCTTCAAGGGGCAGCTTCCCTTGCTTAGCTCTCTTCAGACTAGCCATGTGAGGCCTTGGGCCCTTGCGCTCCACCACCTGCCCTCCTTGTCTCTGCCTTCAGGACAGTGGTCTGGCTTTCCCTGTGGAGACTGTGGCCTGGGGCATGGCATCTTGAAGGTTCCCCTCCCCGTCCCTACTGTGTGTCACTGGCCACTCACATAATTGTCCCGCGCTGACCAGCCTGGATAGAGCTGCATGTGCAGCTGCCTCTCCTTTCGGGCCAGCTCATAATACTTGGCTTGCTCTTCCCGAGACAGCGCGTGCCACTGCAGTGGGGAAGAAGGGGTAGGTGGGGTGCACTAAGGAATCAACAAGGCAGCACCAGGGTGAAGGTGGTCAGGGCCCACTCCCGCCAGCCCACCTGCCCGTGGCCTCACCCTTCGGCCTAGGATCTGGTTGATGGCAGCGCTCTCCTTGAGTGTGCACTCTGCGATGACCTTGGCTCTCATCTCCTTCATGTATAGCATGAAGGCGTTGAGGGGCTTCTTGATGGTTGGCTTCTTGGCCTCCTTCTCCACCTTGGATTCTGCCTGCGTCTTCCTGAGGGGTATATGTCCAGATCACTCAGGAGCCCCCCAGTGTCCACCTAACGCGACTGCCTTTTCTAGTGTGTGTCCAGTGTGTGTGTAAATGCATGGAAACGAGGGTTTTGTAATGGTATCTTTCCCAGCTGCTCCAAAATGGATGATCAGAGCTACGTAACTCTTCCTTGCAGGAATACTGCAGCTAAGAGAAACATGTTTAAGGACTTCTCAGCCCCTCCCCTGTTGGCTCAAACCAAATCTCTGTTCCCCACCCCATCCGTCCCCTCCTCCTTCTAAGGATCAAAAAACACTGGTTGCGGGAGGTGGTGGCGGAGTGCTGGCTGGCTCACTTGGAGGAATCTATGACTCTTGATGTCGGGGTCGTGAGTTCGAGGCCCACATTGGGTGAAGAGATAGTTTTTGTTTTGTTTTGTTTTTTACGTAAGCAACAAAAAAACCCCGAACAAAACACTGGTCAGTCAGTGGCGAGAACCACAAGATGGCTCAGCCAGAGGTCGCCCCTGGCAGCCCCTGGAGCTTCTAGGTGGCAGGTGTAGAGCCTGGTGGGAGGATTGTGTCTGGCTGATGAACAGATGGGACCCTGAGGTCTGCCCCCTCCACATTGGGTGCCTTCTCACTCACAGGCTGCGGTCATACGGCTGCAGCTCCTGCTTCGCTGAGGGAGGTACGATGGCCGGGTGCGGGATGGCCGCGGGGTGACCAGGCACACCAGAGCCTAGCATCAGGGGCGGGTGGGTGAACCTAAAGGCAGAAGGAGAGTTAACACTGAGCCAGGAATGTATGGGCCAGACCTTGGACACCTGGCGGCCCCTTCACAGTACACGAGGACAGGGACACACGCCACTCCCACGGGCTTGCACACAAGCACACAGCTACACGCAAACACCTGCTCCCAACACATCACACAGACACACTGCACAAACCCGCATACGTGTCATTCAGGTGGCTATGAAGTGAGTCCTAAATAGCTTTGCAACCTGTCCCCTTACCTTATGCTAAACCAGCTCAGCCTCCTGAGCCTGTGGCTACCCTGTGAGTCTCCTTCCTCTCCTGCTTGAACCCTCCAGGCCTCTCTCCACACAACACCCAGAGTGACCTTTGTAAGCGCCCGAGTGCTCTTGGCCACCCCTGCTGAAATTCCCTCACAGCCCCCCGAAAAAAACCCAGGATCCTCCATGGGACCTGCCCCGCTGACACTATCCGCCCCATCCTTTCCCGTTTTCCATCACTTCACCCCTCCAGCCATCCCCGACCAGTGCTGTTCCCCTTGGCCGCTTTACTCAGGACATGTGACTCTTCGTGAAGTTCTCCCTGCCCATGGCTCTGTTCGTGCTCTGTCCGTACCTCCCGCCCTGGGCTGTGAACTCCAGCAGGGCTGGACATGTCTGCTGAGTTCTTGTTCCATCCCTGGCTTGGCTCCGTCACTGAGGGGGTGAGTGAAGTGGAGGGACACACACACACCTGTCACTTCGCTTTTCTGCTCTTCTGGGGAAACCACCGTAAGGGCCCGAGGTTGGAGACACATGGAAAAGGTGGTGCCTCGGCGCGGGCAGAGCTCACGGAATGCCCAGGAGAGCGTGCCTGACCCGCCCTTCAGCAGGGAGGCACAAAGGGGTGAGTGCACGCACACGTGCACTTGGGCGGGCTCACGCACGCACAGAGGCAGGAGCACGAGCACACACGTGCGTGCACTGTCCCTGACTGCCCCAGGGCGCTTGGCTGCACGGTATGGCCCGGCCTCAGGCCTCTTGCTCTCCCACTGGCTTCATTCTCAGGCACAGCGCAGCAGGGGGCTGCAGAAGGACGGACGGACGGCTGGACAGACAACTAGCACAGGGCAAGCACTGGCCTGGGCATGGCCTCGTGTGGGCACTGAAGCCTGGGCAACAGGAAGCAGGAGCCTGGCTGCAGGGTTCGGGACTCACCTGGGGTAGGGGGCGCCAGGGGCTGCAGTGGGGGCAGGGAAGTGCTGTCTATATCCGCAGGAAGGGGACAAGGGGTAGAGAGGAGGGCTGGGCCTGTGGTTGGGAGAGACAGCTGTTAGCAGTCTGGCGACTGGCCAGATGTGGGGCAGGACCTCCCCACCAGGTGCAGGGGATCAGCCTCTGTAGGACTCTCCAGCATGTGTACTTGGCATCTGCCACCAGGGGGCACGCCGTGCTGCTCTTTGCTCCACAGACTGGTCCTGGCGCTTAAGGGGCAGAAATGGCAGCATCCTCCTAGGACCCAGCTTAGGAAGCCCCCCCCCCCCCAGCTCACCTCCAGCCTTATTTCTTGGTCAATATGGGGTTGACATCTGCCTTAGGGCTTCTGCATCCACTGTTAAAACGCCTGGATTATTTTGCCCCCTTTCGATTCCTGGCCTGCCTTCAGGCCCTGCTTGGCTAAATGACCTTTTCTCCTGAAAGCCCTTGAAATCCCAAGCTGGATGAGGCAGCCCTCTGGGCTCTTACACTCCCCACTGAAAGCACTAACACGGCCCTGTCGCTGTCGGGCCTCTGGCAGATCGGGCCCAGAGAGGGCAGGGACCTGAGGGTCGGCCCGCATCAGCAGCGCCGCTCTGGTGTCCAGAACCCCGCCTGGCCAGCTCCAGTCCTGGGGGCGTTCCTAGGCGGAGTCCTGATTGGTATTCAGAGTGGGGCAGTGTCCGAGGAGAATCAGGAAACGGAGTGAGCTGAACACCGATAAAAAGCACGTGGAAAAGGGCAGGCAGGTCTCAGGGTGGGCCTCTGGCCTTCCCTTTCTTCCTGGGAAACCATGCTTTCCTGCTGTTGGGCGACTGCCCCAGCCCAGAGACGCTGCAGACCTGTCCACATCACACTGTGGGTCACGAGCAGAGGGCCAACCAGCCTGCCAAGGCCCGGCTCCGGCGGAAGACGGGCCCTGTGGCCCACAGTCGGGCCTGCTGACTTAAGGGTCAGGCTGGCTTGGGCTGGCGCAGTCTTCACAGACTCTAAGGCTCTCTCAGCAGCTGGCCAGGGGCTTGGGCTTGGCGCCAGAAGGGGCACAGGAGAACTCTGCTCCTCAGGGAGCTCAGCCAACGGACCAGTCGGCAGGAGGCACTGACGGGAGTAGGAAGTAGCCCCTTGCCCACCACGTGGCTCAGAGGCAAAAGCCTGTCTCGTGGCCATTCATGTTGTCCCCTCCCTGTCCGGGCAGGTCTCCCTTTCCTTCCTTACCTACTCTTATAACCTGGGCAGCTCGCCGTGCCCCCCACCCCCACGCCACTCGAGGCTCCCAGACATGGAGGCCGAGTTCACGTGTGGCAGGACTGAGACCAGGAGTCAAGGGGAGTGCGGTGGGCCACCTGGGGAATGGACAGAGCTGCTGGACGGCCCCCGGTTCTGACACAGGGCTGGCAGCAGAGTGCTGGCAGAGAAGGGTGGAGGAGGAAAAGGACACGGCAAGTATGGGTCCCACCAGCGCAAGGCGCCCCCTTCCCACCGGGCCCACACTCACCAGCTCACAGTGTGGGGGAGTTGTCCCATGCTGCCTGAGGTCAGAGAGTAGAAGCCAGAGAGGTCAGGGGTCTGCAGAGGCCTGTGAACTCCTACAGGGGAGAGGGGCTGAGTGAGTGAGCTAGCCTGACCTGGGACTGCACCCTAGAGCCTCCTGTGGGGCCTCTAAGACCCTCCCTCCGTCTGCTGGAGGACCAGACATACCGGTTTGTTCAGGACTATGCCAGTGTGATGACAGGGCCCCATTTCCAGGGCAGAGAGGCTGGGTGACCAGCCTTAAGGACACTGGCTGGCCAGGGAGAGGTGGAGCCACTGAGGGGTGGGCAGGCCAGGCCTCGCCGTGCCCTGGTCCACTGCTGGTCTTCACCTGGGGCCTCTCGGCTGGGGGCTCTGGCCTGGCTTTGTGTGCAGGACGCAGGCCCCCTGGCCTGGGCAGCCTGGGTTCCACCCACCCCCTCTGCCTCCCCAGGGTTGAGTCAGCACGTTTCCCACAGCCGACAATGGCTGATTTCAGAATGACTTTCCCTGAGGCTGAGGTGAATCAGCCATCACAACCACCACTTTCCATTTTCTCACTGGGGGGAGGGAAAGGATACAAGTTTTATTGTCCTCAGCTTTACACAGATGCCTGCTCCCACATCCTGGCATTGGGAGGCCCCTCGGGATTAGGCTCCTACCTCAACCTGAAGCCTTCCAAGTCTGATCTGGCACCACCTGCCCTCAGGCTCCCCATCCACCTTTCTGGTGTTTTCTTTGGGCTTTGAGTTTGCCCAGCCCCAGGTTTTCCAGTTGTAAAAAGGGCCTAGCCCCTGGACTCAGAAGCTAGGGACTTGGCCCCCAGACTCCGGGGCTGCCAGGCCCCTCCCCTTCCCAGATCCGTACCTTGTTTCTGGCTGATGTCAGCTGGTGCAGGTGTAGGGTGGGGGCTGCTGAAATGTTCATAGAGAGGAGAGAGTTGTGGGACGCTGTGGGCTGGCTGACTGGCCTTGTTGTGCTGAAAAATGAGGGGGGTGGTGTGAATGTGGGGAGACCCAAAGGAGGAAGGCCCAGGGCTGGGGGCATACATATAGACAGAGCCTCTTTTAGCTGTGCGGGTAGCCCAAATGTCAAAGGAAAGTGGGGGTGGTTAAAACCACAGGCCTCAGGGAGGGGGCACCACTCAAGCCATCCTATGTCCAGTGGCCCTGCCCACAGCCTCCCACGCTTTGCTCAAGCAGCCCTACCACCTAGAGAGCCTCTTGGTTTCTACACACTCAATCCCAGAGGCACATCTCCCCTGTCCAGGAAATTCTTTCTGCCTCTGGGTCTGAGACACTCCCCCCTCGCCCCACCCCTCGTCCCCTGGTTTCTCTGAGGCCCTGTGGCTTGTCTGGGGGGGCTGCTCTCGGCCTCCAGCCCCAGACATCAGGTAATGGTCTCAAGACCTGGCTTACCCCAGGACAGCCTGGAGTTTTCTTTCCTCTTCCTCCAGCCCCCAGACTCAGGGTTTGGAGTCTGACCCACTATTCCACCTCAGGCTTCACAGGATTTGTGGGGACAGGGGAGGCTCCCATCCGCCCTTTAACTCGGAGCAGGTGGGCTAGGTGGGGCCAGGCTCCCTCCAGGGCCAGCCCACCCAGCCCCCACACTTCCCGTTTCCTCAGCAACACAGGACTCTTACTTTTCACACTAGTCACATGGATCTGTCATGAGATGACTCATGCTGGGAAGGGGGCTCCCCATGCGACCCAGCCACAGGGAGGTGCTGCTCGGGGCCAAGGCACAGCTCTGCATATCCCCAGCGCACCCCTGCACAAGCCGGGATCCTGGAAACATCATCTACCACTGAGGCTCAGCTTCACTGGGAAAGTTCAGCACAGATAAGTGACTTCCGACTCACGGCACAGAAGCAGCAGGACATCTTTGGAGCAGGACAGTAGTGAGAGGTTTTGGCCTGGGCTCCTTCCCAGGGTGCAGTTTCCCCCTGGGTGAATTCAGCCAGACTCCCTAACATCTCTGGGCTTCAGTTCCCGCTCTTGTGTAATGGAGTTTGTGATCCCTTCATCACCAGGTCCGGGGAAGCTCAGGTAGCTCACGGTGAGGAGGCCTGGCACAGGTCCCCTTGGGATCGGCTCTTTGGGGTCCAGTGAGGCGAGACGGAAGGCCAGGTATGCGCTGCAACTCAGCCAAGGTGTGAGGCTTCCAGGTGGACACAGACTCACCCCCCGCCCCCCGGCAGCAGCCCTGGCTGCCCTGTCCCCCACACTCCTGCCTCCAGGGGAGCTTGAGGCGGGGCTCCTGGCCGCGGCACCCTTCCCTTGGGGCGCCACCTCTGCAGTCCCCTGGCCGTTCATCGGCCCACTGGGCAGAGCCTCACATCCTTCTGTCCTCAGGCAGACGGGGTGGTGTCCCAGCAGCACCACAGCCCCCTCGTGAGCACCTCTAACTAGAGCCCTCTCTCGGCGTCCTGGGGCAGCCCACAGAGGGCTCTCCCCTGTGAACTTGAGGAGTCGTCGGCTGGCCCCGTGCAGACCCTGGTTCGAACGTGTGTGGCCTTCAAGAACGGACTACAGTATCTTGTCAAATGGAGAGGGTCACAGGGTTGCCCTTACGGGCAAAGGCACACAGTACCCAAGAGCTCGATTCCTCCGGTGTTGCGCCAGGACGAAGGGACACGCAGGGAGCCCCTCGCGTGCACAAAGGAGATGCTCCTCACAGTCCTTCCCTGGCCCTGAGGTGCTGGCCTCACACGGGCCAGTTTTGGTCTGAATTTGCCAGAGGCCATCTGCCTGAGGATGGAAGACCCATGTGGCAGCCCACTGGCAACCTCAGCCCTGCAGGCTGGGGACGGGGCACGGCGTCTCCAGGCCATGGGTGCGGTGACTTTCCCGTTGCTGTTCTAAGGCAAGGCTCTCTGAGCCAGCTGGGGGGTCCGTGCCACACTCAGGACCCGGACACGACTGTGACAGAGCCGGAGCGCGTGTGGGCACGGGGGCAGAACGGAGGCTCCTCAGGCTTGCCGGCAAGGGCTGGCGGGACAGGAAGGGGCTGGGGCAGCTACGGGGTGAGGACACCTGTGGAACCCTTCATGACTGCGCGCCTGCCGCACGCCAGGCACTGTGCCAAGCAGGCTGCAAGGCCAGCAGCGTTCCCGCTAGGGTACCCACGGGCTGCCAGTTCTCCCCGCTGTGAATCCTCCCTCAGCCACCAGCTCGTGTCTGGTTCCCCTTCATTGCGAAACGCAGCTGCGCCATCCCCATCCTGGGCTCCTGTTCTTAGTCCCCGTGCCGCCTTTCAGCCTAGCCGTCCCTTGCGCCATCGCTTCACCAGATGGCTCCTGTCAAGGTCCCCAGCGACTGCCACACTGCTGAACTCAATGCTCAGTCTTCCTTTTACCTGACCTCTCGGCAGGACTGGACACAACTCATTTCTCCCTCCTCCCTGAAACAGTTTCCTGGCTTGGCTTCCAGAATGCCACACGAACCTGATTTGCCTCCAAGCTCACGGGCCGCTCTCTGTCGGCCTGCTTCCTGCCTGCCCATCTTCCTGACCTGACCCAAGATGGGCCCTCGGCTTTCCATCTCCCCTCATTCCCAGAGTGCTCTCATCCAGGGTCACAGCTTTCCATGTCTTCAGCTGATGACTGACATTCTGATCTCAGCCCCTACTTGCTCGAGGGAACTCCACTCCCCAAATGCCTACTCACCACGTCTACTCAGAAGTCTGAAATGCTCCCCAAACTCAGTACGTCCAAAGCAGAGCCTCTGGTTTTCTGCCCCACATGCTGTTCTCCATCTTCCTCAGTTAATGGCCACTCCCTCCTTCCAGTTGCTCAGATACCCTGGAGTAGGCCTTGACTCTCCACATCCCGCCTCCGGTCTGTCAGTCACCTGTCACCCGGACGACTCCAGTGGCCTCCTGTCCCTCCACCAGTCCTCCATCCAGCAACCATGTAAATCAGATCACAGCTCTCCTGCCCAGAGCCGCCCGCGCCCTGAGAAAACCTCCAAAGCACTGTGTGGCCAGGCCGCACTCCCTCCCGCTCTTCCCTGCTCACGCCCAGCATTTCCACGTGTGCTTCAGCCTCCAGCTTCCTCCTCCAGCTGCTCTAGTGATCACTTTCAGGTGTGCCACGAGCTAAAGTGGGCAAGGGTGCTTAGGTCTCTGACATTTATACTAACCTTTTCAGTACAGGATCCTGGGCCAGTTTGCCCCTTGAATAATGATGATGAGAAAAGCAGCCCTGATTACCTCACTGATCACAGATACAAAAATTTTGCCTTATCTTAGAATTTGGGGGAGCAGCAGCCGAGGGCCTGGGAAGCTTCCTGAAAGCCTCTGGGGCCTTTTTACCCTGATAGGTCCCCAAGAGAGTGGTAGCTAGACATCATCAGCCCTGCCCAGGCCTTGTGACAGACAGGGCCACAGCCTCAGGGTCCATTCCCTCCAGAACCTGGGACTCTGGTGGAAGGCATTCCACCATTCGCCACCTAAGGGCACAAATGCCTGGAGCCCTGGCCCAGAATGGAAACCCTCCACAGGTCCCTCCGGCCTAGGGGCTTTTGAATGTAAGCTCCTGCTTCCGAGAAGGCCTTGCCATCTAAGCCTTGACTCTGGCTCTTGGGCCCCCAGAACTGTAAGCCTGGCTGGTGGAGTGGGACCCCTGGAAGGAAGTCTTAGGACCAGAGCCTGGGGTCCAAGGTGCCAGCTTCAGGAAGACAGTCTCAGAGTTCCACTCTGCCCGGGAAGGGGGTAGGGCGGGTCTGCTCCGAGGGAGGGAGAGGGTGGCCTCACGGCACATTTCTCAGCAAACCCCCGTGCCTGGGGAGGGCTAGCTTTGGCCAGGAAACCACAGAGAGGCCTCTCACCTGATGGAGGACCAGAGCTGACTGTCCTAGGCCAGGCTGGCTAAGCCTCACGGTGCGGCACAGCCAGGCCTAGGAAAACCCCGAATCCAGCTCAGCCTACAGCCTGTGGCCTGGGGTGCATGTGTGGAACAGGTATTGAGGGGGTGGGAGGTAGGAGGTGTTGCCCGATGGGTCAGAGGGCTCTTCCTGTCCACCAGCCTTCCCTGGGAACTCGGGAAAAGCCTCTAATTAAACAGGAGTCTGCAGCAAAACCACAGGAGAGGTGCCAGGTGGGCAAGGGTGGAGCAAAGAGCCTGCCATTCGCTGGAGGCCTTGGGGTGGCCAGGGCTCCGGGGCAGGGCACTGAGGGCCTGGCCAGTCCTTCCCACGGTGATGCAGGCTGCCCCTCAGCCTCACTCCCCAGCCCCCTCCGTGTCTGCGCTGGTAGCCAGGGGGAACCGTCTGGCATAGGGCCCAGTGCCCCACGCCCCCCTCAGCCAGTGGAACGTCCCGCTCCATGGCCTCAGCACAAGGCTGTCCCAGGGCCAGGCCGCCCAGACAACAAGGTGGGGTTGCCTGGGGCCTGGCATTTGTATGGGGAGCCCCGTGACCGGAGCTCCCCCCTCTCCTCCTTCTGAAACTGACCGCCCAGCCTCCACGGGAAGGGGGCAGGCCTGGGCCGGCCATCCCCACCAGGCCCTGAGTATCTCGATGCACAACCTCACCTGTCTTACCTGAAGGCAGAGTGCCAAGCACAGAGCTGCGCTCCCAGTAAGTGTTCACAACAGGGTGGAATGACTACACAAAAGACTCAACAGCAGTCCATACTCCTTGGTCAGGACGCTCCCCGGCCCATTATCTGCCTCTGCCTGCATGCCCCCATCTCACACTTGCACGCACGCACGCACGCACACACACACCAGAACGCAGCACTACACGACAGGTCCAGGACTCGGAGACCCTGGGGCTGGCAGGCCGGGTCTGCCACAGTCTCGACAGAAGTCATCCTTCCTGCTGGTGCGTGGCTTTTACTGCTCGGCACCCCTCCGACTCAAAATCCACTGTCCCGAAGGTGGTCCCCACTTTTCTGGGACACTTTCACTAGCCCATGGCTGGAAATTCCTCACTGTGCTGCCCCAGCATCGCTCCTCTCGCTGAGGAGCCCGGAGCCAGGAGGGGGATCCAAAGGCAGGGCGGGACGGGAGGAGGTGGAAATCAGGGACTCCGGGGGCAGGTCTCCTCTGCTCGGAGGTTGAGCTGGGGCCTGGCTGGGCTGCCCTCCCGCACCCCCTCGCCCCCCTACTTCCTGCAGGCTCAGGTGAAAACTGAACACCGTCGGCATTTTCCCTGCAGACCGCAGCGGTCTGCTCACAGGCCATGTGCACCCTGAGAGCCCTTGCCACCGCCGGCAGAGAAAACTCCCTCGCCTCTGACGGTTGACTCTGAAAACCCCCACACGCTTGAGCCCCACAACACTTTCCCAGCGAAGAAAGTTGCCGCTTCCTCTGGCCTCACGCGTGGGGGTGGGGAGTGCGGGGGGCCCCCCCCGGCCCCCCCAGGCCGGCCCCCCCTGGGGGGGGGGGGGGGGGGGCTGTGCCAGGAGACGTGCCCCCCCGCTCCCCCCCCCAGATCCTCCGTTGGTCACCAGCAGCGGACCCCGTCCGTCAGCTCATATCACTGAGCGCCTGGGTGCCAGGCCAAACAAATGTTTCGGGCTGAGAGAAAAGCATTTCCTAACAGTCAGCGGGTGGCTACCATGTGTGAGGCAGGGTTCTGAGTGCCCTCCGAGGGTAACTCCTATGCTCCCCAACAACATGCATAAATATTCTCTCCCTCTGACAGAAGAGGAAACTGAGGCACGCAGAAGCTGTGCAGCAGGCCCGAGATCCCACAGGAGGTGGCAGAGGCCTGCGGTTGTCGCGCACTGATGCGGGGGCGCAGGGGAGGGGGCCGCAGCCCACCCAGTTTCCTTCTCCAGATGCTGGTTCAGTTATCCGAGCCACTGCTTCCCCGACCCCAACAATGCTTCGGCGGGCTCCAGTGCCGCGGGGATTGGGGTTCAGGCCACACTACCTGCCTGCCGGCCTGCCTGCCAGGGGGCACCGAGAGCCCCCCTGATGGCGGGAGCTGGACCTGCCAAGGTCTCGGCGCATGGGCACCCCACTCATCCTGGCACGGCCACGCAGGCCTGCCCCTCGCCCGCCCAGGTGTCTAGCTCTTCTCTGCCTCGGTGCCTCTGCCCACCCCCTCCTCCATCCCCTCATCATTTCCCACGTTTCCTCCTGCTCTCTGCACACCTCGCCCCTTCTCATTCAGACCTCAGTCTAAGGGTCACTTCCTTGGAAAGCACCGTGACCTGGCTGCAGTCCCCCAGCCTCGCAGGCAGAAGTGCCCAGCAGGGGCAGAGGTCGGCCTGGGGCTCCGGAGGGCAGAGCCGGCTTGTTAGTCATCTCCGCCTGTCCGGGTTCTGTCCTTGGCACGTCCACTAAGACTTGCGGAAGGAAAGGCCTCCAGAATCCCTGGTGCCCCAGAACCTCTGCACGCCCCACCCCCTCATCCGCTCCGCTGTGGAGCGGACTTCAGCCCCCCTTCTTCCCTATGCTCCTGGGCCGGAGCTGGAGAGACGCCCGTGGGGATGAGCCCACAGGAGTGGCGGATCCCCACCTCGAGCCTCGTGTTCCTTCCAGGGCAGGGGGAGCCGCTGGTGCAGTTACCGTTCTCTTCTGGGGGTGCACAGAGGGGCAGTGAGTATATGGGTGCCACATGTGACTACCCATTCAAGAAAGGCATTCTTCCCATTTTACAGGTGAGACGTGTGAGGCTCTGAGGTTGAGATCTCCTGTTAGCCATGCAGCCAAGTCCTCTCTCAGGTCCGTGCTGGGGCCCCTTGATGGGCTCTCGGGGTCTTTGGTGATGCCAGACGGCCACACCGTCTCCCCTCCTCTCCTCTCCAGCCACAGGGGGCTGCTCGGCCCTGCCAGGAGAACTCTCCCCCGACTCGGCTTGGCCAATGTCCATCCATCTCGCAGGCCTCATCATAAATGAGACTTCCCCCTGGAAGCCCTTCCTCCCCTCCCCGTGTGAGCAGGGGTCCCCTGCTATGGTCCCCCGACCGCAGCACTGACCCTACTGTGCCAAGGTGTCTGTTCACTGGTCTGTCTTCACTGCTTCCCCGAGATCGGAGATTGTACCCTGCACTGTTTGTTACCTCAGTTAAAGCTAGGCCCTCAAGGCTGGGTCTCTAGCGGGGGGTGGGGGGGGGGGGAAGGTCCCAGCACGAGCCAGCGTTTAGGGAGGATGTGGCAGCGCTGGACAGAGCACCCAGGCTGGAGCTGGGCATAAGGTCACAGCAGTACTCGGGAGGCCAGAAAGAGTTGGGGCCACTGCTTGGAGTCAGGGATCTCCTGCCTGGCATCTGAGACCCCACGCCTCCTCCTGCCCACCCCCCCATCTCTTCCTGCCTGCAATACTTCGGCAATCAGGATAACCAGAGAGTTGAAGCCAGGGCTGCTGCTAGTTCATATGGAGCCTTTGTGCTCATTAGAAGAAGTGCATCTTCCTGTGGACAGATACCTGGGCCCATGTGGGGGCACATGGCTCGGGGTGCATGAGTATAGGGTGGGCCTCAGCTCCTTGGCCCAGCTCCCCTGCAAGACACCACACATTGGCCATGCTCAGAAGTCCCCTCCCCTTCTCTCTTCTCTTCCCCGCCCTGCCAAGAGCCATGCTCCATCCAGGGCCTGGCCCCGAGCATCCACTCTGGCCTTGATCAGTTCCTCCTGGCTCCTCTCTCACCTCTAGGGCCCACCAGGTAGTCCCACAGCTCCCCCAGACCCGTGTCTGGAGCTGGGACCCACTGTCACCAGTGGTTGCTTGAGTGCCAAGGGATCTGGCCAGTTGCCGAGTGGGAAGCTCCCCCACGGCCTGGGACACTGAGGGTCAGTTTCTGAGAAGCAAGCAAGCCCGCCAGACCTTCCAAATGGGACTTGCCTGCATACCAGCTGGGCCTCGATTTGTGGGTCCCGGCAGACCCTACCTCTGCAGACGGACCCTGGCAGGGCTCGTGCCATTTTATCCCCAGCCCCCACTCGGGGCCCTGCTGCCCAGGACATGGTGCTCTCTGGAGGACAGCCCGAAAGCTCCCCGCCCACAGCATGCCGGACGCCTTGTGCCAGACACCCACCACAGAGCACAGAGCCGTGGCTGTGTGGCTGGCCGAGATGGAGGACCGGGGGATGGCTGGGCCACACCCTTGGGGACCGGGAGGCTTCGGTCCCACCTGCCAGCAGAGTACTGTTGCCGTGGTTGCGCAGAGCCCTGCCAGGTGCGTGTGGCCAGTCTACCAGCTGCCTGGCCTCAACATCAGATAACAGGGCCCTGCCACGGCAGAGGTGAGGACCAGAGTCCGTGCATGAGGCCTTGGCAAACCACAGGCCTGCTCTAGACCCAGCCTGGCCCCGAGGCACCCTCCGAGCTAGCTGAACCTCACTGAGCCGAGTGGCCTGGCCCACAGCCTCCAGTGGTTTCTGTGCATTCGTTTACTTGTGTTTTCCTTCCTCCTCTTTGAGGTGAACGCCCCTCGGGACAGGATGTTTTTAGAGGAAAATAGAAGCTTCCGGGAGCTGCTGCAGCTGAGCTGCTCGTGATTGACGCTACCGACACATGGTGTGGGGACTGTGCAGCGGCCCCGCCCTCCCCGCCCAGGCAGCCCCTCGGCCTGCTCCTCTCCCGTGCCTGGCCGTTCGGGAGCCCGCCACAGGGCCGAGCAGGCCAGCACAACCTCGGAGCTCAGCCCACCTTTGGCAGGAGGGAGAGCACGGCTCTGCAGAGGGGGACCTGGGGAAGTTCAGAGATTTTGTTCCCCTGGGAGTAAAGCCAACAGGCTCTGTAGGAAAGGCAGGAAGGAAAGAGCAGGGATGCAGAGTCAGAGACGGCAGCCCTGGCTAGGACCAGCCAGCGCCCACAGCCAGCGCCCAGCAGAGCTCCACCCCCGCCAGCATCCGACCAGTCTTCCCTTGTCACTTTACGACGCGTGCGGACAGGGAAAGCGAAGCCCAGAGAGGCTCAACAACTTGCCCAAGGTCTCACGGCAAGTAGCGACAGATGCGGATTGGAAGCCAGCCCTGTGGGGTTCCTGGCCAGAGATCGTCACCACTCAGGCGCAGACCTCACAGACCAGCTGGGAGCGGGGCCAGCATGGAGACCACACATGGGAAGCCAGGGGTTCCCAGGTTCCCCTTCCCTCGGCGTCTCCCCACCCAGGCCTCCCGCCCACCGGGGACCCGGGATCTCGGACGCTGCGGTAACACCGTGCGGAGAAGCTTTCTGGCACTCACTGACGAGGCCTCTGACCCCCCACCTAGCCCTACGTGAAGGGTGCCTTCACCCTGTCCTCATAGGAACTGACTCAGTTTCTCAGTCATCAGTGACTAAAGGAAACCCGGGAGGTCATCCCTCCCACAGGGTCTGGCCTGTGCTCACCCCTCCACATGGGACGAGGACTAAGGGCTGCTGCTGCAACAGCAGCAGCTCTCACCGGGCCCGTCTAAAAGGGCAAGCATGCTGCCTACGAGGGAGAGCCCAGAGAGCCCAGGCAGCACCTTGAAAGGCGGGGGGCTAATGGCACCTCCAGGGAAGGCGGGGGAGGAGACCCGGAGATCTCAGCACTGCGTTTCTGCCCCGATTAATGTGAGCCAGCTCCTGAGGAGCAAAGTCAGGACGGGGGTTTCTGGTCAGCTGTCTGCACCGGACCCAGGAGGACAGCCCTGCCCAGGGCCGTGGTCAGGAAGCTCCCCTGGGTCTCATCCTTGTAGCTCCTGCCACCCTTGGGGCCCTGCCTGGACGGAGCCCAGCAGTTTATGCCAAGGGAAACAAGGCACGGAGCCGAAAGGAGCTGCTGCAGGCTTCTCGGCTCTCAGCAAGCCCTTCAGGCCCAGCGTCCACAGACGGAGCAGGGCAGGGCTGCCACAGGGGCCCTTGGAAGACGGAGCCCCCAATGAGGTTGAGTTAGGGGGTTCCGAAAACCACGCCAGACAGCTCTTACAGATACTCACCAAGGTGTAACAGTGTAAAAATACATGGGAGAGGGGGAAATACCAAACTCCTGGGGGTGGGGGGGTTGAGGAGTGCAGAGGGAGGGGGTAGAGGGAGCCAAGGGGACCCAGCTAGGGCTATAAAACCCGTTTTTTTTTCCCCCCTAAGAAGGAGTGGATAGGTATGTTTGTCTAAGAGGCAAGGAAGCATGGTGGTAAGAGCAGGAAACACAGAAGCCTGGGTTCAAATCACTCCTCCAGCACTTGGAAGGTGCAGGTCTCCCCAAGCCTTGGGCTCCTCATCTGTATAACGGTCCTATCTCATGGGGTTGATGTTGGGATTAAATTAATGAAGAACAAAATAAAAGAAAGAAAAAAGACAAAAGCAAGCACATCCCAGGCTTTTCAGGAAAGCCAGACTTTGTGCCAGGCTGGGTCCACTGGCCCTTGATTTCCTTTGGACTCCTGCCTGATTGCTATCAGGCCAGATTGCCGAGCTCCTGACTGGTCTTCAGTGACCAGAGCTGGGGGTACAAGACAAAATTGCTCCTGAAATGCCCCAGCAGGATGTGCCCATGGTGGGGCGGGAGGCCACACTAACAGACAGGACATACCCATGCCCAGGGACACCTCAGCATCCTTAGTCAGGCCATTCTCAGTGACTCAGAGCCTAGGACAACCTCCAGCCCAACCCCACATCACATGGAGGAAGGCACCTACTCCAGAGAGGCCCAACCCGGAGCACCAAGCTAAGCCAGGACCGGAGCCACAAAAAGCAAAGGGTCCAAGAACAAACAATTTTTAAGTTACATCCTGCACACTTTCATCAGGCATCAGACCTGACCGATCTTAAATGTTATTTGGAAATACTTTCCAGGGCAACGTTCATTCTGGAAACCTTGGGCTCCTGCTTCCAACCATGAAACACAACCCTTGTGGCTCTAACAACACTGACTTGTCAGATGTCCAGGGAGGAAAGTATCCTGCCCTGACCCAGGCCCAGAGCCGTGAGGTCATGCCCAGGAGGGGCCCTGAGGGTCAAGTGTGTCCCTGGGGCCAGAGAACCCAGCTGGACCCAGCTCACAAGCCCGAGAGGAGTGGGGGTACCACCCAGCGTTGAGGCTTGCGGTGCCCCTATCTCCCACATTTGAGAGAAAAGTGGCAGAGCACCGAGGAGCACGGACCTTGGGGTAGAAGAGACCTAAGTCCAAGCCCTGACTCTTCCAGGTCCTGGCGTGTCCTTCACCTCTCTGAGCCTCAGCTTCCCCATCTGTGAAATGAGAGCAGTAACAGTCACCACTTTCTCAGCTTCCTGTAAGGGTCTCGGTACTGGGACTTAGATACCGGGCACGGGCCAGCACTTGGGAAGTTCTCGACACACACACCACTAAAGCTGCTGTCACTTCCTCAGCTACGGTTTGCTGAGCGCCTGCACCGCACCGTGCCCTCTGCAGGGACTGAGAGGCCAGCAGGGAGAGGACAGATGTGGCCCGGGCCCCGGAGGTCTTCTCCAGCCCTTTTGGACCCAAACCACCATCCCCGGAACCCCGCCTCCACACGGCCATCAACCCCTGTGGCCTTGGCAATCGCAGCTTCGCCTGTCCCTGCACCCTGCGGACTATGGTCACCCCCAAGCCCCACCCATGGGGCTGCCCACCACAGCTGGGCGGCTCCCGCCTGCACACTGCGTCCAGCCAGCCAGCGCGCTGTGGGGCGGCTGCCGGAGCCCGGCATGCACAGAGCAGCCGCCCCGCCCGGGCCCTGGCTGTACCCAGCAGGGACCTCACTGCTGCCACCATGAAGCTCTCTGCAGGCTGTCTCTCAGCATCCCTGAGGGCCCACCCACCCTCTGCCCGCCTGGCCACTGGGCCAGCCACAGAGCCATCTGATTTGAATGAAACTTCAAACTTAATGACTTTCATGCTGGTTATTTAAAATGCAATGTAATTTTCTTAAACACCCTATTATTTCCTTTGATAGCTACAAAGCTTCCCCCAATCCCATAAGCATGTTTATTTTTAGGGAAAAGAGTGGTTTGCAGTTGGGTCACAGAGACCAGAGAGAGAGGGAACCCACAGAAAGCAGGGCAAAGAGTCAACCCCAGCAGCCTGGAGATCTGCAGCTGCCCTGCCTCCCTGCTGGGGCCGGCCCCCACCCTTCTCGAGCCAGCACATCAGCCAGTGGCCCTCCTGTCCAGCACCTGGCAGTGGCCAGTGCTCCCCCTCCACAGGGCCCCAGGGTCCTCATCTGTAAGATGGTGCCACCAGCTTCCCAATGAGTGTCCCACAGACATTCCAGGCATGTATGGGGCTGGGAAAGGGGTCCTGGGGCCACCGGCACAGCCCCAGCTGCCTCCCTCCTACTTCCTCCAGACATTCTGCCCTGGGTAAAGCCTTGGGGCCCGAAGCTTTGACCAGCTGGATGAGATCTGTGCCCAGATGGAGTGGCCCCAGGCAGGGGCTGTGCACACGGGGAGGGCGGGTGGGTGTAGCCCCGCCAGTAGGGGCTCCCTGTCGAGGGAGGTGGCTGCTGGTGGGTGTGCGTGCAGAGGTCAGCTGAGCCCCACCAATGCGGGGCGTCCTCTGGGAGTGGCTATTTTTAGATCCTAGGCTTTCATGTGGCCGAATGATGTGGAGTTTACAAAGCATCGGTAATGCGTTTCAGATGGCGGCCCAGCAGAGCGGGAGGCTAGGCCTCTACCACGAAAGCCAGGTCAGAGTTAGTCAGAATGCCCTCAGCCTGGCCTCCCAGCACCTGTCCCTCCTGCCCCCTCCCATCTTCTTGCCTGATGAGGGGGAGGGTGGCCTGGAGCAGTCCTGGCAAGGCCCAGCAAGCGCCCCGAGGCGCTCACCTGCAAGCCCACACTTACCTGCACCCCAGAAATCCTTCCTGGCCAGGGATCCCCACTCCCAATTTAGAGAAGGAAATGGAGACCTAGAGAGGTTAACAGATTTGCTCGAGATCACACAGCCAGGAGAGAAGGTGGCCCTGTGCTCTGGCTTCCTTCCCCATCACAGCTCCCTGCCCTCATGGGCAAACTGGGCTTTCTGGGAGGGGGAGACATGCCACCCTGGCTAGGCCAGCCCACACATGGTGGGGAGGGGCAGCCCTAACTGCCAATCCCCAAAGCCCACTGTGCCTGGGGTGGGCCATGTCCTGCCAATCCGTGTGGGGCCCCAACAACTTTCCTGTCCTGGAGAGAGAAACAATTGGTCGTTTTCGTGGGAGGGGTAGGGGAAGCTTATTTGGCAGAACGTCTGCTTCCTCTGACCTCCAGGGAGCTCTGGCTGCAGAGTCGGCTGTGCCTGAAAGCTCTGTCACCGGTCTTCCTCTGGGCTCCAAAGCCATGTCTGCTGGCAAAGCCCAGGCAGTCAGTCTCCATGGGACAAGCTACATGGGCAGCCCCCACCCCACGGGAGGGGGCCAGACTCACGCCCATCCTGGCCCTAGCCCAGGCCACAGCCCCTATCCAGCAGGGACCATCCCTCCCCACACGAGGGGACTGCACCAAGGGGAGCCCAAGGTTCTAGCAGGACCAGAACAGGCCAAACCCTATGACCAGGACAGACCCACCCAGGACCCACCTGAGAGACTGTGCATGCTAAGGCCACATCTTTTCAAGGGAGGGCGGTGGTGCCCAGGACCAAAACCCAAGCATCACGGATCTGTAAGCGGAGGCACCCAACTGCCTGAGGGAAGAAGCTACCAATGTCCTGGGTTCTCAGAGACCTTCCCCAGACTTGAGTCCTGCTAAAGACAATGCTGAGAAAAGGTGCTCTCTAGGCCCTGGCTAAATCACCAACGGGCTGAGGGACCTGACCTCTGGGGTTCAGTTCCTCTCAGTCACCAGGAGGACAAGACCCTGGACTCATGACCCGAGAGAGAGACTGAGAGTCAAATGAAATAACATGAAAATGCAAACGTCCACCTCCGAAGCTCTGTTGCCCTGCATGTGCCAGCACACTGGGTCTCCCCTGCCCAAAGCCCACCCCTTCCCTTGGCCCTGCTCGCACTCCTCCTACCAGCTTGGGGCCTCGCAGCGTCCACCCTGCCCCAGCTGCTGGCCCTGTCCGCCTCTCCCTCCATAGCCAACTCAAACCATCTGCGACGGTCACCACTCGGCCCTTCGTGCTGCCAACACACCGGGTGTGCCCGCCAGCCACTCCCAGGCTCTGGGACCAGTGATGCCTGCATATCAAGTTCACATGCTGGGCCCTCCCTGCTGGCTCTTCTCCAGCCTCACCTCGTGCTCCTCACCGACGCTGGGCTTCGGGCTGCCCTTCCAATGACCAACAACATACTCATTTCTGTTCTTCTCTGCTCAAACTGCCCCGCCCCCAGAGCGTTCTCCCATGTCATCTGCGCAGGGTTCCAGCTGGCCCTCTCAGGAAGCTCTTCTGGCTGCCCCCCGCAGCCGGCCTCTCCTTCCTCGCTGCCCTTCATCCAACTTGGGCAGAACCTCGAAGTTAACTGTGAGCCCCCAGGAGAGGCTCTTTGCCTCAAGAGGACTGAGCTCCGGAGGGTAGAGGCTACCGCCCCTCTGTGCTGAGCCAAGGGCAAGCATGCAGGGGCTCGGAAATGCCAACAGGGGCCTGGAACCAGGGTTCCAGATACAGCAGCCACTCTGTCCCGGGGCAGGCTGGACAGCTGCGCTCCATGGCGCTGCAGGGGAGCCGGCTGCTGAGGGGAGGAAGAGCAGGTGTGGGGGCTGTGTCCCAGCTCAGCTTCAGGAGCCCCCCTCCAACCTGGCACAGCACCCTTTGCAGGAGCTCTTCACCCCGTTGTTAGCAACCCACTCCCCAGTGCTTGCACTCACAGCATCGGCCGCATACCAGGGACCCCACACACGCTGCCTCCTTCCATGCCCCAGGAACCCTCCTTCTCCTTGTTTCTTGATGAGGAAACTCAGGCTTCCAGCGGTTAAAGAACTCATGCAGGGCCTCTCAGCCAAGGAGTGGCAGATACAGTATTTGAGGGTGGGTCTTCCAGACAATGCCCTCCCTTTCCGTGCCTCTAAGGGGCCTTGGATAGGTCCCTTCCCTGACCTGGCCTTCTGTCCCCACCGGTGGAGGAGGGTGGTTACCCAAAGATCTGTACACTGTACTGTTGGGGAAGGGGGGCCCTGAGACCTGATAAAACACCTGTTTCCTCCACCCGAGTCTTGTTTGTACACGCGGCAGGAAGCAGCCAGTCACAAGGCGTGAGGGAGCGTGACTGTATGGCTTCAGGACCACAGGCCCCCGAGGAGCTCATAGGGAGGCCGCGACACCCCCGCCCCTCCCTACGGCTGGACCCACCCTCATCCAGCCTGACCTCAGCAGTCATTTGAATTGAAACCAGGATCCCCCGGAGCCCATGCTCACAGCTCAGCTAAACCCCCTTTGCGGCAGGGGCAAAGGGTGGGCTGTGGTCTCAGGAGACCCAGGAGGCCATGGGCTGCTAGCAGCCTCGGGGAGGTCACCACCAAGCCCACCCCTCTTCAGCTCCACTCACACCTGAGTCTCGGAGCACCTAGGGAGGTGGACAGAGCTACGGAAGCTGGCTCGGTGAAACCCTAGTATGACTGGGTGAAGACTACCCGAGCCTTGGTGACCAACCCAGGGCTCTGTCAGCCCCTCCAGCCCACTGAGCTAGAGGAGTGGGCAAGGACCCTGTAACTACAGCCCCTGCGGACGGGGTGCGGGGGCGGCCTGCAGGAGGAGCCTCCTTTGTAGTGCTCTCCTGGCCCTGAAAGGCAGCAAGATGGGACCCTGAAAATCAAGTCGCACCTTGGGGGCTGCAGATTTTCCAAATACCACAGCCAATACCACACAGCCTTCCAAGTCAGGAAGGAAGGCAAGTCAAATAACTTTTAAGTCCCATTTCCCACCATGAACCTATTAAATGAACAACAGAAAAGGAACTCCATGTTGGGAGTTCGCATGCTTCGACACTGCAAGGAACCCCATAGCAAACTGGGGCCAGAAGGAAGCAAAAGGCTGTAATTCTTCCTACCATTTTATTTTTAACATTTTATTTTTTTTTATGTAATCCCTAACCCCAGTTTGGGGCTCAAATGCACGATCCCAAGATCAAGAGTCACAGGCTCTACCCATTGAGCCAGCCAGGCATGCCTGATTCTTCCTGCCTTTTGACCCCATAATTCTTACGTGTATTGCTCCAAGAAAATAATCAAAAAGGAAACTAAAGAGTGATTTCGGGGCACCTGGGTGGCTCAGTCGTTAAGCGTCTGCCTTCGGCTCAGGTCATGATCCCAGGGTCCTGGGATCGAGCCCCACATCGGGCTCCCTGCTCCGCGAGAAGCCTGCTTCTCCCTCTCCCACTCCCCCTGCTTGTGTTCCCTCTCTCACTGTCTCTCTCTCTCTGTCAAATAAATAAATAAAATCTTAAAAAAAAAAAAAAGTGATAAAAAAAAAAAAAGAGTACACAGCATCATTCCCACTGGTAAGGAAGGCAAGCTGTGAGCAAACTAGAACCTGCCTGAGGGATAACAAATAAAAATGCTATATGTGGGCACCATCTGCGGGAGCAAACATGCACCACCACACCAGGGGAAGAACTGGGGCAAGATAGGACGGGGTGCACACATGCATGACCATGTGAGCAAAGGTCTGAAAATGGTTTGGCAGCTGGTGACCAAATGGGTCTTTTCCTTATTTTTCTTACAAAAGAGCTTCAGCCCCGAACAGCTTCCACAAAGGGCTTCTACGTGGCTGGGGAAGGGGGTCTTCTTTCAGATGAATCTTTGAGCATTGTAGGAGAGGATCTCAGGATGGAGAGAGTAGTGGGGCTTCCATCCTGGCTCCAAGAACTGTACTTCCCCTCCCAAGAATCCCTAGGTGAGGTATGGTAGCAAGAAAGGGGCCTGTATACAGGGCGCCTGGGGGGGACTCAGTCATTTGACTGTCTGACTCCTGATTTCGGCTCAGGTTGTGATCTCGGGGTCTTGGGATCAGGCCCCATATAGGGCTCCCAACTCAGCAGGGAGTCTGCTTGAGAGTCTTTCCCTCTCCTTCTGCCCCTCCCCTGCTCGCTTACTTGTAAGCGCTCGCTCTCTCTTAGAATAAATAAAGCTTTAAAAAAAGGGGGGAGGGCCTGTACACCTGTGTCTCTGTCCCGGAGCTAGCCCCCAGGGTTCAGACCCCCAGACCCCTGTGGCCCAAAGTAGAGATACAACCTTCCAGATGGGAGTCTACGTGGGGCCTACCACTGAGCCACCACTAGTCCCAGACGAGCCAGGAGAGCAAGGGAGAAGGGATCAATTATGGCCAAACCCCAACGTCCCGAGCCCAGGACACACTGGCACCTTTCTGGGCACCTCCCTGGCACTGCTGCCTCCAGTCCACACTCCAACTCTGGGAGGAGGGCTCACCTCTCCCATTGTGCAAATGAGGACACTAAGGTAGAGAGATACTTTTGACAGTTGGGCTGCCTTTGGTCTCAGTACAGCGAGTGCATCATAAAGCAGGGCCACCCACTGCGGCCTGGAGAACCAAGGTGGGTGGGGCAGCAGAGGCCTGGGGGAATGAGAGAGGGTCCCACTTGGATGTTCACAGGAGGTGTCTCTGGGGAAGTGATATTTGAATTCAGCCCTGAATGACGAATGAGAAGGTGGCAGCTCTGGGAGAGCCGGGGAAGAGAATTCCAAACTGAGGGAACAAGTGCAAAGGTCCTGAGGTGGAGAAGAATAGGATGGGTGTAAAACAGACGAAGACACTGCAGTAGCTGCTATTTAGGAAGAGAGGAAGAGTACGGCGCAGACAAGGAGGGGTTGTCGGCAGGGCCGGCCACCCAGGCACTAGGGCTGTGGTGAGTGGTTTGGACCTTACTCCAAGAGCAATGGGAAGCCACTGCAGGGTTTCATCTGATTGATGCTGGGCTGGTGTGTGGAGCCTAGATTGGGGGTTAGGGCAGGGGTTCAGAGGGGGGCCAAGGTTGAGGCACAGAGAGCCTGGAGGTGGCCATTACTGTCTTCTGGGTGAGGGATGGTGGTGGCCTGGGCTTTAGGTGGAGACTGAAGTAGAGAAGTGGGAGATCTGGCATGTTTGGAGGGGAGCCCAGGTACTCTTTGTGCTCATCAGCTGGCCGACTCTGCATCTTCAGGAAGCTGCTCAGCAGACCCTCCTCCACAGCCCACAGCCCACGTGGGGGCCAGCTCCACCCAGGACGCCCCAGCAGGACCTTCTGTGACAGCACTCCTCCTACCAGGGCCTGGTTCTAGTCTGTTCATCTGTCTCCTCCACTCAGCTAGGCACTCCCAGAAGCAGAGGCTGGTTGTGATCTGTCTGGTGCCCAGCCTGGTGCCAGACCCCTCCTAACAAGGTTCACTCCAACCAGGGCTGGTCATCAACCCTCACTAACCGTCTCCAGCAAGACCCGGCCACTCCCTCTCTCTGAGGCTATGGAGGGCTGGGTGGGTGCATCTCTGCAGAGCTTCCCTGGACATGGTGGCGTGTGTCAGCAGCACTTCCTTCCTCTGCTCAAGTCTTGCTCATACCTGCACCTCCTGCTCCCCACAGGGCTCGTTAGCACAGCCCACATCTGACCTCAGACCTTGGAACCCGGGAATGTGAGCTCAGTGGCCTCCAAGCAAGGGTCCACTGCCTCAACTGGGCTCCCCCACACTGGAACTGATGCCCGAGCCCCTAGCTTGGGGCAGGCACATACACCGGGACGACTGTGGAGATCAGGCCTGGGGAACAGTCCCAAGTCCCTGCAAGAGCCAAAAGGCTCAGCCTTTCTATTTTTTGTCAACTGAGATGTAATTCGCACATCATAAAATTCACTGTTTCAAAGTATACCATTCAGCGGCTTTAGTACATTCACAAGGTTGTGTACCCATCACCACTGTCCAATTTCAGAACACATTCATCACCCCAAAAAGAAACCCCATACCCATTAGCAATCACTCCCCATTCCCGTCTTCCCTCAGCCCCTGGCAACCACGCATCTATGTTCCATCTCTATAGATTTGCTTGTTCTGGACATTTCATCTAAATGGCTAAAGGCTCAGCAGCCTTCCAGGCCATAGACTCCGAGTGGAGCCCAAAAAAGGGGCCACAAGAGCAACCAGGCCTCATCTCCTTTCTGAGATTTGTGCCAGGCTGGCAGTCTCACCCATCCAAGAGTCTGAGTTTCCCTAGGGAGTGATGCCTTACTCATCCCAGAATTTCCTCAAAGTCAGGCCCAGGACGAGCTCACTGGTCCTTCCATCCCCACCCCCACCCCCAATCTCAGAGCAGAACAGAGCAAACAAAACAGAAACAAGGAGTGGCTACTGGTCGAAGCCAGGAACAGTCTACAAGCCTACATCAGATGCCTCACAAACATCAGCCATGAAATAAACTTTGACCTAATTCTCCCTTACCAAAACAGTTCACAAGAAGGCACGTACCAAAAAGAAGCACCCTTTTAGGGAAAAAAATTTCCCTCTGCCCCCTGGCAGCTGGCTGTGAGGTAGTCATTTGGTCCATTGCCCCTGGCAAGGTTTGAGTCTGCCCGCTTTGAGGCATCCAACATGGTAGCCACATGGGCATGCCACCCACACGTGGGTAGAGGACACCCTGGCGCGGGCTTTCCCCACTGTCTGGGGAGGTTAAGCGACTGGCCTTAAAAACTTGTCAGCACAACTGCTGACCACCTGGATTCTCTGAGAAAGGGCAAAGGGGGCCGGAGGGCCTAGACCTAAGGCCCATGGGCAGGGGCTGGGCAGCCTGACATCTGTCCCCTGAAGAGGGGCTCAGGAAAGCGGAACTTGGGAAGAAACGTCCAAAGGCAGTTTTTCCTCAGGGCCCTACAATGGACTCCTGACCCACTGTAAGAGTATCTTTTCTGATACATATGCTCCCAAAACATGGAGTCAATCAAATTTGCTTTTTAAAACCAACCATATTTTAAGCGTTCACACAACTTTTTGGGTAACACGAGCAACTACTCCGATTTGCTATTTATTTTGAACTATCAGGTTTGCTTAAAAGAGGCTCCCCTATATTCATGGACATTTTCCTCTCACGGTGTCACCCCAACTTAGGCCCTTGCCTCTGTCCTTGTCCCCAGCCCCACGGAACAGCTGGTTCCAGCACACAGAACATCAGCTCCAGAGCCTGTCTTCTTCCTCCCACGTTCCCAGACAGGCAGTGGGAAGCTGCAGCTGGGTGGGGAGTAGGGCAGGGGATTTACGTCTACAGGAGAGAGTATGATATACAGAAAAGCCTCTGCTATAGCTTAAGAAAGATGCCCAAGTTGAAAAAACAAATGACGCAGGCCAGGAGAATAATGGTGTGCCTGCCCTCAGCCCCCACCCCCGATCCTGACTGCTAGAGTTGGCTGTCGGTCGCCTACACTCTGACCAGTGTGAGCTTAAGGACACCAAATGGTCCCATCACCACACCCTGAAAGAGAACGAGGCCCTCCCACTCTGGGCACTCTCCCACTGGCCCAGGCCATGAAAGGAACGCAGAAATCCCGCCTCTTCCCTGCATCACTGTGGAATCACAAGAGGCTGGAGGGGAGCCTGCCTTCCTAGGACTGTTCTCGGGCCTAGGCCTTTTGTCTACTGAAGGCTGTCACAGTGACCCCAGCGCCCTATGCAAGCAACTCACCTGCCGGCAGTTTGGCAGCGCTGCATTATGTCAAGTTGGCCCCAAATCTAAGGGTTACACGTTGTAAGGGACCCAAAAGCATCTACGTTAAGCATCTGCTTGTGCAGGGCGGAGGTCTCTGGGGAGAGCTGCTGCATCAGGTGGCAAGGTCAGAGGACAAGCCCCCTGCCCCATAGACTTGAAAGAAGCAAGCACCTCATAGACGGAGCCACCCTAGAGCAGAAAGACCACTCAACCAACATGCTCCTTCTGCCTATGAGGAAATGGGGAGTCCAAGCGGCAAGGAGCTCATTTCTACAGTCAACAGTTTACCAAGTTTTCCATTCTGGGGTTTCTAGAGAGAAGCCTCAATCTGCCTTCTCACCTCCCACCAGCTTCGGCATGAAAACAGCTTTCAGAACCAACCCTCCTCCCTCATGATCTGAAACAGCCTGGCAGTCACCCTCCTCCCTCGGAGTGACCCTCCAACTAGCCATGTGACCCGCCTACCTGCTGGCCCCTCCTGCAATGGACCTCCATTTGCAGCCACCAGAGTTCCCCAAACACTTCGTGTACTCTAGGAGCTCTCATCTCACCCTTGATTTAGGCCAGCTGAGGACAGTCTGAAACACTAATCTCAATTTTTTTTAAGTGCCGCTGTACTGCTCCAATTCACTCAGAATAGGCTCTTCACCCTTTAGATCATCCGTACCAATGAGGCAGAAAAGCATGGTTTGTAATGATCATGGAATCTTTTCGAAGAACCTAAACCTATTTAATTAGCAAAATCATTAAAGGGGCCCCTTACCCACACCACTGATTTGAAACCACCTCCCAGAGCTTATGAGAACAAACCAGTCTCATAAAAACCTACTTTCTACACATAGCGTTCAGGGTCTTTCTCTGGCAAGGGGGCATTCATGCCAATAAGGATAGAGTGAGTAGAGCATGTTTCTCCTGCACAACCAGGAGCTCTGAAACACACTATCCTTTCCGCCCATTCTTCCAAACACCCAGGCTTGGGGTCTTAGGCTTGGGGAGAAGGCTAACTGCAAAACTCACAGCTAAGACCACACTACCAACACCACCCTCAGGAGGGGAGGGGATGGTGTCAGCTCAAAAATTCTGGGAAAAGACTCTACCCTGGCATTACCTAGCACCAGGACAGGGCCTGCACCTGCTTGTGAGCAAGCTAGGAAGACAGAAGCCAACAGCTGGAGGAAAGGGGGGTGCCTAGGGCAGTCTCTCTCCTTCCCTCGGCAAAGTTCTCCCGGTTCAGATCACACTGGGTGTGTGAGGGAAAAGGCACCAGAACACAGAGTTCTCACGTATCTATCTTGTTCTAGGCAAAAGTCACTTGTTGCCCATGCCTCACATACCTGGTCAAGGAGGTAGCAGGCACAAGGCCTGCCGGGGCCACTTACCAGCGGGGGCTGCGGCTGGGGGTGCTGCCCGGCTCCCGCGGGGGGCGGGTAGTGCATGAGCAGATTGAAGGCGGAGTAGACCGTGTCTTTGTACATGCCGCTGGCGCACTCCGGGGCCTTCAGGCCTGGAAAAACCACAGCTGGGTCAGATGCGCCCGACCGGGTGGCTCGGGCTGGAGGCAGTCTGTTCTCCAGAGAAAGAAGTGCCGAGGGGTCCGGCTCACGTGTGTGACCGGAGAAGGCACGGGCTGGGGGTGCCTCAGTTCGGATGAAGGACCCCGAGTCCAGGCCTCCCCTCGGCGGCCCCTACTCGACCCCCAGCCCGCCCTCCGGGCCAAGGAACCTAGGCCAACGCTTTCTCCTCAAGACTGGGGATTAGGCAGTCACCTGGGCAGGAGGGGAGGCGGAGATGGCGGGGGTCTGTTTACTCCTATAAAGGTCAGGGCACCGGAAGTGACTCGAGCCCGTTGGCGCCCTGGAAACCCGCCCCCACTCCCCCCTCCCCGGCTTTGCCGCCTCCTTTAGCTGCCGTGGGGGGAGGCCCCCCCAACCCCGTCCTCGGTGGCCCCCCTGTCCCACCCGGGCCCTTAGCGGGTGGAGGGGAGGCGGGCCGAAACTCACCGTCCTCCAGAGACTCTGGAAGTTTGTCGGGGAAAAGTCTCTGCGAAGTGTGCTCCCGTCCGAGCGCCTGCGGGGAGATCCAGAGGGGCCGTGAGGGGCGCCGGGCTCGCGGCCCGGGGCAGGAGGGGTCTGAGGGATGGGTACCCCAGGGGCCCGCGAGGGTGGGGCGGGGCCGGCCGGGCGCGGGGGGCGGCGGGCGCGGGAGAGGCGCGGGGCGCGGGCCGGCGCTCACCTCAGCCCCGACCTCCGCCTCGCCGCGGGCCCCGCCGCCGGCCCCCGGGACCTCCGCGCCTCCCGCCGCGCCCTCGGACTCATTGACCAGCGACGACTTGAGCTCGGCCAGGTCGCGCTCGGGGCCCGCGGCGCTGTCGCGGCTCTTGTCGTCCTGCTCCTCGCCCTCGTCCTGGAAGGCCAGCAGCTCGTCGGGCGCGCCGAGGTCGTCGCCCCCGCCCGCGCCGCCCCCGCCGGAGTCCAGCTGCGGCATGGTGCGCTCCGCCCGCCGGGACGCGGGGCGCGAGAGTGCGGGGCGCGGAACCGGCCCAGCAGGCGGCGAGCCCGGAGTCCGGACCTCCGAGCCCGAAGCGCGGCGGGCGGAGCACGGGCTGACTCCGCCTGGGCGGGCTGCGGGCGCGGGGCGCGGGCGCCAGGCTGAGCGGCTCCGGGAGCTGGCGGGTCCGAACATCAAAGGCGCCGCCGGCCGAGTGCGGGGGGCGGGGCGGGGACGCCGGGGGCGGGCCCTGTTGGTGGGCGGGGCCAAGCTGCCCCGCCCCGCGCCTCCTCTCCCCGAGAGGCTGCGACGCGAGCAGCGCGCACAATCTTAAAGGGCTCGCTCTTCCCGGCGTCACTCTGGGAGGCGTCTGGCAAGTTCGAAAAGCATCACCCTTCTTCCGAAATATGGGGACTCTAAAGGAGACTCCTGACCCCGCTTCCTCACCTACAATAAGGGATTCCCGCTCTGCGCCCGGGTTTCTCCCCCAAGTGCCGAGAGAGCGGGTCTCCTAGGCCTTGGGGCGGGAACTGGAACGCAAGCCAAGGTGTAATCGCTTTGGCGCGCCCGACCAGTACGTCCAGGGCTTGAAACTGGGGGCTTCCTAGAGGTTGGAGGCTGTTCGAGGCTGCGCGCGAACCCCGCCTGGCAGGGTTAGGATTCCTCAAATTCCCGGTCTCTGCCCTGTTCTCCAACCTTAAGCCGACCTGGGACCTCCTTCCAGGCTGCCCAGATACAACGCGAACACAAGCATATTCCCCTCACACATTTATTGAGCGCCTGTTGCATGCGGGGCTCATGCATCACACATCTGCCATGTGGCATCTCTGAGGCTCCAACAGAGCCAAGAGGACAAGGAGGAAGGATCCCCCAAACCCCTTGAGGATCCTTCAGCCACCCACCCCCTCCCTCCCTCCCAACTCGGTTCTAAGCCTAGAACCTGCGGCCCAGGGATGCGAGCCTTTGGGCAGCCACGTGGGCCGCCGGATTCCGACGAGGGGTGCGTCGTCAGAAGCAACTCAACACAGGAAGTCGCATTCCCATGGAGCCAATTGACTCGGAGCCTGACGACCGCGGACTCGCTCAAGATCCAAGCTGCAGGCTCTCTCTATTAGAGCCAGAGGAGCGCGGGAACGTGCGCCAGCTTCCATCACGTCTACAGGGCACCCGGGGTCGTGTCCACGCGGGCCTCCACAGCACGCTGGGCCTCGGCTCCACCACTGTATCTGGGAAAGACACAGGTCCTTTAGGATCGCGGTGCAGTGAACCGCAGCCCCCCAGCAGTTTTCTGAGTTGGATTCAGTGTAGACTTTCCCATCTCTCCGGAGAGCACAGGGAAAGAGGGTATTTGGGAAGGAGGGTGTCTTGGACGCATCTCTCGCTCGGAGCCCCACGGGACCCCTGGCAGCGGCGCAAAGCCGGGCCGGAAGAGGGCCGCGCCGCGCTCCGGGTCCAGGCCCAGCCTGGTTGGCTGCGGATCAAAGAGCCAGGGCCGTCCTTCTCTGCGTTCAGATCCTATCTGCGCCCGCTCAGCGGGGCGGCTCGGCCTCCTACCGCACCGCTGCAGTGCCCACTTTTCCTCCCTTCCGGGGGCTGGGGGCTGGGGGGTGGGGGTTACTAGCGCTCAGTTTGGCGATGGAGATGTGGAGAAGATCCTGCCCATTAGGTTCCCCCAGTCTCCTTTTCTGAGTGTGAGCTTGCTGCTGAGTCTCACTTTATCCCCACTGGACAGTGGTGGTGGTGGTGGTGGGGAAATCCAGCAAATCTTAGCCCAGTAGAGAGGGGAAAGGGTACAGGAGGAGGGGCTCATGCCCTCCCCCACCTCAGCCCCTGAGGTTATAAGATCTGACTTGGGACGAACCTCCTCTGGGAAAGCTGAATGGGAAGATGGATCTGCCTAACTCAAAGGTTTTGGGGGTCCTCTTGCCTTTCAGGGTGACCCCAGCTTAGCAGGCACCTCCTCCAGGATAAAGGTCCCCAGACCCATGACTGGACACAGGACAGTGGGGGGTTGTTTTCTCTAGTCCATGGAGAAAGGAGAGAAGTCAGGGCAACAGTGAGGTGGTTTGTTTTTCTCAATAAGGCTGAATTTTTTCAGCTTAAAGTATTAGCTTTTAATCAGAGATTATGGATTTTCTGCTTTATTGGTGTAAAAACAGCCTTTCTTTACTAAAATAATAGTGGAAATTGATTTTTTAAAACATCCTTACTTGGCAAGAGAAAAACTTGGCCATTCTATTCACTCTCCCACCCCCAAAACTCTTTGGACATTTTCTAGGGCTGTGAAATCCCAAAGTCTGGGAACCACTACCCTACAGGATCCTGCCCTGCGGGGTGGAACCAGGGGAGGAGGCAGGTGAGCAGGGAGAACATGGGTGTGAGGAAGAGAGGTAAGGGAGGGAGAAACAAGCTGAGTACCAGACAGCTACAGCCATACTGAAATCAGCTTGAATGCCTGCTAGGGAGAATCTCCTATTACCTAACCCTGGACTCAGGCTGTGGAGAGGGGAGAGGCAGTGGTGGGGTTCCTGTTCTCCAGAAGGCATTGTCTGCTTGAGAAGCTGAGAAGTTATTAGAGCCAAGTTTGTTGGTTATTAGTCTATGCAGACCATCGGCAGAAGGAGCTCAGATATGGTGAAATCAATGTGGCTGAAGTGATCATGTGGGCTTCCTGGAGGAGGCAGACTTCATCTGGACCTGGGAGGCTCTGTAAGGTTTGGAGAGATAGAGAAGAAAAAGAGCTCAGGCTTGTCCATCAAAGGCAGGTGTGGCCCTGCAGCAGCCTGTGGTCTGGACAGCACTGATTCCATCATCATCATCCTCATTATCACCTGCCACATGACTATGAAGTCCTGAGTGATTGCTATGTGCCAGGCGTCATGTCAAGAGCTCCACACACATTATCTCATTTAATCATCAAACCAATTCTGTGACATTGGGACTATTATCCCCATTCATGAATGAGGAAACAAAGCTCAGAGAGGTTGAATAAGTCACAGGATCTCACAGCTTAGAAGTGAGAGTATCAGAATTCCAAAAACTTGACAGTCTGACTCCTGGACTTGCACCCTAACTACCACCACACACTCTAGTGTTCCATCATGACCTCTAAAATTCCAGAAGGGGGTCCTTAACTGCTTTGTGGTCTCTGCAGAAAAATGCTGATGAATGAACTGTGACTAATAGAGTCCTTACTTTCCGAGGGGCTCATGTTGCTTGGAGGGACCACCATGAGGATTGGGGAATCTCTCTTGTTGGCCTGTGTAGGGTGGTTCAAGCTCTTTGCTAGATAGGAGGGCCCAGAGCATCTCCCTTGAGTCAGACCTCAGTCTGTACCACCTCTGGGCCCACCCTGGACTGCCCGCTCTGGGCACCAACTCAGATCCCATACAGTCACGATGGCTCTGGGGTTCTTCCCCAGGGTGGTGAGTGGGATCTGAGTGGGATCTGCTGCGGCTGCCCCTCTGGAGGTAACCAGGCAGTTTCAGGATGAAGGCCAGAGTCTTCTGCAGGAAGGCTCCAGAGTTTTCTGGACCCATGAAGTCCAGGTCAGAGCTGAAGATTTATTTTTTTTTTAAAGATTTATTTATTTGAGAGAGAGAGAGTGTGTGTGTGTGCACGTGCATGTGGGCACACGCACATGCAAGTGGGGGGGCAGGGGCAGAGGGAGAGAATCTTCAAGCAGACTCCCAGCCTAGTGTGGAGCCCGTTGGGAGCTCCACCTGGGGCTCGACCTCACGACCCACGAGATCACGACCTGAGCTAAAACCAAGACCTGGACCCTTAACTGACTGAGTCACCCAGGTGCCCCCAGAGCTGAAGAGTTAATGAGGCTTCATCTTCATGCACGTGAGCCACAGGTGGACATGTGGTGTCCTCGGAGGCTGGACACACGAATTCAGAGCTCACAAGGGTTGAGGGTCTGACCAAGAGAGCTCCAGCTTTAGATTTAGGCAGATCTATCTGAGTTTGCATCCCTGCCCTACCATTTACTAGCTGGGGGATTCCAGACAAATCACTGACCCTCTCCGAGCCTCAGCTTCCTCCTGGGTAAAATGGGTATCACCCCCCAAGGCTGCCTAGCACTGCGGGAGTGATCTTCGGATGATTTTCATATCCTAGGAAAGAGCTTAGCTCAAGGCCTGGCACATTCCAAGAGTTCTAATAAATGGGTGCTCTTGAGCTAGATAGTTTTGGGAAGTTGTTAGGCTAATTGGCTCTTCATGTAAGGTCATGTAAGTCATCTAAGTGTTCTCATGGCCTGGGCCCACCTCATCACAGCTAAGGCTGAAAATGTACTTTTCCTTTCCTTTTCTTTCAAGTTCCTTCACATGAAAGGCCCGTGTGAACTCTCTGACCCTTTCTAATGGGGAGACCCTTGAAATGTGGCATTTCCAGAAAACAACTCAAAGGACCCCCAGAGGGGTTTGGTAAATTACAACGGGGAGAGGTTGGGAGCGGCATCTCTTCCTGCCCTTCAGCCCGCCTGGCATCCTGTCGGGACATGCCGAGCACAGCCTGGAGGCCTGGCTGCTGGCTCTGGGCAGGAACACTTCCCGTGTGAGCCTTCTCGCTCAGGGCAGAGCCTGGCCATACATCCTAGAGGCAGACTGTGGTTTGTTACTAGAAACACAGTGTGCTCTCTGGAAACTGTGTAGTTTCACTGTCTCTTCGTGTGTGTGTGTGTGTGTGTGTTTGCATGTAGGTGGCTGTGGCCTGCAGAATGGCAGACACACAATTGTGATGTGACTACTCTGGGTCAGGTACCAGTCAGCTGCCTTCAGAATGAAGCAAGGGATAGGGTGGACCTTGCTGGCTCAGTCGGTAGAGCGTGCAACTTTTGATCTTGGGGTCTTGAGTTCAAGTCCCATATTGGGTGTAGAGATTACTTGGATAAATGGGTATTTTAAAAAATAAAATAAAATGAAGCAAGAAAGTTTTGGTGTCATTTTTTCCTTCTTTATAATCTTCCATGGGTTCTCTTCCCACCCCATTCCCCAGACTTCATGCAATAACCAAGAATTGCTCTTAAAATAAAAATTTAATGAGGGCACCTGGGTGGCTCAGTCGGTTAAGCATCTGCCTTCTGCTCAGGTGGTGATCCCTGGGTCCTGGGATTTAGTCCCACATCGGGCTCCCTGCTCCGAGGGGAGCTTGCTTCTCCCTCTGCCTCTGCCTCTCTCTCCCTCTGTTTCTCATGAATAAAGAAATAAATAAAATCTTTTTAAAAAATAAATAATTTAATGAAAAAAATGCAATGATAAAGCTAGATGTTAGCTCTTCTTGGTGAAACCCCAAGGAAGTCTGGCCAAATTGGCTTGCGGGGTGGTAGTGGGGAGACTACAGAGAGCTGCCCCTCAGCTTCAGAGATCTTGTCAGGACAGTTTCCCACAGGCTGAGTTCCCACATCATGCCAGCCGCGGTTCCCAGTGAATGGGGCTGGGAGTCGCTCACCAGGAAGAGGAAATCACCCCGGGGTTTCCACAGGAAGGGGTCCGGACTCAGAGGCACCAATGTGTCGGCAGCGAAGGTAGGCTGCGAGTGGCCCTTGTATGGCACGCACTGTGTGTCAGAGTGCATGGGTCTCCGAAGAGCTTAGGGGTGGGGGGCCTGTGCCCCGGTCCCTGCATTACCCCCTGACCCGCTGCGTGAACTCAGGTAAGTCGTCTGCCTTCTCTGGCCCCTTACCTAGTTCCAGGGAGGCAGTGAGGAGCCCACAACAATGAGACCAGAGGGGAGACAAGAAGCATCACAAACGCGACAGGAAGCGAGGGACACAGAGCCAGGGTCCCTGTGGGAGTTGCCTGCCGTTTCACAGAGGAATGTGCCCGTATTAACTCATGTTTGGATTGTGAGAACAGCCCTGGACACGTTGATAGAGGAACGCCTTACCATGAAAGTACCGCTAGATATCTAGTTGACACAGGGTTGTAACGGCTTTGCTGCTTATTCCCACTGCCTGTTATAGAGCTGGCAAAGTGCAGTGATCAGAAATTTTTAAAGATTATTTATTTATTTGTCAGAGAGAGAGAGAGAGGGCATGAGCAGGGAGAGCGGCAGGCAGAGGGGGAGAAGCAGGCTCCCCGCGGAGCAGGGAGCCCGATGCAGGACTTGATCCCAGGACCCTGGGATCATGACCTGAGCCGAAGGCAGCCGCTTAACCAACTCAGCCACCCGGGCGCCCCAATGCTCAGAAATGTTTAGACTAAATGGATGGATGGATGGATCATTCACAGCCGTGATCAGTTAAAATCTGGGGAGGAAGTACTCTGCCTAGTACCTGCTTTCAAGGAACTCTTGTGGGACACATCAGGATAGATAGAGTTTCCAGGTGCCAAGGGTTCAGGAACATGGCTGTTGTATATATGTCCTAGCGCACAATCGGCAGTCAAGGAGGGCTTCCTGGAGGAAGAATGTCAGCCTAGGAGGCAAGTAGGATTAAAGAGAACAGGGCTGGGATTCCTACCTGGCTCAGTCGGTGGAGCATGTGACTCTTGATCTGGGGATTGTGAGTTCAAGCCCCACGATGAGTGTAGAGCCTACTTAAAAAAAAAAAAAAAAAGAGGACAGAGCTTTGATCAGGTGGAGCAGTAGACACATCTGGCTTATGGTGGGCTTGGACCCCATAGGATCTCTGGGGCTTAGGTGAGCCAGGATCCTGGGGGAAAGTTTGGCCATCTATTGGGCATTGCCCAGAATGGCATATCTTCATGTCCCAGGTCCTACAGTCTCCCTACCCCCATCACCAGGGACAATTCCTCTCCTCCCCAGACACTGGCTCCCCCTGATTATTCCCTCTCCAGAACAGACTCCTGGGTGCATAAGCCACCATCTTCCACTTGGAGAGTGCCCCCTTTTATTCTGAGCACCTGGCATGTTGCAAGAAGGACCAACAGGACGTGGTAGGCACAGAGGTCTTGAGAAGAGCCTGCACCAGACCCTGTAGTCCTGGTCCCAATGTGCACAGCCAATAAAGGCTCTGAAAAGGCCTGCACCAGAGATATCCTGTCTAGCCTTCTTCAGTCAAGTGTCTCCCAAACTTATTTGACCATAAAACTATTTTTCCATGTGTAATTTTCCAAAGAACAGAATTCCTCTGGAAGTCTCTTGGGGAATGCTGGTATCCCTGCTTTCAGAAGGCAGAGAGGGGCACTTCTTATCCAATTCATACTCCAGTCTGTGTCCCTGATAGAGAGGAAATTAGCAGTGGCTGAACCCCAAACTGGTCATCACAGCTCTAACCAGGCTTCACTCCTACCCTACTGGGTTGTCACCTTCTTGGGATCATGGACCCTTCATCTGTGCCCTTGCTGAGTGCTAACATGGACCAAGCATACAGTGGTGCTTAATAAATACCTGCTGCCCATGAGGTGAAGCTCTTGCATATGGGTCCAACCCAACTTGGTTCTTCAAGCTCCCAGCAGGGGAGGGGCGGTCACGGTATTCCCATTGGTTTGTTAGTTGGGAATTCTTATATTCTTATGGGGCCTGGACTTATTTCTGGTCTCTGCCTCGTATGGGACGCTGTCCCACCTGCTCCTGTCCACAGGGATCTCTCTCCCTTCCGGATCCCCATGGCCTGTAGAATTGAAGCCATTCAGCTTCTCCTGGGCTGTTCGGTGTGTTTCCTGCGAGCGAGTCTCTTGTGTCTCCACTGCTATCTGCTTTGTCATCTGGCAGTCAGGAGCTGGGCTTGAAGCTCATAGCCTGTGTGGAAACCGGGGCTCCTCCAGCTCCTCATTGTGGGTGGGAACGTGAGCTGGTCACCGCTCTCTTGGAGCCTCGTTTGCTCGCCTGTTCGGTGGGGGACAGTAATGGCACTTGTGTCAAAGAGCCGGGAAGAGGGGATGTGCTCTTGCTTGTGGAGTACTCAGCACAGCAGAGTCTGGGGAAGAGTAGGTACTGGCTGAGTGGTGTCCAGTGTCGCTTACTATTATCGGTCCCAGCCAGCAGCACTGTGCTCAGGACCGGGCCCTCAGAAGAGCCCGTCCCCGCACCCCTACAGTCCTGCTAATCATGGGTGGAACGCGGGAACCAGGGTAGGGAAGGCACTAGGAGGCCTGCCTTCTGAGGCCAGCCTGAGGCTGCCAAGCATTCAGCCTGAGTGAAGGCTCCTCCTGCCAAAAGATGGCCATCTCCAGATGTCTACAGGCTGGAGGGAGCCGGCTGGCCTGTGCGGCCTGAGGGCAGAGACAGGACTAATGGGAGGAAATTACATGGAGAGATTTCATCTCAGCTTGAGGAAACACATCTACCAGTCCGAGCTGGCCAACCATGGCCTGCCCAGGCTGCCAACAGAGGCAGTGAGCTCCCCGTCACCGGAGGTGTGCGAGCAGAGGAGTTCGCAAGGGAGGGAAGCTGCTGAGGAGGGTTTCCACCCTTGAGGCCCCTCCGAGGCTGTGGGCAGTCCCTTATACTTCCATGCAGCTCTGCTCCTCACTTGGCTTGGTGGAGTCCACTGCAGGCATCCGAGCTCTGGCAGCCTCTGAGGTGAGCATGAGAGCAAAGCTTGGACATCTCCGGCTCCAAATTGGGGCTGGAGGCTGGAGGGGAGTGCTGCTGTAAGAAGCTGATTTCAAGGGAGATGAACGACCGCATTACCTTTTTGGGGAAGCAGCTTAATGCGGTGGCTGGTAGCATGGAGCCTGAGCCCAGTCTGTGCCCAGGCACCCCTCCCCCAGGTCTGGTGGGGCTGGGGACAACAGAGATAGGCGATGGGAGGGGGCTTGTTTTTAAATCAGCTTCCCCTCCCTTGCTTCAACTTCTAAAACCACAGGCTGGAAGGAGAAAGATGGGAAGGAGCAGGAGAGGAGAGAACCTGGGTTTCAATTTTGGCTCTGCCCCTAGCTAGCTCTGTGACTTTGGGCAAGCCACTTAACCTCTCTGTGCTTCAGTCTTCTAATCTGTGAGATGGAATGATAATCATACCTATCTCGCTAGTTCTTGGAAGAATTAAGTGGGTTATTATTGGCAGAGTCCTTGAAATAGTTTGTGGTCCGTATTAAGTACCATAAAAATATTTGTTAAATAGATAAAAATTAATTGAGCAACTCCTATGAGCCTAGCCTAGTAAACATACAAGGGGTTTTACAATAATCATCTTGTTTAGTCTTTACAAAACCCTAATGAAGTTGCAAATCCTATTATTAGGGAAACTAAACCCGAGAAGGTCAAGTTCCTTGCCCAAGGTCACACAGCTGGTGAGAGGCAGAGGTAAGATTTAAAGTCAAGATGTTCTGCCTCCTGGACCTGGGCTCTCAACCACTCAGCTCCGTCACACCAGGAGTTTGCAGCCACTCTAAGGGAGGTAAAGTGCCCACAGGAGCAGGGCAGCAGATCAGCAGGCAGAAAGGGGTCAGAGAAGCGCCCTCCCTGTCCCTTCTCAGGCCGGAAGTTCCCTCTTAGTGGCTGCTGCCCCGGGGGGAGATTTTTTTGGACTAATTTGTGGCAACATTGCTGGGTGACTCCGATTACAAATTGCAGCCTTGCTTCCTCCAGCTGAGTAATCTCCATCGTGGGGTCCTGGAAACACCTAGAACTCCGGGCTACTGGTGTTGGCTTTGGCGGTGACACTGCTGAGGGAGATGGGCCACCTCACGCAGCCTCTAGGAACAGGGACAGGAGCTGGGAGACCTGGATTCCCTATACAGTCTCTCTGGGTGTGGGTGAGGCTGTGGGTCTGGGGAATGCTGCTCACTTCCATTCTCTCTGCTGTCTCAGCAGGACCCCTCTGTCTTACTCAAGACCATGTCCCCTGGGCTGAGCCAGGGCCTGGCTGAGAGTAAATGTCTAATAAATATGTGTTAGACCCAAGAATATCTCCAGACACCTGCACTGCACTTTACTGTTTACAAAACCCCAATCCTATCTATTATCTCATCTGATCCTCACGACAGCCCCGAGAGGTAGGTCTTTCAACCCTATTTTACAGAGGAGGAAACTGTGGCTCCGAGAGGAAATGACTCGCCCAAGGTCATAGAACTCAAACCCCGGTCTCAGTCTCAGGGCTCTAAATTCAGTCTAGCCCTTCCTTGTGTGGGGACTGTGAGGAACGGAAGGGACCTCTAATTGGTCTTGGCTTCTTCGAAGGCTCCTCAGAAATGGGAGATGGGGTTATTGGCTCCCAGGGGACAGCCTCCAGGGCTTCTGATGGGGGGAAGGGGTGCTCAGGAAGCTAAGGATCATTGATTCATGTACCAAGTCCTTCCCCCGCCTCTCCGGGGTGCCAAGACAAGTGGGTCCACGGGCTCAGGCTTTCTGTCAGGGAGGTGGGTCCAAGTCACTGTCCAAAGGTGTGGCATCAGAGTTTGCCTCATTAAGGGGGAACGGTGCTCTGTTTCTTGGAGACAGAGCCCCCAGGAAAACTTTTGGGATCCCTCTTGGGGCTGTGCTAGGACCTGGGGGTGCAGAGCCAGCTCTGCGGAACCAGCCTCCCTTTTGCCGAGGTGAAAGTGTGTCTCTTCAGCTTTGGGTCACTGGTGGGCCTCTGCTGACTGCTGTGGTTTTCCTTGTCAGCTTCGCTAGTTTTACTTTTTGTTCAACACTCTATTATTACTGACATCTTAAAGGGTTTCCCCTCTGGTCAAGCTTGGTCTTCGTGTTTATAACTTGAGAATTTCTCTCTTCTCCCTCTTTTCTTTTCTTTCTCTTCTCAGCCCATGGTTTTGGAAGATGCTGAAGCAGGAGGTAGGTGGCGGGCTGGTTTAAAAGCAACCTCTCCCTCCATCCCGCATCTCCCTGCCCCGAAACCAGCAGGCCTAAGGGCACCCCCCCACACACACTCGGGTAGACCCTGCTCTTTGAGCTGGGAATTCTTTTTCCTTTTCTGATTGGGGGCCTTGGTGCCGCTAGCCCCCTTTGTGCCCTGACTCATCCATTCTCTTTCTCTCCAATATTCTCCCCTCTCAGGGCTGCCCTCCCTGCTTGGGGAAGTTTCTGGCACAGCTGAGCCCCTTGGCCATAAGCAAGTCACCTTGCTTCTTAGAGTCTATAGTGCCCTGAGAAAGTGGGCACATGGCAGAGCCTGACAAACTGGGGGATAGGAAAAGACTTTCGTGAGGCCCTTCTCATCCTGATTCAGAGTGGGACTAGGCCCGTGGTCAAAAACTCCCTTTCTGGAATTCACGGTTCCTCTGGTTTGGGTGGGGGTTTCTTCAGTAGCAGCAGGTCGGCCCACAGCAGCTGGCCTGATGCAGTAGAATTCCAGCTATAGTCCAGGGGCTGGGACAGACTTTCCATCCTGACTGGGGCGGCCAGAGCTTGACAGTTGGTTTCTGGGAGCCCAGGACTGCAGACCTGAGAACCACCAGTCTATGTCTGCCTTGGAGCCAGAGAAATGTTCCCAGCCAGAGAAATGTTCCCCGTTTTCTGCTAAGCCCTGTCCCCAGGATCCCAAACTGAGGAGGAACAGAAGTCTCAAAGCTTTTTTGTCCCAGCTCCTACACAGTACTCAGGGTGGACCCGGCTGGTCCCTGAACTTCTCCAGCTTGTGTGGCTGAACTTGAACATTTGCGTTCAAAGATGAGATTCAGGTCCACGGGGGGAAAGCACTTACAACCCCTTTGGTTGCTGGGACTTGTACACGAGACCAACTCGCAGTGCGCCTGCACCCCAGCATGGAAAATGCTGTCTTGGTCTTTCCTTTGCACCCACAGAAAGTCCCCAAGGTCCCCTGGGCACCAGGTCTCGGTGCTAGTCAGGGAGCTGCGCTCAGATGCCGGCACAGGCAGGCTAGGCGTCTGGTTCACTGCTGGTGCCAGAGCTCCTAGAGAACGGGCAAGTGTCGGGGGGCAGTTAGAGATCGCCCTGTATGCAGAAGGGCCTGGTGTAATGAAGCACCCCGGACGGCAGAGTTGAGGCTATGCAGGCCCCCAGGGGATAGGAGAGCAGCGCAGACCACAGGGGTCAGGAGGGTCCCCCGAGGAGGGGCCAGAGCTGCAAGGTGAAGAGCCTGTGAAATGGGAGACAGGGAGGTGGGGGCCTTGTGGAGAAAGGTGGGGGGTGAACCTCCTCTGTCCTACCTTCCCTAGGCCAGCCCTGAGCACTGAGGAAAGCCAGCCTGCTAGAGCTCAGAGAGATGTGGGAGATGGTCAGTACCCCCAAACATGCACACAGGGGAAACCGAGGCCCAGAGGGGCAGGGACCTGCCTGGGTCTCACAGGTCCCTGGGACTCCCCCTTCCTCTACTTCATAGCTCAAAAATTTAGGAGCCATTTGCCCTAAGCACAGGGAATCTTGAAACATGCAGCAAAACAAAACAAAAATCCGAAGAAGACAGTTCATGTGTTGAGCATGAGTTGCTTTTGTAATAAAAAACAAACCATTTAATGTTATTTAAAAATGCGGGTGGAGGGGCGCCTGGGTGGCTCAGTTGGTTAAGCGACTACCTTCGGCTCAGGTCGTGATCCTGGAGTCCCGGGATCGAGTCCCGCATCCGGCTCCCTGCTCAGCGGGGGGGTCTGCTTCTCCCTCTGACCCTCCTCCCTCTCATGTGCTCTCTCTCTCATTCTCTCTCTCTCAAATAAATAAATAAAATCTTAAAAAAAAATGCTGGTGGAAATACAAACATCAGGGTCGGATGGGGGCTTGGGACTTGCTCATGGCAAGCAGTTCACTAGCTCAGGGTGACTAGGTGGCTCCTTCCACAGCCTCTTGTGCCCTGGGTCCTGGGGAGGCTGTGATTCCGCTGGAGAGCACCCCCTGGTGGCTGGCTCTGGAAGAGTCTGTGAACTGCAGGGATGGGAAGTAAGGAGGGTGACCCTTGGACACGGAGCCCCTGCCTGCCCCACAGCTGCCACCACTGCATACCAGAGGATGGACTGGAGTCACTAGCAGAATTCATCTCCCTCCTGAAGGAGCTGTGACAGGTTCTCACCTGGACTCTGGAGTAGGCCTGATTCAACCGAGTCCCAGAAGGGGGAATTTTAGAACAGAGTCGCTCACACGGGGCATAAGGAGGGGGGAGACACTTCATGACTGTGCCCTGCCTTCAGTGTTGGTGACAGAGCCGTGACACACAGCTGGTGAGGCCCCACAGTGAGGGGCAGATTGAGGTGTCCCTACTGGGAGTGACGGGGTGTGGGGGGAGGGGTGGTCAGGAGGGCTGGCTCTTCCCTGGCTCACCTGCTCAGGCTGGCAGGATCGTGACAAGGATAATGGCAGTGACAGCTTTAGCTCACGTTTGCTAAGTGCTCCATGTGACCAGCACCAGGGAGGCCTCACAAGGGGTCTGTGAGGCCGGTGGTCCTTTTCTGGTGTTGTTAACAAAAAATCTCCAGGTAGAGAGAATAGACCCACATATATGCCCTCATTCCAACTGCACCATTATCAAGACGTTGTCACACTTGTTTTCGCTCATTTCATCTTTCTTTCTTTCTTTTTCTTTCTTTCTGTTTCTTTTAAATTAAATATATTAAAGCAAATCCCAGACATCATGTCATTTCACCCTCGTGTGCTTTAGCATGTATGTTTGAAAAATAAAGATACTTTCTTACATAACCGCAAAGCCATTACCACATCCAAAAAAAGTGAATGATAATTCCTTGGTGCTATCTAATACTTGGCCCATGACATGGATGCTCTTATTGCCCCCATTTGACAGAGGAGGACACAGAGACTCTGGGGGGACAAGTAACTTGGTCCCAGGTCACACAGCTTCATAGTGACGGGGATGGGATTTGAGCCCAGGGAGTCTGACTTGGGAGCCCACCACTAAATCTTAGTTTCCCTCTCTGTAAAGTGAGGGATAATGAGGACTTCTTTGTTACTTCACGGGATAATGGGTGAGTGGACCATGTCGTTCTTGCTTCTAACAATAACAATGAAAATAATAATGAAAGAAAGCAATCAGAAGAATCATTAGAATGTTGGCCTAATTGTAAGGGAATATGACAATTAAAGGAAATTAAGGTTTGCTGAGTCCCCACTCCTCTGTCGGCTCTCCCTCATCTCATTGAATCTTTACCCCAATCCTGTTTCTTTTTTTTTTTCCAATCCTGTTTTTTAATTACCAGCTTCATTTTACAGGTGAGGGACCCAGGGACTCAGAGGGGGGAAGTGCCACCCCAAGGTCAGGCCACTGGCAGTGGCCAGGCTGGTCTACTGGGGGTGGCAGAAAAGCCTGAGGTATGTCAGAAGCGGAAGGTGGCCTTTGCTAAAGGCTTTGGAGCATCCCGTCTCCATGGGGAATGTGCCAGTTGAGATTACTTCTCACAAGCAACAGAAATCCCCTTTGGTGGTCTTAGGCAGGATAGCAGTTTACTGCAACGATATGGGACGGCTCACAGAATGGATTGTAAGGAGGAAGGCAGGCTGGGAAAAAGATGAGCCTGCAGCAGCCCTGGGACTTGGAAGCCACAGCTGCTCAGAGGGTCCATCTGGGCTCCCCATTGGGATGAATCCACTTCTGACTACTTCTCTGCTTTGACGTGCTTTCCAAGACTCAGAACCCTGGGGCAGACTCCAAGGCACCCAGCATGGGTGGCATGGCCCCTGCCCACCATGGCTGGGAGAGTGTGGCATTTTTCTGGAAGGTGTGAATGCTGGGCCATGCCAGCGTTTTTTAAAGGAGTGAAATGGGGAGGGAGCTCGAGGGGATTCCCCAGAGAAGACTCAGCCGGCTCTGGTTTTCACACGTAATTTTGCTTCTGATCCTGGGAGTGTGAGTCACATGTGAAAGTCTCTTGTTTGGCGAGGCCTGTGTCTGCGCGGCCACCACCCTCAGTTAGCTGCCACCTCAAGGCAGGAGGCCCAGGTATGGGCAGGACTCCCCGTCTGCCACCGGCTGCTGCAGCTATGGGAGCAAGGCACTAGGGACTCTAACTTTTGGGCCCAGTGCCCAGGGGGATTTTCCATCCTATGCATTACGTGAAAATAGAATGCAAATGATATGTAAATGAGCCAGTGCCCTAGAAGCCCTTCCGCTGGGTAAAGATGTGAAGGGGCTGGGGCTCGGGCTGGTCTGTGCCTTCCAGAAAATGCTCGATCCTCTCGCCCCCAGGGAGAGCCACAGCCTCGGGCGGATCCACCGCCGCCTCCTCCTCCTGCAGGAAACCTGCCTAGCTATCGCCAGGGTCTGTACCCCTGGGCACGTAGTACTCCCCAGGGGCCTCAAATCCTTAGGAGAAGCCGGTGGCACGTCAAGTCTCAACAAATAAAAAGGGTCCTGCTGCTTCTGTTTTCTCTGCCTGTGGCCCATGCACGGGGCTGGGCACACAGGGCCTACTGGATTGACCCAGGGCCAGCCAAGAGGCCAGGCTGTACCAGCAAGGCCTGGGAGAGGAGGGATGGCCCTCTTTCCACTCAGCCTCAACCCCTGGGTCTGGCCCACAGCTTCTGGTGAGACAAGGAAGCTGGCTGGAAAGGCTGACTCCAGGGCGGGGGTGTGGGGGCTGCTTAGCAGTTGGCAGAGACCCAGCAGACTCCCCGGATACAATGTCCTCCTCCATCAAGGCTTTGCCGGGCTGATCAGATGGGAAAGTAAGCCAATGGGGGAAGTGGAGAAGCAGGTGGTGAGAGGGACCCCAAGGGCCCCAGCCTCTTCACCATATATCTGAAGGGAGACTCCAGGGCCCTGAGAATCAGGAAAGTTTTAACTTCTGGGAAGTCAAAAGGCAGGTCCCCTCGAAGGTTAATTCTGTGGCAACCAGAGGGCAGGCCAGGAGAGTCGGTCCCCCAAGCCAGGTCCAGCCAGATGCCTTTTTCTAGTGGCCCAAATTACAGTCCTCCCAAAAGCCCTCCTTCTCAGAGTCTGGGCTCAGCCTGAAGCACACCAGGCTCTGACTGGTAAATTTCAATGAATTCTGTCTTTCCTGCCTGTCTCTCTATGTCCCTTCCCCCTCTCCCTTCCCTCCCACCATCTTCTCTTCATGAGGCTCTGTTTCTCCTCTGTCTTCGGGTCTCCCCCTTCCCTCCCCAGCCCCCAGCCCCGGGCAGCCCCAGCAGCGCCTGACCTCCTTGTTCATCACACTGCAGGATCTGAGCCTAGAGCACAGCGTGCTTGCTCACTGCCCCTGAATAGGCTTAGGCACCACCATCACACGCCTTAAAACACAACTTTAAATCCAGAGCAGGCTGGCTGGGTTATTTTCCTGTCTGTTATAGATTAAAATTTGGCACCTTTGGACTTGGCCCCCTCCCCAGTGCCTCTATCTGAGCCTTCAGGGGTGAGGGTAGGCCCTGGGTGGCCCTGGTTACCACGACCTTAACCCGCTCCTTGTGCAGGCTGCAGACAACGCCCATGACACACACTATCAGGCCAAGCTCATGCAAGAAAGCTTCAGGAGCCTGGAGCCAAGGATCCTCCCGTGACGAAGATGGGGCTGGTGGTCAGGGCCATGCAGGGTATCACCATCTGTCTGGACACAGAGGGCTGCAGGGTGAAAGGGGGTTGGTGCATGAGAAAGGAATCCCTGGTGTTGGCCAGACCTGTCCTGTTTGGGTCCCCATGGGAAAGCCCTCAGCAACCTGGGCCACGGTTGCAGGAAAAATGAGACAGTTGCCTCCTATGGGACCAAGCCCCCCGCAGCCACTAGACTGACCTCTCCAGTGTGAACCCAGGGGGCTGCGGGCTCTGGGAATAGGTGGCTTCCCTATGCGGTGCCTGGCCACGACTGCAAACACGCCCTCACCATTTCATCATCCAAAGATTTTTTAAAAAAAGAGTTTTGTGTTGTGGCTGTTCTGGGTGAAGTCTTGACGATCTGATTTTAAAAGCCTTTCCCCTGCTGCACACTCTGTGAGTTACCATAGAGATACTTTAGAGGCAGAGCAGACTTAATGAGCTCGGTTGGGCCTTTTGTGTTCCTGAATGTTTTCCATTTCTGAGCCCTTAACATATAATTAGAGAGATTAGTTAGCATGGACGTTTTCTTTTATTGTAAATTAATTTCAAAACCAAGTTCTGAGGTTAAATAATGATTGTATTTGTTAATCAATCCAACCTGGATTTCCTTCCCAAAGAAAACAGGATGCCATTGTCAAAATGTTGGGAACAGGATGTTTGAGAATTTGGGGGTTTCATTTATGGCAGTGATGTTAAGGCTCCTGGCAGTCAGTACTTATCTGCGCTGATGTCTTTTTATTAGACAGGAATGTGTTCTGGGAGGAGGTGAAACTGGAGATGCTTTTGGGATGGGGTCCTGGGGGTCCCGTGATCCTCCAGCGACGGCCTGGGCCCCAGGAGAGTCACAGCTTCCAGAGAGGGGCCTGCCAGCGCCTTGGCCAGGCCGCAGGTTGGGGAGCCCACAAAGGTCTAACCGAACGTGGTAGGTGGATGAGAAGGGCTTGCCTCAGGGAGGTGGTGGGACAGGCTCCAGCAGCTTGAGGGCCTCATGCCTCTCCAGCCCTGTTTCCCTGTCAGAGTAAGTGCCACTGTTTTTCTCAGGGTTCCTCAGTCTTGCTACTACTGACATTTTTTGGCCAGACAACTCTTTGTTGTGGGGACTGTCCTGTGCGTTGTAAGATGGTTAGCAACATTCCTGATGGCGGCCTCGCTAGATTCCGGTAACAGACGCGCACCCCTCCCTCACTGTTGTGACACCAAAATTACCTCCGCATGTTATCAGAGGTCCCTTTCTGGACACATTTAGCCCCAGTTGCGAACCACCGAGTTAAAAAGTAATACATATTTATTGTAGAAAATAAGATAGAAATAATCTGGAATTCCAGGATCCAGCGTGAACCCCTGTTAAGCTTTTGGTGTACTTCTTTGCAGACCTTCTCACGCATGCGTGTATGCGTTTTTGCTTTTTCATGAAACCCAGGCCACAGAGCGTGCAGCTGTGAAACTTGCCAGGGCACGGGCTGCCAGGGATCGTCTCCCTCGTTGCTTCATCTACCGTGCCGTGCCTTCTTCTCAAGCTCTGTCGGAAGCTCCCCTCTTCAGTCACGGCAGGCTGGAGGGCCTGGAAGTGTGGTGTGACGCTCAGCAGATTCTCATGGTCAGCTTTAGGGGTCCAGGGACCAAGGTGATCATTCGCCCAGGGACCAATGTGATCATTCGCCCAGGGCTGATCTGCGGGGACTGACACACGCTCACGCTAGCGCACCGCTTACAATCAAGTCACCGCAGCCCCGTTTCCGCCTGGCCCAGAGCCCGGGCTCTGCCCCACGGGGCCTTGTGTTTTAGTGGTCAGGCCTGGCAGAGAGCCCACCTCGCAAGGAGGGAGATGCAGGGTGGGCCAAGGCAATCGGGAGCTCTCAAGTGCCAGGCAGCAGCGGGAGGAGGGTTCTGCCCAGGTGACAGATTGTGGCCCCTCTGAGGGTTTGACAGAAGCAAGACACTTTCTCAGGGGAAATACCCACATCTGCCAAGTTCTGCATGCAATTCCGTAGACCCCAAGTTAGGAACTTCTTAGGGCAGGGATTTTCCTGGGGACTTGTGGTGACCTAGAATCTTAATCTCTCTCTTCCAGGAATATTTGTCAAGGCCCTGGGAAGGCTCTGACCTCGCACAGGGCAGGGCCTCCCTCCCAGAACAGGCAGCATCAGTCACAGGCAGTGGACGGATGGATGGGTAGAGGATGGGTGCACGGATGCCTGGGCCTTGAGAACCGGGACCAAGAGCTGAGCTTCTCCCAGGAGCACAGTGACCAAAGCCAGCATTGGCTGAGCCTGTATTATGGGCTGGGCGACTCACCTAATGTGCTCTCTGCATCACTCGATCTGACGGAGAGAAAAGGTATCATTATCTGAGTGAGTTGCCACTTGACTGAAATGGAAACAGGCTGAGACTTGCCCAAGACCATACAGCTTTGTGAATGGAAAGCCGGAATGTCCACGCTCCCAACCCCGAAGCTATGCTGACTCTAAGGAGGGCGGGAGGGAGTTGCCTGGGCTGAGAAGGACAGGTGCACACTCTGCCAGGACCTACTGGGACCTCTGGCCCCAGGCCTATCTTCCCAGCCAGGACCAAGAATGCTTCTGGCATAGAAGGAGAGTGGAGGAAGCTGGTTGCCTAGGGCTGGAGGGATGCGGAGGAGGGTCAGTGTTTTGTGGGCACTGAGTTTCAATGTTGCAAGATGAAAAAGTCCTAGAGATCTGTTGCGCAATAAAATAATGTGAATATACGAACACTCCTGACCTGCACACTTAAAATGCTTAATAGGCTCAATTTTATGTTATGTGTTTTTTGTACCACAATAAAAAACAAGTGTGGAAAAAAAGGTTACTTGTGGAACTCTGAATGCTTCTGGCTTCTGACCCGGCCTCTTCTCCCTGAAGTTGGGCAACGGCCTGCATGCTCCTCCACCTGACCCCCTCAGCCACACGCCCTGCGGCGTGTCTAGGCACTGCGGGAAGGCGCTGAGCTCCCGGGGCTGTCTTCAAGTCACTGGCAAGGGTCTTCTGGAGCCAGAGAGAAACAGGCAATCTGGGGGAGCTCGGACCAGCCTGGGGGCAGGAAAATGGGAAATGTGTGCCTCAGGGAGGTTTTCTTATATTTTATTTAATTTCTCTTTTGAAAAGTCTACATAGGTAGTAGGACAAACTTCAAAGGGTACAGGAAAAAAGGTACAAAAAATTATGCAGTGAAAATTGTTTCCTTTCTACCCCTCTCTCCGCCCCACCCCTTCCCTGGGGCAGCCGCTCTGCTCTTACTATTTTCCTGTGTATCTTTTCAGAGACAGTTCATGCATCTGCAAGCATATACATTTGCACTGTGTGCAATCTTCTTTTTTCTGCCATGAATAGCATATTAAGCATACTGTCCTGTACTTTGGTTTTTTCGCTTAACAACACATCTCGGAGATCACGTCCTATCAGTATATAGAGATGCCTGTCCATCTGCTTTAGAAGTGCGAGAGCATCCACTGTGTCCGGGAACCTTCCATTGATGAATCTGGCCTCTCTGGGTGATCATATAGGTTGTTTCTGATAGGTGTGGTGATAATGCTGTTGAGGATCATCTCATCCATTCACCATTTCACTCACGTTCAAGTACATCTGTAGGCTAATTCCCCACTGTGGAAATGCCGGGTCACAGAAGTTGTGTGCTTCTAGCTGTGATGGCAATGGTCAGGTTGTCCTCCACAGGGGCGGTTCCCACTCGGGACGATTCCTGGCTCATCGCTGCCTCATCCGCACTTAGTTGTTATTGTTGTTGTTTTTAAAGATTCTATTTATTTATTTGAGAGAAAGAAAGAGAGAGGGAGAGAGAACTCGAGCAGGGCGAGGGGCAGAGGGAGAAGGAGAAGCAGGCTCCCCTGCTGAGCAGGGACCCTGATGCAGGACTCGATCCCAGGACCCCGGAGTCATGACCTGAGCCGAAGGCAGACGCTTAGCCGACTGAGCCACCCAAGTGCCCCTCAACACTTAGTTTTATAACATGTCTTAGTCTTTTCGGTTCCGATAGGAGACAGACGGCATTGTGTTGTTTTTACATTTCTCTCATTGTACTGAAGATAAGAATCTTCTCGTGTGTTTAAGAGCTGATTTTTCAATTCCTTATCTGTGCCGCCTCTGTGTCCTCTGCCCATTTTGCCGGGGGTCGGTAGACTTCTCACGAGTCTATAAGAGTGCTTATTGAACTACAGGAATATGCCGATGATTGGAATGGATTTTTAGAGAAAGGGCCACAGAGCGCTGAGGTTCCAGGCCTGTGCCCCGCCCCTGATCCTCTGCTATGGGCTCATTGAGGAACTGGGTGAGGCCCTGAGCCGGGTTCACCTGGAGGGGAGTGCCTGGGATCGCTTTTCCTGGGGCAGGGCAGAAGCTTTAGGGGAGCCTTGAGATCTGAGGACAGGCAGAAGGGGCCTGGGTAGACTGAGTAGATCTGACCGCTGCTCTGGGCATTGTGTGTGGCCCAAGTCTGCAGAGAGCTGACGAGTAGGGGCAGCTTGTCCAATCTTTGGGTCCAGAGTATTCCTCAGCAGAAGCCCAGTGGTGCCTGGGCCCATTCCCAGCTGTGCGGAGGAAGCAGCGGACAGGGGTCTTTGGCACAGCCTTGCTAGAGGCCAAGCCCCAAACCAGCTCACCAGCCACCTGGCCTGCCAGTCTCAGAGCAGGACTGACCTGGGCAGCAAGGAGTCTGGGATTCCATAGGGAAGCCAGACCCCTTTTCTGTGTTTCCCAAATAGGCAGCATGGAGGGAGGCCTGTGGCATCTGCTTGGAGGAAGGCAGGGGCATGGAAACAGAGGATCCTTGGTTGCGGGGATGAAGGAGAGACAAACGGCCCACAACCACCCCCCCACTACCTCCCCGCCTTCTTGCTCAGCCCCCAGACTAGGGATTTCATAATGCTGAGAACCCTGGCAGAAGCAGCTTCCAGAACCTGCCTCAAATCCTGAAGCTAGGGCTGCTCAGTTGAGCCATAGACCTGAGGCCTGGGCTCAGGGCTCCAGGCAGAGGCAACATTTTAGGCGCCTTGTCACCTGGCTGGAGAGTGAGGGCAGCTTGGGACTGGTACTCTTCTGGGGAGCACGGGCATGGAGGGGGACAGGGAGTGCAGTGGCTCCTTCCCCAGTCAGCCAGTGAGGCCTGGGAGGGCCTGGGAAGGAACCAGAGTGTGGGAGTCAGGCCCTGGAGACAGGAAGCATGCTCCTCGCTGAAGTCCCGGGGAAAAGCTCTGTTCCACCTGCGGAGAGTCTGACTCCGTAGCTGGGGCCCTGTGGCTGTGTATGGCTCAAGGAAGGCTGGTGGTCAGACTCCCTGGCCGGGGCAGAAGGCCGGAGTTACTCTGAGTCTTTCTTAGAATTCCCGTGTAGCTCTGGGCTTGTCTCTTGGGCTCTCTGCGACTCTCATCGGCACTGTTAGAAAGAACTTTCTGCAGTGATGGAAATGTTCTCTGGTGTTCTCTTACCAGCCACGTGTGCCTCCTGAGCACTTAAAATGGGGCTGGCGTGACTGAGGAGGTGCATTTTCAATTACGTTTAATTTTAATCAATTTCAGTGTGAACAGCTGCGTGTGGTAAGTGGGCCCTGGGAGAGCGGGGAGGGGATGGCAACATCGGGTATAGAAGCACGTCCCCCGATGATTTCAATAAACCCCAGTCCTGTGATAAAGTCCATGAGAAAAAGGTCAGAAGCAGTCCATGGAAACAGCTTACTCCGTCCTTAGATTTTTGAGATGCATATTCGCATGTTAAATAAAAGCTCTGAGATGTTCTGCTCAGAAGAAACCCATTTGGCTTTATTTAAGCTCAAATTTTCCAATTGTATTTGACTACAGTACAGTTTTTTTGTGTTTTTTTGACTACAGTACATTTTTATGTGGCACATCTATCGCTGTTCTGTGAACACCTTTGAAATGCTGGACAAGGGGGCGAGACTCCTGGACGAACTAATGCCCCCAAATGGGGCTCCTCCTGGTTGCTGCAGCCTGTGTAAAGGAAACCCCAGAGCTCTTGGTTAAAACTGAAGGCATTGCCTTGGGTTGCCTCAGCCCTTGCCGGCCTGGGCAGGAACCCAGCAGTGGCCTTGGGAGGCCCCATCACTACCTGCTCGGCCCCGGACAAGGCAGCGGTGGGGCCTGGAGCAGCTCCCTCCCACTGTGTCCACTGGCCTTAGAGCGTGGGGACAGGGGCCTCTCTGTGGGGAACGCAGGGGCAGCGGCCTCCCTTTCATGTCTTTCAGTCCTATTGCTTTGACCACGGCGCTTGGACTAGGAGAAGCTCTATCACTTTTCCAGGATCTGAGCCTGTGGGACCCTGTTAAGAAAAGAGGAGAGGTGGGCTAGCTATATGTTAGGTGCTCCCTCCCTTTGCCCAGGTAGGCAGTTTGGAGGTCGAGGCCCAGAGCAGGCTGGGACTTGCACCCTTGCATCTCTGCAGGGAGACTCCAAGAGCTCCTACTGGAAACGCTTCATGCTTGCTGGGATGAGGCGGTGCCCAGTCCCGGGGACTTCGTTTTTAAACCAAGTAGCTCGGGGGTGCCTGGGTGGCTCAGTCGTTGGGTGTCTGCCTTTGGCTCAGGTCAAACCAAGCAGCTTGGCAGCTGCAGCCCCACCCACAGCCCAACTGGCCCCCGTGGTCTGGGATCACACAGCCCTGGTCTATGGGGCACCTCAGTGGGCTTGGAGAAAAGTAACAGTTACTCTCAGATGAGGCAAGGGATTCCAGCTGGGGGAACGTTGAAAGGTTTCCCACAGTGTTTCCCAGAATAGGGAATGGCCGGCAGGAGAGAGGGGCTGCTGTGGCCACTTTCTATCCATCTCTGGAGGGTTGTGGCCTGCCGTCTCTCCCTCAGGGGAAGACTGGGCAGAGGGAAGAGTGCCCTTGCCCCGACTCTACCTAGAACTCTGTGGGCGCAGGTCTCTGCCCTGCACAGAGGTCTATGCTCCCCTGCCCACCCCAGGGCTCTGAGCCTGATATGAGGGGCATTGATGGGAATTCTGGAATGAAGTCCCATCTGGGAGACCTGGTCAGGCCCTCTGGGCAATTACAGGCCTGTAGGGCTTGGGCTTATATGGGATTCTCAGCTCTGCCTTGTATAAGGCCAGCCTGGCCCAGCCCGGAGCCCCTTGGCCTGGCCCGTCTCCCCACGGACACACCGTGCTCACACGCAGAGCTACCACGGCATGGTTCTGTGGGTACTGCTCACAAGGGACCTGCGTGGCCGTGCTGGGGACAGACACACATGCGTATGGGTCAGTCTTGTCCCGGTGTACATCTTCCTCACCCTACCTCAGTGCTCTCAACACATGGAAGCCCCCACCTGATTAAGAATAGGCAGTGGTCGGGGCGCCTGGGTGGCTCAGTCGTTAAGCGTCTGCCTTCGGCTCAGGTCATGATCTCAGGGTCCTGGGATCGAGCCCCGCATCGGGCTCCCTGCTCTGCGGGAAGCCTGCTTCTCCCTCTCCCACTCCCCCTGCTTGTGTTCCCTCTCTCGCTGTGTCTTTCTCTGTCAAATAAATAAATAAAATCTTTAAAAAAAAAAAAAAAAAGAATAGGCAGTGGTCTTACCCACCACAGAGGGGAATGGCTTCCCCTAGGGCATTGGAAGCAGGTTGCATTCACATCTAACTTTGCAGGACCATATCCAGCTCTATCGAGTGAGGTGCACCTGTGGTCCGATGACTCACACACGCCTTCAGATTGCTAGTAGATATATGACTCAGGGTCGGGAATCCATAAATCACCTTTATTCCCTGGAAGGATGATTGCGCGTGAGCTTGAAAGAGGCCTTGGCTGCAGGTGGCTTTGGCAAGCCCGGGCCAAATCTGTGAACTAGGCAACTGGGAAATTCCACCAGTTCTGCTGGGCCCTGAGAAGACGCAGAGGCCGCAACCAGGAAAGAAGATTCGAATGGACATCTCTGATAACCTAAGGCCCGGAGTGAATTGACTGAACTGTAGGTCTGTGCTTTGGTAGAGCACCTCTGTTCCTTCCACGCGGGGTGGGGATTGGTGACGGGAACAGACACACTTTATGAGCTCTAGAATCAGTGCTGGAGATCACCCCCGAAAGACCTGTATGTCTTCTAGATGAGGACACACATCCAGAAAGGTCAAGGCATGACCCCAGGTTTGAAAAGCATGTGAGAGACAAAGCCAGCACCCCAACCGTGGTTTTCTAAGCCTGGACCCTGTGTGGGAGGCTTCTACACACAACTCCCTCTCCAAAACAGAGAGAAGCCCAAGACAGTGACTCAGAGGCCCCCTTGGTAGTTTTGCTGATAAATTCTTTGTTTTGAAGTGAGATGTTCTGCCTCCATTAAAGTCCTTAGGAAATTATAGTGATTTTGACTTTTTCAGACATGTTTGAATTACTCACAGTCTGGAATTCCCAGGCAGGAGGTGAAGCCCAGAGAGGCTGCAGAAAAGCTAGGGGCACGGAATTTGGGGTCAGATGGATCTGCGTTCAAATCCCCACTCTGTCACTTGCTAACTGTGTGTTAGTCTCTCTGCACCTCGGCTTCCCTGCCTGATTTTATAATTAAATGCTGCACTTACTTCAAAGGTTGGTGGGCGACTAAATGAAGTCACAAGCAGAGAGTGCTTGGCCTCTAGGAGGCATGAGTAAGTGGGCGCTGGGGTCGTTCCCTGGGCACCCGACTGAGCAGGAGGGCCAGGGTCTTGGTCAGCAAGCACAGAATCAGCCAGAAGCACTGAGGCCTCAGGCAGAGTCTGCTGGGCTTTATCAACCGGGAGCTGGGCTGCCTGGCTTCAAATCCAGCTCTGCCGCTGACCTGGGGCCAAAGGACATTTCCTCTCTGAGGCTGTTCCCCTCAAGGAAAAATAAATGTGATCAATGACAGCTGAGGTCTGTTGCAGAGACCTGTGTGTTCAGGGCTCAGAATGGTGCCTGGCATACAGTTGGTGCTCATAGATGATCGTTTTTATCACGGTTCTTTCATTTCATCCTGTGCTTTCTTCGGAGTAGCAAGCGCTCGTGTGTCTGTAGAGTTCGTGGAAGAGTTTTCATAGCTCTCTTTCAGCCAAATATGGTGTGAATTTGCACTTTGCCTGTTCAGTATGTGGCTGAGCCGTTGCCCATGCTGTTCCCGTGCCAGGAAACCCTTACTTCTCCATGCCCCCCTATCAGCGTCCTTCCCAGCCCCTGCCTGCAAGACTGTGGGAAGAACGTTCCCCAGGAATATTCCCTGAAAGTCTAACAAATATTTATGGAGTGTCTACTTCTGTTTGAACACTGTGCTAGCATCAACCTCCCCATTCTTTTTTTCCAGCCCATTTCTGTACTTGAGCCCTTATTTATTCCAACCTATCCTATCATGAATGTTCTCTCTAGATTTTAGACAGTAAAGGGCCTTATAAACTTGCATAAGTTTCTATGGCCAGTTTGTGCCCCGCAGCCTCTCTGTCCTGGAGTTTGCTCCCTGAGCACAGACCCATCCAGGGGACAGATGTGTTTGTCTCGCAACCCCGAGCCAAGGGCAGATGGATCTGAGCATGCTCAGAAGGACCACGGGGTACCACCATCCAGTTGGGGGTTCAAAGCCCTAGAGAGGTAGCCCCCAAAGGGAGATGAAAGCTGTAAACTGTTATTGTAAGTGTGTCTTCTCCTCTGTGGGTTGCATGGGGATCAAAGTCTGAAGGAAGTGGAAGGTTGCTCTCTGACAAAAACACCGTATTTTTAGAAGTACTTGGTGGTTTAGGATGTTTGCCCCAGTGCTGCCTTTCAGTGGCAGGGGGTGGGGCTGGGGGTGGAGGCCCAGGGCTCCCACCTCGAGCTGAGGCTTGGTGGGAGTGGGTTTCCTGGCAGAGGGCCCGAGGGTGGAGGCTGAGGGTGGGAGGATAGTCCATCATCGATCACAAAGCTTTCCTGAAGACCAGAGCCCTTAGGCCACACACTGGGTGGCCAGCCGTGGGGGGCTCTTTCCTTCAGAGATGGGAACACTGGGGCGCAGAGGGGAGCAGAGGCTTGGCCAGTGTCCGCCCCCACCCCCACCCCCACTCCCATCTGGGGATTTGAGACTTGCACACATGAAACTGTTAGAGAACAATGCATGCATTCTGCAATCGGGGCTAATTGGGGTGGGTCAGAGGAGGAGGAGGAGGGGTGCCGGGAGTTTGGGAGCAGGACATCAGCGGGTCTCTGAACCAAATGTCCAGGAATAGTCCGCGGAGAATTAGAATAGCTCCCGGGGTGTGGAAGGGTTACACTTGGGTAGGTGAGAGGACTGTGTGGGCGAAGGCGGGGAGGAAGGAATTAGCTGGGCTTGAACATGGGGTGTGAGGGGAGGCAGGGCAGGGCAGGAGACAGGAGGCGACCTGCCCATGCTCCCAGCACCTCAGAGCCTGCCTCGCTAACTCCTACGGAGCCTCATTTTCAAAGAACCCTGGGCGAGGTGAACTGGCTAAGCCCCGCACCAAGAGGGGAACGGAGAAATGCATGTTGGGGGGCTGCCCGGCCCTCCCCACCCTCCCCAGCGACTCTACCTTATAATCAGGGTGGCCCTTCCTTAATGTTTATGCCAAACTCCCAAACAGCCAGGCTGGGATGGTGAGCTATAATTTATATCATTTTTCATATGGGTTCTGGGCTCCAAAGGCTCAGACTCCTTCAAATGGGAACCACATTGGAGAAGGGGTAAACCAAGAGGATGGAATGTTAAGAAATCTGGTCCCAGGAAGCCACCTGCTTCTCATTTGGGACGTGCTTGGGTTTATTGTTTGTTTCCAGTGCCCAGCTGGTTTTCAGAGGTGGCAGGGCAGCCGTGGATCACTGTCCTTGCCAGGCGCCTGTGCCGACGCTGGGCGAACCTCCGTTGGGAGTCCTCGTGGCCTCCAGGGTGCCCCCAGGGGAAGCTCTGCGGAGGAAGCTGGGAGCCCACTGCTCTTGGTCCTCGCCTGTCCCCACCGAGCGAGGCCAGCTGGAGACAACCGAGCCTGGGCAAACCCCCACAGCCTGCGGGAGGCTGGCGCTGCAGGCTAGCTCGAGGGAATGAGGACTCTGGGCTCCCCCACGCACTGCTTGTTGCAAATCGAGAGGCAGTGCAGCCAAGTAGGCCAGGAGGCAGGCTGCCGTGACGATACATGAACCAGAGCGACACACGACAACAGCACGGATGGATCTGAAACACGTGGTGTCGAACGAAGGAGGCTGAAAGAATAGGTACTGTTGATTCCATTCACATGGAGTTCAAAACCAGGCAACACTTTCTACGGTGTTAGAGGAGGTAAGCTCAGGGGGCAAAACTCAAGTTGGAAGGGATTGCCCTGAGAGTTGGGATAGAGTGGTGAGCTGCGGTGAGGAGAGAGGGGAAGGGGTGGGGCGGGGTGGGGCGGGGTGGGGCAAGGGGTGCTCAGGCCACCTTCTAGTTCTTGATCCCAGAGCTGCTCCAGGAGCGTTCGCTCAAATTCCTCATGCTACACATCCATGCTTTATGTCCTTTTCTGATTATTTATGTTACTTCTTGCAATACAAAAGGGTAAGAAAGCAAAAGCAGAAGCAAATGAAATGACTGAGCGTGAACCTCACTGCCCTCCCCAGGCTACCTCTTCTCTCCAATGCACTTTCCCCCAAAGGTCCCCGTGCCTGTGGTCAGCCCCCTCCCAGGTGTCCCACCCAGACTTGCCTTGTCGCTGATGGGGTCATAGGCCAGGGGGCCCCCCTGGCTCCCAGAGAGCCCGGAAGCTCAGGAGTTGTGGGGCGCCTTTCTGTGCGGCCCCCGGGCCCGGTCTGGAACTGCCTGTGGGCTGAGTAAATGGGCCAGAGGACCTCTGTGGACAGCCATGGAGTGGCCTCTGGCAGCAGGCCTGCCCTGCCGATATCCACGCTCGAGTGAACGAAGGGCTTATCTATAGAGCGTGCATGCTTGTCGAAAAACCAATCTCTGATCTTCAAAGTTCTGTTCGCTCTGTTTATTTTCTTCAAGGAGAACCATTGATAGATGAAGGCAGGTATTGCCTTTCAAAGGTAGAAGGAATCCCTCAGTGTTGATGTTGAAGAAACCATGCAAGAAAATGAAGAGTGTGTGTTGGGGGTGGGGGGGGTGGTTCCTGGGAGCGAGGGGGCTGGGCTCTGGGGGCTGGCTCCCCTCCTTGGTCCCTGTTTCTGGGGGCAGATGACTTTCCCTGAGGCGCCCAGGCCTCCCGGCTCTTCCTCAGACTTTCAGGTGAGAAACTTTCCATTGTTGCCTTATCTTGCCGCAGTCCGCCTCGCCTCCTTGCAGCGACCACAGGTGCGCACAGATCTGAGGCCCTGATCTGTTCCACTCTCTTTGTGCCAAGCAGAGCCGGGGACGCGAACCCCAGCATGAAACGGCGCCCACAACCGCAAGGCCGGGTGTGCGCCCTCTGAAACTGTAGGTAAAGACAATTACCGGCAATTTCCATAGCATGGTTTGTGTTTTGTTCAAAGGCCATGGAGGTATTCTCAGCAGCAGGCCCAAAATATATAGTATTCCCACCGCATGCCGCCCTCATAAATGTGCGATAAAAGTTGTGGTCGCTTTGTCCTGGCTCTTCCTTTTAACAGTCAAACCTTCGAGTTTGATGGTGAAACTGCTTTTTTTTTCTTAAAGTGTACTTTGATGGCTCAGATAACGCTCCATGATAAAGAGCTGGCTTCAAAACCACTCACTGTACCTCATGCTCACCATTAGGATGCACGTCACAAGGGAAAATCAGGTGCCTGAACTTATGAGAAGTGGGATAGGAATGTGCTGAGTCTATGATTTCTCCTCTCTGCTCCCTGTACTGTAATGATACAGAAAGAAAGAAAGAAAGAAAGAAAGAAAGAAAGAAAGAAAGAAAAGAAAGAAGAAAAGAATCAGGCGCTGATCAGAAGGGGATTTTATGAGAGGAGAAACGGGGGGGGGCAAGTCCTAGAAAGAGCTGTTTCCCCTCCACAAAAGTTGCCAAGAATCTGTGCATTCGTGCCCGTCAATTTTCTTAAATTGCAAAGATTCTGTGGGGCTGATGTTAAGTGGCCCAGAGGGTTTGGGAACGTTTGCACTTTCCTGCAGAGGTCCTGGGGTTCTGGATTCATCAGCCACGGCATCTCCTGCCATTTGATTTGACCTCTTCTGCTAGTTCATCAATATTTGGAATCTACTAAGGGCTGCCCACACTGGGAGTCATTATGTCACAATAAAAACAGACCGGTGTGTTGTGTAAATGTTGGTTGGTTTTTCAAAGCAACTTCATGTCCCTTATCTCCTCTCCCATCCTATGGAGACGGTTGATATCAGTATGATGGACAGCACAAACCCCAATAAGTGTAGTACTATGTATGCCCATTTTACAGATGAAGTAAGTGTAACTAGGGCAACAACTGCAGAAAATACCCCAAGGCCAAGGGAAGGGATTTTCAGGGGAGGTCCCATAATTGTGTCTGCAGAGACCAGGCATTTTCAAAGACCTCTAAACTTTGCATGGAATCAGTGGCTCCCCAAGTCTGTTAGGAGAGACCATCTTGGCTCCCAACTTCATTTTTAGTTTTGCCTTGTGCCCAGGGACCCCCCAGAGACCACAGAGACCCTTGGCCCGTGAGGCAGAGGGATTCAACTTGGCTTGAATCAAACTGAGGCTTGAATCTGGCTTACCAGCTGTGTGACTTTAGGTGAGTTACTTTCCTCTCTGGGCCTTGCTTTCTTGGTCAGGAGAGCACAGGTGTCCCAGGAAAAGCTGTCCAGTGTCCTTGCCTGGCATGGCAGTTGGTGATGTGATTCTGCAAACTGCCCTGGATTTGCATAAGCAGAGCATCTTATTGGTTTCAAGGCGCTTTTGCATATCTTTCAGCAGCTCATTTGATCTCAGCCACAGCTCTGTGTGGTGGGCAGGCAGGCATGCCATATTTTCATATCACCATTTGAGAGATGGGGAAATTGAGGTGCAGAAAGATTAAGTGGCTAGCCATAGGAAGTCTGGCAAGCTGGTGGCTGGCCAGGACCTGAGCAGACGTGTGGGGGTTTCTGGACTGTCTCTGGGGCAGCACTTTGGGAAGATCCCTGGAGGGACTGAGATGCGGGCCAGGGCTTCTGGATTCGGCTTAGAGTGCCTGGCCTTCTGAGCCTCCTTGCAATGTGCGGCTTTACTGTGGGTCCCTCGGCCACATGCACAGTACCTGGCTGCATTTCAAGAGATGCTCTCTGAGGCGGCTGTGAAGGTCTTTCCAAGGCAGAGGCAGAGAAATCACTGCTCCTGGAGACTCTTCCCACCTCAGTCCCTGTCCAGTGTGTCCACGCGCTCTGCCTTGGATCACACAGGTTTCCCTTCTAGGCATTCCCTCATTCCTCTTCCCAGGTGAATTCCTAGCTATCCTTAAAGGCCACACCAAAGAGCCCTCCTTTGAGCCAAGTACTCTACCTACATTTTCTTATTTAATCCTGTTTATTTGTTTGTAAAAGGAATAGAAGTATCCACTGTCACATTGTTTATCCCTCATTTTGCAAGGGGGGAAACTGAGGTTCAGAAGGTTAAGCCACATGCATGCCTGAGGTCACAGAGCTGATAAGGGCTGGAACCAGGAATTGAAACTTATGACATAAAAGACCCACTCAGGACCCTTAGGTACCATACAGCTGTGACTTTATCCTGTTCCCAAACCACTTGGGGACCACCCCTCCTTCTTCGGAGCACTTCCAGCCTCTGCAGAGTGTGTATTCCATGGGTCTCTCTTGCCTCCCTCTCTGGGCCCAGAGTCCTGCAGGTCAGAGGCTGCATCCTGTTCAGCACTATCCACTCTACACGCCTGCCTGGCACGTGGTCTTGGTAACTCCTTGCCAGTTGAAGGCTCAGATAGTGAAGAATTGCTGTGCAGCAAGATGCCAAGACCAGCTGGGGCCTACACCCCTGGGGGCTGCTCCTCTTTCCAGTGGGTCCCACAAGACCAGGCCACTGAATGTTCCAGGGCTCTGGGGCCTAGCACTTAGAGCATAGTAGTGCAGTGGATGCCCCATTTTGTTTTTCTCACACTGACCAACACTTGGTCCCGACTCTTCTAACTGGAGAGAATAATGTGCTGTTTAAAAGCACGGGGTCAGGGTTAGACACTCTGTTTCCCATCCACTGTGTGACCCAGGGCAAGTGACTTCATGTATTTCATAAATCTAAGACTCCATCCATCATAAGGTGTATCATATTTTATGTCCCACCAAGAAAGAAAAAATGTTCCCTGCTAGTTAAACTATAGTAAGCCACCAACTGTAAGATGCGTCTCAGTTTCCGAGATGTTAAGATTTGTAAAGGCACTTCACAAAAGAAAATATATAAATGGCTGATAAGCACATGAACAGATGCTCAGCATCATTAGTCACCAGGGAAATGCAAATTATAATCACAGTGAGATACCACTACCATATCCATCAGAACTGAAAAAAAGCACACCCCAAAACTGACCATACTGGGTATTGTTGAGGATGTGAATCTACTGTACTGTTGATGGGACTGTAAAACCACTTTTTGAAGAGAAATGAAAGAGAAATGAAAACATAGGCACATAATAACTTATACTCAAATGCTTAGAGCAATTTATTTTGTAATAGCTAGAAACTGGAAACAACCCAAATGTCTACCAGTAAGTAACTGGATAAATACATTGTGGTACATCCATATCATGGAATGCTACTCAGCAATAAAAAGAGGAGTGAACTATTGATATAGGCAACAACGTGGGTAAATTTCACAATTCTGTTGAATGAGAAAACCCAAAGAGAGTACATACTATATGACTAGATTTATATAAAACTGTAGGAGTGGTGCCTGGGTGGCTCAGTCAGTTAAGCGTCTGACTTTGGCTCAGGTCATGATCTCAGGGTCCTGGGATTGAGTACCGCATCAGGCTTCCCACTTAGCGGGGAGTCTGCTTCTCTCTCTCTCTCTGCCCCCCCCCCCCCCCCCCACCCGGCTTGTGCTCTCTCTCTCTCTGTGTCTCTCTCAAGTAAGTAAATAAAATCTCTAAAAATTAAAAAAAAAAAAAAAACAACTGTAGGAAATGTAAAGGAATCTATATTGTCAGCAAGCAGGTCAGGTGGCCTGGGATAGAGGTGGAAGGAGGGAGGAGTGTATTACAAAGAGGCGTGGGAAACTTGAGGGAGATGGGAACGTTCATTATGTTGATTGTGGTAATGATTGCATGAGTGTAAACATGTCAGAATTTAATTGTATACTTTAAATATGTATAGTTTAGTGTACTTCAGTTATACCTCAGTAACATTAAAAAATATGCACGTTTTAGAATAGAAAGATTTTCCTTGTCTGTGATGCAGGAATGTTGTCGTGAGGCTCCAAGGAGGTAAGGCATTCGCCCAGTGTCTGGTCCTTTACTTCTGTAGATGGCTTGTGGTTTTTACTCCCATATGAGGTCCCTTTCCAGACAGGGGCCTGGGGATGGGAGAGGCCAAGGACCCCGCCCCAGGTCCCGCAGGGAGCTGGTGTTGTGCAGGCCAGTGTTCCTGGTCTGGAGTGGTCCCCGAGCCCCTGTGGCCTCTTGCACTGGTCCGACCTCGAGTGAGGCAAAGGGGGACAATCCTAGCCTCCAAGGGCCTGGGAATGGTCTGGCCCATGGGAGCCAAGGGCACTGGGGACCCCCATGTGAGAAGCCCTTAGCATTTGACGCCGGGTCCTTCCGGAGGACACGAGACTGCCGGAGGTAGTTGCCTCCCTTGTGGCCCGCCCGCTTGGATGCCGCACTCCTTATACAAGCCTGCGGCGGGCCCCAGGTCTCCTGCAAGTGGGTGATTCAAAGCCACTCTTCACAGCGAGTGTGAGAAGCCCCCACCGCAGACCGCCTTCAGAGCAGGCCAAGATTCGACATTACTCACAACTTCCAGTACCTGCCCGAGTTCAAACAGGAAGCCTGGTTTTTCCTCTCATGTCAACAACAGCCTTTATTTCTCTCTTTCTATTCTGGCCTCTGGGCTCTCTTGTGGAGTGAGTTTCTTGGGGTGAAAGTCTGGGGTATCAGGGGCCCAGGAGGCCCCAGCAGCGGATGCCTTGACCAGAGCCTCCTCACCTGGGAAAGCCTGGGATAAAAATGACGTAGCTCATCTGTGGCTTTGTCAACAAAGGGAACATCTGGCCAGGCACACGGTGGGCCTTTGGCATATGTTTGTTCAGCTGATCTAGATTGAGATGGAATAGGTTCCCAAGCCAAAGCAGCTCCTCCCAGGTTCCCGGCTCAGCAGATACGACCTCAACCTGCTCACCTGGGCCCGACACGCTGGAGGCACGTCTCTGGCTTCCTACTTACCCATTCCCTGCCCTGGGTGGACCCCAAGTCCGTCTGCCCTTCTTCCTTGGTGTTTCCCAAGTCCGTCACCTCCTCCCCACCCCTTTCCGTGACGGTTTGAATGCAGACCGCTGGCCCCCTTAGTGGGATGCTGTCACGCTCTTCCCTGTCTTACCTGGCCCCATTCCAGCCACAGACCACACAATGGCCAGAGCCGTCCTTCCTAGATGCCACATCACAAATGGACCTTCTTTGCTGACTATCCTTGCACACCCTGTGTGGTAAGTCTAAAGTCCCTGCTGTGGCCTGTAGGGCCCAGGGTGGCCTCCCATCTCTCCAAGCTCATCTCTGCTCCCAGAACGATCTCTATGTGCTGAGGACACGCTGCCACTTCACGTGTCCTCAGGCTCCCTGGCCCCCTGGGCTTTGCGTGATGCTCTGAGTAGGCCCCTGCCTGCCTGGGACATTCCACTGCAAAAGCTCTCAGCCCTCAGCCAAGTGCCCTGCTCCACTTCCCTACTCCTTGTCGTCTTTCCCGAGGGATAGCCAGTTGATTTCCCTCCTGTGCTTATGTGTACAGCTCGGTTTTGCATGAGCCACCCATGTCGCTCTCCAGCCTCTGAGGCCAGGGCTCCGACTGGGTTCTGTGTCTGGAGGCCAGCCCAGCCCTGTTTCATCAAGGAGGGGGGAGCCCAGACCAGGGCCTTGGCAGCTGTGTGTCGGACAGCCTTCTCTGTGCCCTTCACATCCTCAGGGGATCGAAGGTCTGGAACTAGCTGGCATGGGACAGCAACTCCCCACCTCCCCCCTGCTCCCCAGGCTCCCTGATGCAGCTTGCTTTATAAGGAACACATCCTGTGGAACCAATATTTAGGGACCAGAGCCAAAGGGGAAGGGTCTCTTTCCAGGGGTATTTCTGTAGACACGGAATGCCTTTTATGTCCTTCTCCAGCTTTAGCTGGACATCTGACCTGTGGCCAAGACTGGAACACTCAGACAATCCACATTCCATTTTTGCCAAACTCCTAAGAAAGTATTTCTGGGGGCGCCTGGGTGGCTCAGTCGTTAAGTGTCTGCCTTCGGCTCAGGTCATGATCCCAGGGTCCTGGGATCGAGCCCCGCATCGGGCTCCCTGCTCTGCGGGAAGCCTGCTTCTCCCTCTCCCACTCCCCCTGCTTGTGTTCCCTCTCTCGCTGTGTCTCTCTCTCTCAAATAAATAAATAAAATCTTTTTAAAAAAAAAAAGTATTTCTGGAGCAGCCTGGAGAAACAGTGCCCCCCCCACCCCCTACGCCGGGTTGGATGGGTGTTGGGAAGGCAAAAGGGAGGTCTTGCTCTTCTCTGTACCTCAGTTTTCTCATCTGTAGAATGGGGAGTACCTCCCTCATAGGGTTTTGTGAGCATTAAATGAGTGAATATGTGTAAAGTTCTTAACCAGAGTTGGATGCACAGTAAGTACATTTTGTTAGTGCTAGTTAGTGTTAGTGCTATTTGTTAGTGCTTTGTGTTAGTCTTGATGATAATGATGATGATGATGATGATGATGATGACAATGATGAGGAAGGTCCATGGGCCCTCCAGCATGATGGGGATGTACAGTCACCGTGTGGGGAGGACGGAACAGGGGGCTGAGTCATAGATACCTCTCTCATGAGGAATAAGCTCTGTGAGCGCAGAGGCTGCATCTGGCACATGGTAGATGCTCAGTAAGAGTTTATTGAAAGGATTTAGAGTTTTTGATTTTTCGGACCAGGCTGAGGTTTTCTTCCTATGCCAGGGAAGGAAGGCTTTGTCAGGCAAATGGGAAAGTAAGGAGGTTTAAGGGTGAATGTTCGATCTCTTAAAAGAAGAAACACTTTAGTGTAGCTGGGTGGCTCAGTTGGTTAAGCATCCAACTCTTGATTTTGGCTCAGGTCATGATCTCGGGGTCTTGGGATTGAGCTCCATGTTGGGCTCTGTGCTCAGCAGGGAGTCTGCTGGAGATTCTCTCTCTCCCTTTCCCTCTGCCCCTTCCCCTGCTCATGCTTTCATATGTACTCTCTCTCAAATAAATAGATAAGTCTTAAAAAAAAAAAAAGAGGGACGCCTGGGTGGCTCAGATGGTTAAGCATCTGCCTTCGGCTCAGGTCATGATCCCAGGGTCCTGGGATCGAGCCCCACATCGGGCTCTGTGCTCAGCAGGGAGCCTGCTTCTCTCTCTCCCTCTGCCTGCCTGTCTGCCTACTTGTGATCTCTCTCTCTCTCTCTGTCAAATAAATAAAATAAAATAAAATAAAATAAAATAAAATAAAAAAAGAAACATTTTAAGTGCTTACTTACAAGGGTAGTGCTAATTAGTAATAATTATTATCTGGCCATTAAGTCAGACCTTCCCCCAGAACTGTTGGGTACCCATATAAGCCCCACTTGGGCTCTGAGTGGGCAAACTGCCATTTCTTTAAGACAACCTGATTCTCTTATTGTCTTTCCTGCCTCTCACCTCTTCAGCCTTCTGTACCTAATGGCCTTGTGTCCTTGGATGATATGACACCCTTAGAGGTTATTTGATCCGGTCCTCTGCCTCACACCTAGATGTGTGTGGCCATGATGGAAGGAAGGGCATGTCTTGAGTCCTTTGAAGGCTGCCACAGGGCAAGAATTCTCTGGGCATGGAGTCTCTCCCATACACCATGGATCTTCCATGGAGCTGAATCTACCAGGTATCAGTCTGTGTGGGGTGCTGGGGAGAGAGCAGTGAGTAAATCTGACTCAGCCTTACCTGCCCAAGGCTCAGGGTCCAGTAGGGGAGATGGGGAGATGGACATAGCACAAACATTAGACACACATAAACATATCATTGCAACATGTGCAACATACAAAGGAGATATCCAAGACTAAAATGAGAGCTGGGGCGCCTGGCTGGCTCAATAGGTAGAGCATGTGACTCTTGTTCTCAGGGTCATGAGTTCGAGCCCCACACTGGGGCGTAGAGCTCACACACACACACAAAAAAGAGAGAGAGAGAGAGACTAAAATGAGGGCTGACCTCAGCAGGAAATGACCTGGTCTGGGGGACTCAGGAAGGACTTCCCAAGAAGTTACAGTTCAACAGAGATCTGAAGCTGGCATAGGAGTTACCTTGGTGAATGGGGGTCTGGGGAGAGAGCATGCAGGCCAAGTGCACAATATGTGAAAAGTCCTGAGGTCTGTTGAAAGGACAGAAGGATGGAGAAGTTGCACCACTGAGCAAGGTTACAGATGGTCAGGAGAAGAGGGCAAGGACCTGGGTCCAGACTCTGGGGACAGTCACCATGACACCCATGACTGTTCTGTTTGCTCTATCTAGGTTTGCATGGAAAACAAGCCTTCCTGGTGGATGTTTTCACAGCTTCTGTGAGGATACCAAATACCAGATCTCCGCTTACCTGCTTGGAGCTCCCTCCATCAGCACATGATTCCTTGCAGGGTGGGGTGAGCATCCTTCTTCCCTAGTTTCTTTTTAAAAAATTTTTTTTAAGATTTATTTATTTGAGAGAGCGAGAATGAGAGAGAGAGAGTACATGAGAGGGGGGAGGGTTAGAAGTAGAAGCAGGCTCCCCACCGAGCAGGGAGCCCGATGCGGGACTCGATCCAGGGACTCCAGGATCATGACCCGAGCCAAAGGCAGTCGCCCAACCAACTGAGCCACCCAGGCGCCCCTTAGTTTCTTTTTTAAACTCCAAATGCTCTTCAGAAAGGGGAACCAACAGTCCTCCCCCTGCTGAGTGATTGGGATGGGTTTGAGAGAACCAAGAGAGGAAGGGGTAAGGCTGCTACAAACACTTTATAGGTGAGATTGACTTGGCCTGACCAGCAGCCCCTCAGGCAACAAAACCTCCTGCCTTCCACTCCTACTACTCAGCACTTCTCTCTTCTCGGGATGAATTGGCATTCATGAGCTGGGGCCAGAACTCTGGCACCTGACTCCCACCCAGGCTCTGTGCCTGACACCAAGTTGCAGGACACTCCCACCCCAGCATGCTTGCTGCTTGGCTTGACTTCCTTTTTCAAATTAGATTTAATTTCAAGTTAAAAAAAAATTTTTTTTTTTTTAAGTAAGCTCTCTGCTCATCATGGGGCTTGAACTCAGGGCCCTGAGATCAAGAGTCACATGTTCTACTGACTGAGCCAGCCAGTCACCTCTCAAAGTTTTTATTCATTCTTTAAAATTGACTTCTTTTTTTTTTTTTAAAGATTTTATTTATTTATTTGAGAGAGAGAGAGAATGAGAGAGAGAGAGCATGAAGGGGGGAGGGTCAGAGGGAGAAGCAGACTCCCCGCCGAGCAGGGAGCCCGATGCGGGACTCGATCCCGGGACTCCAGGATCATGACCTGAGCCGAAGGCAGTGGCTTAACCAACTGAGCCACCCAGGCACCCTAAAATTGACTTCTAATGATGTAAATAATACAGACATTGGGGGAAAAACATGGTTAAAGCTAAAGCTCTCCTATCCCAGGCCCTACCCGAGGGGTATATTTTGGGTGGGTCTTCTTCCAGTCTGTTCAATGCATTTTCATTTGTATGTGTACAGATACAAGGATAGATAGGTGTACTTTAAAAAAAACAAACAAACACATAAATCTGAGTTCTGTGTATTATTTAGCAACTCCCTTTCCCACTTAACAGTACATCTTGAAGATCTCTATATTTGTATCATTGCACATCAATGTATGTAAACCCACCTCATTCTTTCATAACCACAGTTTAGTATTCCCAAGTGTGTATTCCTGTAGGTTAATTATTTTGTCACTGATGAATATTCATTCACAATGTTTCCAGATTATTACTATCACAAGCAAGACTGTAGCAAACATCCTTGTATGTGCCTCTAAGCCTAGCTCAACTCACGAATAGTGATGAGATATCTGTCAGAGGAGGCATTCAAGTAAAAGGTGAAATAATATGCCTTCTTCACCCCAGAACAGTGATGCTTATAATTTATTGTACACAAGAATCACCTGGAAAGCTTTCTAAGATTCCACTTGCTGGGCCAGACCCCTGGTGTTTCTGGTTTAGGAGCTCTGGGCTGGGCCTGAGAATATGCATTTCTAACTAGTTTCCAGGGGAGGCTGCTGGGTCAGGGACCTTATTTTGAGAACTACCATCTTCAGGGTGTTGGCTGCTCTGCTTTCACTTGCTTAGAGTCAGATCACCCTTGGGAGACAATGTTCAAGGAGAATTCACCCTAGGCTTCTCACTCTACTGAGAAGTGAGTGTTCTAACTGGCATCCCTCTGGGAGGCAGGGCCCTTCAGGGTACTGGTAGTGGGTCCAGAGGTCTGGCTAGCAAGGCTGTCCCGCAGGTGTTCTGGCTGGGTCTGGAAGCCCAGAACCTCTTATCCCTAGACACAGCCTGCAAGACCAGCCCTTTCTGGGCACAACCCCCCACCCCTGTAGCTCACCCCATTCTTCCCTCTGGACCCTAGTGAAAGGCTGAGGCTGGTAGGGAAGTGCTCTGGGGTTTTTATAACAGAAAGGACAGGAGACCACATCTCCAGAGAGGGTCTTCTAAAGGTCTTGAGGTTTCAGGACGCTTCGGCACTCTTTGTTCCCTATTTTACTACAGGAGGTCACACGGGTTGGGGGGCGGGGAGCATCACTGGGTGTGGGTGGGGGAACCTGGAGCTTGGACCCTTGGAACTAACAACGTCCCTCTTTCCTGGTGGCTTGGAGAGGGACACTCCTGCCCCTGAGGATGGTCAATTTGCAGGCTGAGGGTCAGACCCCAATGGTCATTTGGCCAGTGCCTCTGCCCAGAGCTGAGTTTGGACACCCTGCGGCTCCCGGGCTCCTTGTCCTTTGACCACTGGGGTGTTGTTCATGAACATCAGCAACCTTGATCATCAGAAGGAAGCTTCCTCTGGACTGCCGGCTTTTTTGTTTGTTGCAGTTACCAGAAGGGAGGATGGAAGAAGCCTCAGCCACCATGCCACAGATCTGGTGGGAGGGATGGAAGCTCCTTTGGGGCTCGGGAGAGCTGCTCCAGGCCCCTCTCTGGTGGAGGCCAAGTTTGGATCCAATTCTAATCCAGTGCAGAAATGTTGTCTGAGGTAGGCTGTGTGCCTGGGCGCCTCTCTCTCGGGTTATGTCTAAATGTTGAATGTCTTCTCTGATTTGTTGATAATTGCCATCCCAGTGCTTAGCACAGATAGGTGCCTATCAGATGTAGTTCACTACACGAATAATGAACTTGAATACCCAGAAGGTGTCTGCAAGATGCGCTCAGGCTGCTTACTCCCTGCAGATGGGGGCTAGACCCTCGGGTCAGCTATTTAGCTATTTTAGGCCCTTTTCTGCACGCTGCGGGCGTGGGGTCTGGGTCCACCACCATCAACAACCTTTTTGCAGCCTCAGATGTACAAGGGGCCCTGGCGAAGGCTCTGTCGCTTACGCAGGGGTTACCCTGGGACAGGCCTTACCGGAGGGGGGGAGTGTGGAGAGGGGGCACTGGCTTCCCCCTTCTCAAGGCGGGGCGGGGAGGGGCGGGGGGAGCGGGATCTGGAGCCGGAGCCCAAGGTCTGGCGGCCAGGCAAGGCTAAGCCCTGTCCAGTATCCCATCACCCACCGGCCTTAACTTGCTAACTCTGCAGTAATACTGGAACTCGGGGGTAGGGAGGGAGAGAATTTTAATCCTTTCAGACTCAAATCTTAACTTCTCATTTCTTTCATGATACCCACTCCTAACCCAAAAAGCGAAAGCCGAGGTTGGGGGAATTCTGCACGGTGGAAAAGCTCAGGGTGTTACTTTTGTTCTGGGTCGGGCTGGTCTTTTGCAGCTCGCGTCTCAGATCCAAGGTACCCCAGGCCGAGGGCGCCGAGAGTCTGCAGGTCGGGTTCCTGAGTGGGGCTGAGTCGGGGCCTCGGAGGGTGTCCCCCGAAGCCGGGCGAGGAGGATGCCCCAACCTGCGCGCCCCTGCACGACTCGGCCATGCGCGCCCCTGGCCTGCTCGGTGGGGAACGGGCAGCCCTAGGAGGCTTCCCTTTGTGGGCCTCTGAGCCCGGCCCCTTCCTCCGCCCGCCCCGAACCGTGCGCTTTGAAGTGGCCGCGCTCTCAGGCCCCCTCCCCAGCGCGGCGTCGCCCCCGCTGCGCCCGCACCTTGGCAGGGGCCGCGCTTCGCAGGGAAATGGGCCCCTGGCACCCGCTGGGCACTCTTTGTAAATTCATCCCCGGGAGGCCCAGCCGTGGGGCCGCTCCAGGGGGATCCGCCTGCGGGGGTCCGAGGGCCGAGGTGTATATAGGGTTAGCCCCTCAAGCCTCTTTCATGATTGAATACCTCCTCCAGACTTAGGGCGGGACTGTCAGAGCCCCCCACCGGTTCCTCTGGAGGAAATGGGGCGGGCTGGGGGGTGGGGGGGGAGGATGCGGGAACTAGTTTTCAACGGAAAATCCAACAGGCCCTTTTGGCAACATATTTGTACCAGTACTTAAAAACGGTGCAGACCGAAAAAAACCCAAAAACAACAACAACAAAAAACCCCCCAAAACCTGGGCAGACCTTTGATCTAGCAAGTCCATTGCTATGAAAATAACCATAGATGTGTGCAAAGATGTCGTACATTACAACACACTGGAGCTTTGTTTAGAGCTGGGAAACCGTAGAAGTACCTAGCAGTAGGGATTGGTTATATTCTCTAATTAACCAGTTTGCCACGGGTCACACACCGTTGGAAAAACCCACGACTTCAAATCATTCGCAGTGACGATGTAGTCTATTTACTACCCCCCAAATGCTCTTGATATTAAATGAAAGCAACAACTATATATACCGGTATGGAAAAAAGACTGGAGAATATAGGAGACCACATTCTTAGTAGTCTTCTCTGGAGGAAGAAAACTACTGTCTCTTTGCTGAGTTAAAGGATGCCTATTATTGTCATAGGCTTTTCTGGAATTCTTTATACTTTATACCATAATCATGTATTTATTTTTTTAAATAAAACTTCAGTTATAAGATTATAAAACAAAATTTTACTAGGTTTCTCAGTAATTTCTCATTTGAGTAGCACCCCACAAGACTCACAACATTTTTAACATATTTTTCTCTTTTCAAAATAGGCCTTCAGCCCGTGGGATGGGTAGGCAAAATTATTGTTATTCCCATTTCACAGAAGGGAAGGCTGGTGCCTTGGGAGGCGAGGGCTGGCTTGCAGGTGGGAGGCAGTGCAGGGCAGACACCATGCTCTTCCACAGCACAAAGCTCCTTGCAGGTGGCAGAGCATGCATGGAGTAATGGAGTGGGAAGAGCTGCAGGCCAGATGTCCCCTTCGGGGTGTGGCCAGAACCCAGGCATTCTTGGCTTCCCTGCCACCTTCAGCATGCAATCCACCCCACTCACTGCAGCCCAGATCTGCAACAGTGGTGAAATGAGAAGTCTTAGAAAATGTTAGAGCACAGGGACAGGGGCCCCAGACCACAGTGCAGGCTCTTAGGTGTTCTGGGTCTGATCTGATGCTACTCATGGGAACTGTGGGTGGTGGAGGGACCTTCTACCAGACTGGGACTTGTCAAACGTTCAGCTTTCTTCCTAAAAAATTAGCTAGCTATTGGGGTGGGTGCCTGGCTGGCTCAGTCAGTAGAGCATATGACTCTTGATCTCTGGGTTTTGAGTTCAAGCTCTACACTGGGTATGGAGCCTCCTTTAAAAAAAAATTAGCTAGATGTGGGAGAGGGAGAGTCCCTCCACCTCTGTAAAGCTGTCATCCCCCCCCCCCCCCCCCAACCCCCATCCATTACTGCTGGTCTCTCCCATCCACGTTAAGAACAGTACTGAATTAGTAGGGGATGGCTGGTGGGAGAGAAGGGTGGAGGAGAAATCTCTTGTCTTGGGGTGTATTCACAGGGTTTGAGCCCAACTGAAATGGCTACAGGCATTGAAATGGGCCCCTCAGTCTTCATCATAAGGGTTAGAGAACACTAAAAAAATTTCCCTTTTCTCTAGTTAGCTTTGGTGATCTTTTGATGTTCTTGTTTCTAGCTTGGCAGTTTATAAGTCATTCTATGCTTCTGAGTTCTTTAACATTCATCTTTGTGTTTTTCTGAAAGCACAGTAAAACCTGGGGTGGGGGGTGTCTGTGTGGGCGGGAGTTTTGCTGGGGGCCCCAGAGGGTACTGCTACACATATAATTCACTTTTACTAAAACACACAAAAATCACCTCCCAGAGAACTTCTCTCTATTCTAAGTTCACTTTAGATGAATATACCAATTCAATGTAGAGATTTTCAAAAGATTAGAAATAATGAAGAACAGAAACCAAGACACATGGGATAGCAGAACCAGCTCAAACTCAGCCATCAATTTTCGAGAACGGATGGATACCTGAATACTTAAATGGAAGAGTCACAGTGATTTCTGAGCAGAGAAAATAGAATCACTCTATAGCTAGCCACACTGTAGTGAAACTTCACGACACCAGAGACAATGAGAAAATCCTTGAAGAAAACCACAGAAAAAAGAAACTTTCCCTACAAAGAAATGATCTTAAACAGCCTTCTCATCAGCAATGAGAGGCAAGGATGCTATCTTCAAAGTGCTGAGGGAAATCATTGTCCCTAAAATTTTATGCCAAACTACATGTTATTCAAGAATGAAAGCCAAATAAAGACATTTCAGACAAAAAAAGAAAAAAGAAAAAGATGTTCTCTTCCATGCCCTCGTGGAAAGAACTGCTAAAGGATGTTCCTCAGAAAGAAAGAAATTAATCCTGGAAGACGCAATTGAAGGAAAGAAGCAGCCCTGAGAAAAAGTATGCATGTGGGTAAATCGAAGTAAACCTGTAATCTAAAAAGCGACAATAATAATATTGGTAACTAATTTTGGAGAGTTTAAAAACAAGAAAGGATATAGTACTAGGCAATGATAATAGTTAAGAAGGAACAGAGTAGGTGCCTGGCTGGCTTGAAGGTGGATCCTGGGACTCTCGTTTGTGAGATCGAGGCCCACGTTGGGTGTAGAGATTACTTTAAAATATTTTAAAAAGCAACAATGAGAGATGGAACAGGATCATTGGTGTAAAGCATTCTAAGATTCTTTTGTTTTGGAAGAAGGTAAAGTAGAAAGCGAGTTTGTCAGGATGCTAAGAAAGCATAAACTACAGGAGGGTTCTTTCTACTCTTTTTTTTTTTTTAAGATTTTATTCATTTATTTGACACAGAGAGAGAGAGAGTGAGCATGAACAGCGGGGAGGAGCAAGGGGAGAGGGAGAAACAGGTTCCCCAGTGATTAGGGAGCCCGAAGTGGGACTCCATCCCGGGACCCCAGGATCATGACCTGAGCTGAAGGCAGGCACTTAACTGATTTGAGCCACCCAGGTGCCCTCTACCCCTTTTTCTTAAAAAGACTCCCAATGGGCGCCTGGGTGGCTCAGTTGGTTAAGCGACTGCCTTCGGCTCAGGTCATGAACCTGGAGTCCCGGGATCGAGTCCCGCATCGGGCTCCCTGCTCGGCAGGGAGTCTGCTTCTCCCTCTGACCCTCCCCCCTCTCCTGTGCTCTCTCTCTTTCTCATTCTCGCTCTCTCAAATAAATAAATAAAATCTTAAAAAAAAAAAAAAAAAAGACTCCCAAGTTGAATACGCTTCAGGTCCCATAAAGCCTGAATCTGCCTCTAGGTTAGGGTTAATGTTTTATATTCAGATTTTATAAGAATAGTTGTGTATGTTTAAAAAAAATGGAAAGACGACCTGCTGAAGATATAGGAAACAAAATGCATGACTTCTAACCTGGTAGGAAAAATAAAGATAAGAAAACTGGATCCTGGGGCGCCTGGGTGGCTCAGTTGGTTAAGCGTCTGCCTTCGGCTCAGGTCATGATCCCAGGGTCCTGGGATCGAGCCCCGCATCGGGCTCCCTGCTCGGCGGGAAGCCTGCTTCTCCCTCTCCCTCTACTGCTCCGCCCGCTTGTTCTCTCCCTCTCCCTCTCTCTCTGTCAAATAAATAAATAAAATCTTTATAAATAAAATAAACAAAATAAAAGTAAGTAAAAAGGAAAAGAGAGGGGAAAAGCAAAGAAAACACAAATTAGAGTGGCAAATGTGGCCAAAATTCTTACTTGACCCTTGATATCTGTTCTCCATCTGTCACATGGCAATAAAAGTTTTTATTGAAATATAATTGATATATTAGTTTCAGGTGTACAACATACTGATTAAATATGTGTATATTTTGCAAAATGATTATCATAATTAGTCTAGTTAACATTATCACGTATAGTTAAAGAAAATTTTTTTGGTAATAGAATTTTTAGCCACGCCAATTTAAAATCTACATCTCTCATCATGCTTTACTTACAGATGTGGCCGATGATAAGTGACCAGAAGTGATATTGCAACTTCTAGGTTGCCATTTGAAAGGAAGGGAAATTACCTTCTTTTTCTCTTCTGGTTGGCTGGAACTTTTTTTTTAAGAGAGTATGAGAGTGAGTGGGAGGGGCAGAGAGAGAGATAGAGAGAGAATCTATTTATTTATTTGTTTGTTTATTTGTTTATTTATTTATTTATTTGACAGAGAAAGACACAGCGAGAGAGGGAACACAAACGGAGAGTTGGAGAGTGAGAAGCAGACTCGGGACTTGATCCCGGGACTCCAGGATCATGACCTGAGCCGAAGGCAGTCGCTTAACCAACTGAGCCACGCAGGCGCCCAGAGAGGGAGAATCTTAAGCAGACTCCACACCCAACACAGAGCCCGACATGACCCTGAGATCATGACCTGAGCAGGAATCAAGAGTCCGATGCCCAACTGACTGAGCCACCCAGGCGTGCCATGGTTGGTTGTAATTTAGACTTACCAGCAGGAGCTAGATCATCTATTTTGTACCAAAAGAGAATAGGATGTGTACTGAGGATGATAGAGCCGTAAGAAAGAAGGAGACTGGCCTCTGATAACTTTGTGGATAGTTCTCATACTGGCTCGGACTTTTATGTGAGAGATAAAAATTTCCCATCTGGTTTAAGCCATTTTAAATTTGATATCTTGGCAAAAGCAGCAGAACCAATATCCTAATTTACTAGGTATCAATACAGATATGTTAGAAATTACAGTAAACTAAATGGATTAGACTCACCAGTTAAAGGACAATGATTTTCAGGTCAGACTAAAACAAAACCAAAATAAGCACTGCTGCATTTGTTATAATGGTTATGTCTCCAGCTGCAGTGGATTCACACTCGATTGCCAGGGTCGGAGAGTTGCAATAGAGACTGTAATGGCCTGTAGAGTAAAAAATAGTCACTATGTGGCCCTTTACAGAAAAAGTCTGACGACCCCTGAACTAGGTCACGGAGAGGCTGCCTTTTAGGCAACAGGCTCAAGCATTGGAAACCTGACTCAAGCAAAAGGGCCCACAGCGACCACTGGGAGCTGAATGCAAACAGGCACAGCATCTGTGGCCATAGGTCCTAACTAACCAATGGGCTACTTACAACCAACCACAGCTACCAACAAAAGGGAAAATTCCATATGTTCCTATACCTCCTCACTCTGCCCTCTAACTGTAGCTCCTCCCCACTGTCTCCTCACCGACAGTTTCTCCTTTGCTGTTCTGTGCCACTCCCTTGCTGCGTATACAGTAAACTTCTCTTTTGTTCTGCCTTGGGCGAATTCTTTGACCAACTGCACCTCTGGCCTCCACCAGATCAAGTGCCCCACATTTGGTGGCCCCCCATCCCAGACGAACCCCTACAAGTCATAAAGCAAATTTTAACACCTATCAACAAATAATTATCATACTGACCATATTCTCTGATCTTTTTTGTTTTTTTAAGATTTTATTGATCTATTTTATTTTAGAGAGAGACAGAGACAGAGCAGGGGGAGGGACTGAGAGAGAGGGAGAGAATCTCAAGCAGACTCCATGGTGAGCGTGGAGCCCCACAGGGGGCTTGATCCCACGACCCTGAGATCATGACCTGAGCCAAAACCAAGAGTCAGATGCCCAACCAGCTGAGCCACCCAGGTGCTCCATATTCTCTGATCTTAATGAGATAAGATTAGAAGTTAAAATCAAAGAGGTAGCCCAAATAACCCCATTACCTTTGGAAGCGAGTCTAAAGGATTCACATGGAAACAAAAAAATCATAAAGGAAATTACAAAATATTTGGAAGTGGAGGACATGGAAACATCACGTAAGAAAACTTGTGAGCATCAGTTAGAACAATGATTAGAGAGAAGTTTGTATCCTTTAAAAATATATTCCAGGGGCACCTGGGTGGCTCAGTCCGTTAAACGTCTGACTCTCGATTTCAGCTGGGGTCGTGGTCTCAGGGTCGTGAGATCAAGCCTCGCCTTGGGCTCTATGCTGGCTGTGGAGCCTGCTTGAGATTCTTGCTCTCCCTCTGACCCACCCCCACCCCGCCCTGCAAACAAGCTTTCCCTCTTGCTCAAAAAAAAAAAAAAAAATATATATATATATATTCAAAAATGATGAAAAATTAATAAGCTCAGTACTCAACACAAGAATTAGAAAAAGAATAGCAGAATAATCTGAAGAAAGTGGTGAAAAGGAAGAATGGAAACAAAATAAAAACAAAGAAGCAATAGAGAGATAAACAAAAGCAAAAGTTAGTTCTTTGAAAAGACCAAAACAAACCTCCCACAAGATGGACCAACGAAAAAAAAAGAGAAAAGGAACAAGTAATACTACGCTGATTAATTTACTAAATTAATTTACTAATTGAATTAATTTAAAATAATTAAAAAGTGAATGTAATAAAAGATCCTGTAGAGATTTTTTTTTAAGTTATGAGAGAATACCACCAGCAGCTTTATGCTGACAAACTGGAAATTTCAAAAGATATGGATAATTTTCTAGGAACTTGTAAACAATCCAAAACGGATTCAACAAGTTATAGAAAAATGGAAGTATCAGATATTTATTGCTGAGTAACAAGACACCCTGAAACAGAATGTCTCAAAACAACCATTTTCTTCGCTCGTGATTCTGTGGGTCGGCAGGTGAGCCAGGCATAAGCCCAAGAACAGGCCTTCTGCTGGTCTCACCTGGAGCCTCTCAGGCTGGGGCACCACCTGGCAACTCTCCTGGGTCTGGGTGGTCCTGGTAGGCCTTCCTCACCTGCCCTGCAGTTGATGCTGGCTGTCAGCTGAGTCATGTGTCTCCATTCCGTGATTCCAGGCTTCTGCTAGCAGGTTTCCCAGTAAGCTGCAGAATAAAGCAAACCCCAGCACACAAGTGTTCTCAAGCCCTGCTTGTGTCACATTGGCTGATATTTCATTGGCCAAATAATATCACATCTTGGCCAAAGCAAATCACTGAATCAACGTGGCAGGGCCTTTATTATTACCATCGGCTAAAACTAAGTAAACATAAAAATCAGCCCTCTCTATAATGTGGTATTCCACACTGGATGCTGGAACAGAAAAAAAAAAAAAAGATGTTAGTGGAAAAATTGGTGAAATCCAAATAAAGTCTGGAGTTTAATTAATAGTAGTATACCGATGTTAGTTTCTTATTTTGACAAATGTATCAGTTATGTATTTTTTTCTTAAGATCTAATTGGCTCTATTAAATGTTGCATGAGGGGCACCTGTGTGGCTCAGTCAGTTAAGTGTCTGAGTCTTGATTTCAGCTCAGGTCATGATTTCAGGGTCGTGGGATGGATCCCCGAGTTGGGCTACGAGCTGGGTGTGGGGCTTGCTTGATTCTCTCTCTCTCTGCCCCTACCCGCCCCCCCCACTCACCTACTTGCTCTCTCTCTCACACACACACAAATACACACTGTGAATAGGATCAGAGTGATTTATGAGAGAATGCGTAATTTATAAAAAAGATAAAATAAATGATTCACGAATCGGGCAGCATCCCATCCAGCAAGTAGAGGAAAGCTCCTATGTACTCTTTTTTTTTTTTTAAGATTTTATTTATTTATTTGACAGAGAGAGAGAGAGACAGCGAGAGAGGGAACACAAGCAGGGGGAGTGGGAGAGGGAGAAGCAGGCTTCCCGCCGAGCAAGGGAGCCCGATGTGGGGTTTGATCCCAGGACCCCGGGATCATGACCTGAGCTGAAGGCAGTCGCTTAACCAGCTGAGCCACCCAGGCACCCTGCTTCTATGTACTCTTAATATTAGGGGAAGCTAGGTGGTAGATACACTCTTTACAATCTTTGCACAACTTTTCTGTAAACTAGAATTATTTCAAAATTAAAAGTTTATTTTAAAAAGCCGGCAGCATATTGAAAAACTCCTGGCCTAGATAGTTTATAGTTTAATAACTCAAGTAATAGATATTCCTCTTTTATTTAAATTGTTCTAGGGATGCCTGGCTGGCTCAGTTGGTGGAGCATGAAACTCTTGATCTTGAGGTTGTGAGTTCAAATCCCACTCTGGGTGTAGAGATTACTTAAAAGTAAAAAAAAAAAACAACTTTTTTTTTTAAAGATTTTTTATTTATTTATTTGACAGAAAGAGACAGCGAGAGAAGGAACACAAGCAGGGGGAGTGGCAGGCAGAGGGAGAAGCAAGCTCCCTGCTGAGCAGGGAGCCTGATGTGGGACTCCATCCCAGGACCCTGGGATCATGACCTGAGCCAAAGGCAGACGCTTAATGACTGAGCCATCCAGGCGCCCCCCAAAAAATCTTCAAAAATTAAAAAAATTGTTCTAGAAAATTGAGAAAGAAGGAATGATTCCTAATTGACTTTATGAAATTAATATAATCATAATACGCAAGGTGGTTAAGGACAACATGAGAAAAGAAATTCTATACCAATCTTGCTTATTTCATCCTAAATAAAATATTAGCAAACTGAATATATATATAATTGATCCAGCAAGGATACAAAAATAGTTCAAAATTAGAAAACCCCAAGTCGGAGTCCCTGGGTGGCATATTTAGTTAAGTAGCTGACTCTTGGTTTTGGCTCAGGTCATGATCTCAGGGTCGTGAGATCAAGTCCCACATCAACCTCTGTGCTTAGCATGGAGTCTGCTAGTTTCTCTCTCCCTCTTTAAAAATAAAAATAAAATAAAATTAGAAAACCCCAAGTAACTTATTAAATTAACATAGTAAAGAAGAAAACCCATATAATCTTCTCAATAGATACAAACAAATAGCATTTTTAAAAAAGATTTATCTATTTTAGAAAGAGAGGGAGTGCGTGTGCACGTACGCACGTGGGGGGAGGGGCAGAGGGAGAGAGAGAGAATCTAGAGCAGACTCCCCACTGAGCATGGAGTCCAAAGTAGGGCTCGATCTCCCGACCCTGAGATCACATCACCTGAGCCAAAATCCTAAGTCAGACGCTTAACCAACAAAGCCACCCAGGTGCCCCACAAACAAATAGAATTTGATAAAAATTTAACATCACTCATTGTAAAAACTCTTAACCATTTCAGAGTTAAAAGAAACTTCCTGAACCTGAGACGAGATATCTGTCAAATATCTACAGCAAAGGATATTCTTAATGGTGAGATTTTAGAGGTATTTCCTTTGAAATCAGATATGAAAGAAATTTACGTTGTTAGTGCTGATAGCATTCAACATTGTACTAGATGTTTTCGCCAGCATAGTAAAACAAGAAATGAAAAGAATAAAAATTGCAATGGAAAGAAAAACTAATTTTATGTGCAGATGACTTGATTGTTTACATAAAATATTCGAGGAGATTTACAGGTAAACTGAACTAAGGAGTGTTCAGTAAGATGGCTGGATATGAGGTTAATACAAAAAATGTGATATATGTCACTGAAATATACATATAGACATATGTATGTGTATATATACATATATTTATAAATATATATTATTATGTAACATATATGACATAAATATGTGTTTATAATATATATTATTATATACAATAAAAGTACAGTTTATTATTAAAAAAAACAAAAAAACAAAAAATGTGATATAAAAAAATTGTTTCCCAGAGGGAACATGGAACAGGGTATATAAAGTTTGTTTCTTAAAAGAAAGATGGGGTGCCTGGGTGGCTCAGTTGGTTAAGTGTCCTACTCTTTTTTTTTTTTTTTAAGATTTTATTTATTTATTTGACAGAGCAAGAGCAGGAACACAAGCAGGGGGAGTGGGAGAGGGAGAAATAGGCTTCCCACCCCACAGGGAGCCCGATGTGGGGTTCGATCCCAGGACCCTGGGATCATGACCTGAGCTGAAGGCAGATGCTTAACTGACTGAGCCACCCAGGTGCCCCTACGTGTCCTACTCTTGATTTCGACTCAGGTCATGATCTCAGGGTCCTGGGATAGAGTTCTGTGTTGGGCTCTGCTCTCAGCAGGGAGTCTGCTTGTCCCTCTCCCTCTGCTGCTCCCCCTGCTCATGCACACTTTCTCTCTCTCAAATAAATAAATAAATAGATAGATAAATAAATAAATATTAAGAAAGAAAGGAAGGAAAGAAAGGAAGAGAGAAAGGAAAGAAAGAAAAAGAAAGGGAAAAAGAAAGAAAGAGAGAGAGAAAGAAAGATGGAGGAGATCTGAAACAAAGTCTCATTTGTCAAATCTGGATGATGGGTACAAGTATGTTACATTGCTTTCTTTTTTAAAATGTTTTTATGTAGGGGCATTTGGATGGCTCAGTTGGTTAAGCACCTTACTTCGGCTCAGGCCATGGTCTCAGGGTTGTGGGATCGAGTCCTGAGTTAGGCTCTGTGCTCAGCGGGGAGTCTGCTTGAGATTCTCTCTCCCTCTCCCCTGTTCTCTCTCTCTCAAATAAATAAATAAATCTTAAAAAAAAAAGAAAGAAAGAAAAGTGACTTTCAAAAATGATTCTTTGGAGCGGCCCTTGGCTGGCTTAGTCAGAATAGCATGTGACTCTTGATCTGGGGGTTGTGAGTTCAAACCCCATGTTGGATGTAGAGATTACTAAAAAAAATAAATAAACTTAGAAAAAATTGGTTCTTCAGAAGGGGTACTGGGAGGAGTTTTCATTTCCTTTCTGTACCTTTCATTTCATTTCTGTACCACTTCAGTATTCATTGAACAGTACTTCCTGAGCAAGCCGCTCCCTGGTGCTAGGCTTTGTGCCCGGCCGTGGGGACCAGACTCCTACTGTCGGGTGGGTAGTGGAGCATGGGCTGGGATAACGTGTGTGTGGTGCATCGGCTTGGTGGCTGGAGCACAGCTGCGCTCAATACATACCGACCACGATTATTACGGGCTCCTAAGCTTTCAGCTGCCAAGATAGTCAGTCTCTCATTAGTCCTGCCCTTGGCTTTCTGGTGCCCAACACATGTTCGTTAAAGTCTGCATTCAGCCTGTTTCACATGGCTCGGCGTGTAAACAAGTCAGCACCAGAGCGTGAGTTGGGTCCCAGGAGGCCCGTAGATTTCACGGATCCAGAGAGGAAGGAGGGAGCCCTGGCGGGGCTGTGAGTGCTCCTCAAGGAGACACAGAGTCTCCTGGGCCCCTGCCCAGGCCTGGCTGTGGCCCTCCTTTCTTGCTGCTTGTGCCTCTCTGTGTCACCTTCAGCCACATCATCAAACACAGATAACAAAAGAAAAGAAGCATCACACTTGGGTGGCACTTAGGTTTGCTGCTGCTGAGAATCTGTTTTTGTTTTGTTTTTATTTTATTTTATTTATTTTATTTTTTCTTTTTTTAAGATTTTATTTATTTATTTGACAGAGAGAGAGAGACAGCAAGAGAGGGAACACAAGCAGGGGGAGTGGGAGAGGGAGAAGCAGGCTTCCTGCCAAGCAGGGAGCCCGATGTGGGGCTCGATTCCAGGACCCTGGGATCATAACCTGAGCCGAAGGCAGGCGCTTAACGACTGAGCCACCCAGGCGCCCATTGTTTTTTGGTTTTTTTGGAGATTTTTGGAGATTTTATTTATTTATTTGACAGAGAGAGACACAGCGAGAGGGAACACAAGCAGGGGGAGTGCGAGAGGGAGAAGCAGGCTTCCCGCTGAGCAGGGAGCCCGATGCGGGGCACGATCCCAGGACCCTGGGATCATGACCTGAGCAGAAGGCAGACGCTTAACGACTGAGCCACCCAGGTGCCCCGAAAATCTGTTTTTAAATGAAAGGAATTTTGTGGAGGGCCGAATAGGGTGGGGGGTGCAGGGTGTGTCTGACTTCATTGTTCCAGCACAAAAGAATCTCCCCGTTCTTTGAAAATCCTGGAAGCCCTTCCATGCTAAAAAGGCTCAAGGATGTGCCAAGGCTCAGGAGGCCTGAGGTGGCAGCTCCCATTGGTGGGGAGCTTTTGAAACTGGCCTCCTGCACCGTGAGCAAAGCTGCTTAAGGCCCTGGGTATGGGGCATGTCTTGGAGGACCGGATCCAACACCCACTGCATGGGGCAGGCACTCTGGCACACTCCACTTTCCCAGAGTTTCGGTTGGAAGAGGCCGTCTTTGAAACTCCACGGCTCCAATGCCAGCCAGTTTCCTCCTGGGCTGCAGCCGAGGAAGACGTGGGTCCAAGCATGCCCAAGCCTTCCGCCGGGCCTTGCCCTCCTGAAACTGGACCCTGGCCCTGTGGCCCGGGAGTCCAAGATCCTCACGTTGGCTGGCAGGGATGGAAGGGGTAAGAGTACTCAGTTTGCTGTTCCTGTCAGGGCTTTTCTTTTTTAGGACCTTTCTTTCCTCGTTGCCCCAAGCCTAGAGCTCTATGGCTCCCTGCCAGTGTCGCGGCCTCGCTGGCTGGCAATGCCGGCTCGGACAGAAGGTTGGTAATTTGTGACTCATGGCCCGTCTCTGACATGGGCAGTGTTGAGTCACTGGGCTCGCCTGTTCTGCCGAGAAGTGCCAGGGGTGGGGCAGCCCCCTGAGAAGGTCCTGGCAGGGGTGGGGGGAAGCCCACTCTAATGGCTGGTGGGAGCTGGCCTCAGCTCACGGCAGAGGTGGCTATCTGCTGGGGTCACAGTCCCTTGAAAAGGCCTGCGGAGTCAAGTCAGGGCTGCTGTGTCAGGGGCATCTGCCTCAGCAAGGCCTCCCTGCCTGGGTCCCCCCAGTCCCTGGGACTCTGCTCCCTGGCAGCCCTGACCGGCACATACCTCCCATAATCAAGGCTGGTGCAGTGGGTGGCCTGTCCACGGTCTCTTCGGAGGTCTGAAGATTCTGGGTCCTGGGGGCACCTGGGTGGCTCAGTCCATTAAGCATCTGCTTTTGGCTCAGGTTGTGATTTTGGGGTCCTAGGATCGAGCCCTGCGTCAGGCCCCCTGCTCAGCAGGGAGCCTGCTTCTCCCTCTCCCTCTGCCGCTCTCCCCTGCTTGTGTGCTCTCTCTCTGAAATAAATAAATAAATAATTTTTTTTTTTAAAGATTTTATTTATTTATTTGACAGAGAGAGACACAGCGAGAGAGGGAACACAAGCAGGGGGAGTGGGAGAGGGAGAAGCAGGCTTCCCGCTGAGCAGGGAGCCCGATGCGGGGCTCGATCCCAGGACCCTGGGATCATGACCTGAGCCTAAGGCAGACGCTTACCAACTGAGCCACCCAGGCACCCCAATAAAGAAATGATCTTAAAAAAAAATTAAATGTTTAAAAAAAAGAAGATTCTGGGACCTGGGTGAGCTAGGGACAGCGAGGCTGCTGACCTGGGTCCTCCAGCCACTCACTTGACCTTCCTTTGCTTTTCACTTAGAAAAGGACAGAAGTGAAAACAGTGAGGATGGCCTTTTTACATTTTCTGCTCATCAGATTGGCAGAACATTTAAAAGGACTAATAATGCCCAGTGTTGAAGAGAATGTCAGGAAATGGGTGCTGTCATGTGATCGTGGCTGGGAGCAAGGAGGCCCCGCCAGATTTCGGAAGGGCCACTTGGCAGTACTTGCTAACATACATACATACATACACACATTTATTTATGTATTTATTATTTTATTTAGATTCAAACTAGTTAACATATAGTATAGTACTGGTTTCAGGAGTAGAATTTTTTTTAGTACCTGTTAGCATTTAAAAGACACATATACTTTTTTTTTTTTTTTAAGATTTATTTTATTTGAGAGAGAGCAAGACAGCGCACATGAGCGGGTGGAGGGGCGGAGGGAGAAGGAGAGAAATAGACTCTGTTGAGTGTGGAGCCAGAACACAGGGCTTGATCCCAAGACCTTGAGATGCTGACCTGAGCCGGAATCAAGAGTACGATGCTCAACTGACTGAGCCCCCCGGGCACGCCAAGACACATACACTTTGACCCTGCAGTACACTTAGGAGAACATTTCCTATAGAAAACCTTATACAGGGTGCCTGGGTGTCTCAGTTGGTTAAGCAACTGCCTTCGGCTCAGGTCATGATCCTGGAGTCCCGGGATCGAGTCCCGCATCGGGCTCCCTGCTCAGCGGGGAGTCTGCTTCTCCCTCTGACCCTCCCCCCTCTCATGCTCTCTCTCTCTCAAATAAATAAAATCTTTAAAAAAAAAAAACCTTATACAATGATACAGAAATACTTTGCAATTCCAAGTATCTCTATAGGTGTATATAACAAAAACTTATGTTCAAGATTGTTCACTGTAGGGGCGCCTGGGTGGCTCAGTCAGTTAAGTGTCTGCCTTTGGCTCAGGTTATGACCGCAGGGTCCTGGGTTCAAGTGCCGCATCAGATTCCCTGCTTGGCAGGGAGCCTGCTTCTCCCTCTCCCTCTGCTTGCTGCTCCCCCTGCTTGTGCATGCTCTCTCTCTCAAATAAATAAAATCTTAAAAAAAAATGTTCACTGTAGGTTTGCTTGCAATATGAAAAAAAAAGTGACAGTTAATGACCATTAGTTGGGTGATATATAAATAAAGTAGGCTCCACTTTTGAATACCCACAGCTGTGAAAAAGAACAAGGTAGATGTGTATGTACTGAGTGATATGAAAGGATGTTTGTGCTATCAAGTGAAAACAAGTCACAGAAGCACGTGTTTCATCTGGTCCCGTTTAACAAGCAGAGCCCTGTGTGCGCGTGTGTGTGTGCTGCTCTGCAGGGACGTGCAAGCCCAAATCCACATAAGGAAGGATGCTAATAGTGGTTTCCTCTGGGAACACTCTGAGAATTGAGATAATGGGAGACTTTTACTTTGGAATCTTTCTATTCCCATATCCTGTGACATTTTTACAAGTGGGTATTTACTTTTAAATAAAAAGAATAAAAAACAAAAACAAAATACAGATGTCCTCATGCATGATGAAGACTCAAATGTGTGTGTGTGTATAAACGTGTCCACGCATGAGAGATGGGGGAAGGGTTGGAGATTTCTCCTGTTTCCCCCAGGGCTGAAAAGTCTTCCCAGAGCCCATCCTCCCCCCAGGTCAGATCACCCAAGCGGCTTCTCCTGTCCACCCTGCACCTCTCCTTGTTACTTCTTTGGGGGGCCCCCCGCCCCCCCCACTGTGTTCCCAGAGCACCCTGCCTGTCTCCTTTGTGGTCATCCCCTACTTCACTCCCATGCAGCACCAACTAAGGCGGGCTCCTGCCCCTCATAGGCACCCACTGCCCAAATGCCCTCCTCTGCACCTCTAGAGATGGGGCCGATTCCAAAGTCTGTAATCAGTTCAGCAGGCCCACTGGAAGCCCGACAGCCTCAAATGCAATGCCTCCCTTCCTCCCGCCCAGAGAGCCCAGCACGCCTGCAAGACCTTGGCCGGTTCTAGCAGCTCAGCCCCACCCTAACCACCACGTTGGCAGGGCAAATGAAGCATTAAAAACAAACTAATTAGTACTTTGGGGTAGCTTCATTCACAAAATTACCTCACTGAGGACGTGTCTCATTTATAACCGACTTAATTAAAAGAAACTTGGTAAATTCCTGTAACAGATGAGGACAGCACTTTCTAGAAACGCCGTAATTGAAATGTTTTACTGCATATATCAAATGGTTATTAAATCTTTAATATCATAATTCCTTAAGAATGCTATTGTTAGTGACAAACGGCAACCCTCGCAACAAAGGAGCTAATTGTTCCTTCCTCTTGGCTCCATAGCCCACAGGAAGTCATAACTTCTCTGTTGTACTTCTTTCTCTGCGTGGTTAATGTGTATGAGCGCATGCCAGGTCTGGGAGGAATCCACCATAAAGATTAAGAATGGGAAGAAGCCCTGTTTCTGACTGGTTGTCTTGGCGTTTAGAAAAAACGCATCTTTCCCAGGTGAGGCTGTGGCAGGCATTGGTTGAATATCTGCCACTGTGGGTGGGCTGTGGCCCCGGGGTAGCACAGAGACGCTGAATGACTCCCCCAAGTTGCCCAGCAAAGTGGAGTTTGGAGTAAGCTCCACTGTGCAGTGTTGGGAGGCCTGGCTGAGCCTCTCTGGGAATGCGCCCTGAGGCAGGCGGGATAGTGTGTATAACCTGATCTGTCTGCCCCCCCTCCATCCCCCCATACCGGCTTCCTCCCCACCCAGCTCCTGGGGACTGACTCCATGCAGGGGCCCCAGGCACATCTTTGTGCAGGATGGGTGCCCGGCCTTCTCCCCTGAGCACCTGACCCTGGAATGGCGGATGGGAGGGATCTAGAGAGTGGTGGAGGGCTGGCCGGTGGGTCCATTGGTCCAGAGGAAACGGACAAGATGTGGACCCTCCGGAACTCTGGAGGGGGCATTGAAGGGGCTTACGAATAGAGTGGAGGCCTTCTTGGAAGGAGATGTTTTTGCCGGCTTGGTGGGTGACTGGGCCAGGGCACGGCCACTCCTTGCTTTGGTTTCCTTTTCTATGAAAGAGGTGGCGAAGTTATGAGGGCCTGTGCTTGGAGTCAGAGGGATTGAGTTTGAATCCTGCTTGGTTGTGTGTTGTGGGATTTGGGGCCTCTGTCCCTTAACCTTGCAGAACCAGAGCGGGGAGCATGGCCTCAGGGCATGGAGGGCAGGGTTTCAGTGAGCCAGCTTCTAAAGCGCAAGCACAGTGTCTGGCGCCCGGGCCCTGCTCGGTAAAGTGATTGGTATTAATTGTTCATACTATTTGATCTGGGCTGACTGCATCAAGTTCTTAGGAATAATCAAGCCCACGAAGAGGAGCTGAATGGGAAAGGCCATGTGAGGAGCTCTGACCCCAAACCAAAATGCAAGTTACTTTGCAACAGTCTCTCCAGGAAAGTGGTGTCGTCCTGGTCTCCCTAACCTGTGGTAGCATGCCGGGCTGTCCTCCTCCTAGCTGCAGCTGAGCGCACGCAAGAGCTGCTCACGGTCCCCTAGAATCAGGGCTGGCGGGACCAGTGGACTTGGCTGGATAGATGGGGAAACTGAGGCACAGAGGGGTGATTCGGGTTCCCATCTGGAGAGCTAGAGCAGAGTTGGAGTCAGCGCCCAGCCTCCTGGCTCCTTGTCCAGTGCTCCGTCTACAGTTCATTGCTATGGTCCAGACAGCCACTGGCCCCCTTGGCACCTTTGAGAGAACCGGAAGAAGGTGCTCCATCCTCCTAACTGGAGGGTCCTGGCTGGATTTTAGCCTCACTGACTCCCTCGACCACATGCCCTCGTGCAGGGCACAACCCAGAAACCATATGTGGTGTGATGTACGGCCCACTCTCCCTGCAGCCAGGATTAGACACATCTTTACAGGCCTCTTCCATGAAGGGGTGTGTGGGGGGTGTGAATTGGCTTCCCTGATCCTCCAGATGCTCCCATGGATTTTTTGCTTGGGGGTGTGAGCTGGTTTCCCTGATCCTTCAGATGCTCCCATGGATTTTTTGCTTGGGATGGGAGAAGGTCTTTATCCATCTGGGTCACAGCCTCCTTCCCTACCCTGACTCTACCACCCACATGCCCAAAGCCGGGTCATCAAAACCAATATACCCAGCAACATCCCCATCCCCAATTTGACTTATTTCTAATATTCTATTGGAAGAATTTTTGCATCCTTTGAGTTTTTCGAAAGGATTCTTTTTTTTTTCCCAAAGATTTTATTTATTTATTTGATAGAGAGAGACAAAGCGAGAGAGGGAACACAAGCAGGGGGAATGGGAGAGGGAGAAGCAGGCTTCCCCGCTGAGCAGGGAGCCCGATGTGGGGCTCAATCCCAGGACCCCGGGATCATGACCTGAGCCAAGGGCAAAGGCCTAATGACTGAGCCACCCAGGCACCCCTTTCAAAAGGATTCTTTTTTTTTTTTTTAAAGATTTTATTTATTTATTTGACAGAGAGAGACACAGCGAGAGAGAGGGAACACAGGCAGGGGGAGTGGGAGAGGGAGAAGCGGGCCTCCTGCTGAGCAGGGAGCCCGATGCGGGGCTCGATCCCAGGACCTGGAATCATGACCTGAGCCTAAGGCAGACGCTTAACGACTGAGCCACCCAGGCACCCCTCAAAAGGATTCTTAAGCCGGTTTGCATTAGGACGGTTCTGCCTTAACTCCAGGTCAGCCAAAGCACTTTAGAAGCTTCTAAGGAATGGAAGACCTTGAGACAAAGTCATTCATGTGTAGAAGAAGGGGCAATCATTCCCCCGCAATTAGGGAAAGAGCGGCTTCTGTATTTCACACTCTCCTTATTGCACATTCTCTTTTATCTCTGACCCTGCCCAGAGGAGGGAGGGGGGCTTGGAAGTGTAAATGGGGGTTTCTCCTCAGCGCATCCCCCAAAGGATTCACTGAAGAACTGAAAGGTTGAATAATTTAAAAGCAAACTGTACGATCACTAGAAAATAGAATTATTAACTTGTCTGGAAGGGGAAGGTGCATCAAAGCTGGAAAACAGTGGATGACATTATAAAAGAGAAGGTGGCAGACTTAATTCATCTACATTTCCACATGTAAGAAAAAACAAAACCAAAGGGAACATGCTTGCACCATTTGAACCAGTAATTCAACTTATGCTGAGTCTTTGGTAATGAATAGCCCTAAAATATGCAGTTTGGTCATACTGAGAATTGTTTATTGTAGAATTATTTATCATGGGGGTGGGGGAAGAAAAACAGAAAATAGCTACATATGCAGTGATTGAGGAATGGCTAAGTCCACTTAAAAGAATATTATGAAGTCATTTTATTTTTTTATTTAAAAAAAATTTTTTTTTAAGATTTTATTTATTTATTCATGAGAGACAGAGAGAGAGAGAGAGAGGCAGAGGGAGAAGCAGGCTCCCAAGGAGCAGGGAGCCCGATGTGGGATTCGATCCCAGGACCCTGGGATCATGACCTGAGCCGAAGGCAGACGCTTAACCATCTGAGCCACCCAGGCGCCCCAAACATTTTATTTTCAGTAATCTCTACACCCAATGTGGGGCTCGAACTCACAACCCCAAGATCGAGAGTCCCACGCTCTTCCGACTGAGCCAATCATGTGCCCTGAACATTTTTAGAAGTAGCATTTAAAATGACTTCAGGGGCGCCTGGCTGGCTCAGTCGGGAGAGCGTGCGATTCTTGATCTTGGGGTCGTGGATTTGAGCTGCACTTTGGGTGTAGAGATTACTAAAAATAAATCAACTTAAAAAAAACCAAAAAACTGTTCAGGGAGAGGCAGTGATACATAGTATCAGCAATATAGGTTTGGCATCAGCCAGCCCTGGGTTAGAAATCAGCTGCTACCTGTATAAACTTGGGAATCTCTCTCTAAAACTCAGTTTCTACATCTGTAAAAATGACGGACATTAAGAGTACCTACTTCATAAGGTTATTATATGACATGAGATAATGTATATAAAGTACTCAGCACAAAGGAAGCCCTCAATTGTCACGTTATTATTATTCTTTTGCAGAACTTAGACAATTATCCATGTTTGTTCATTCATTCATTTAGCAAATATTTATTGAGGTCATATTTGTGCTAAGTACTGCTCTAAATCCTGGAGCTACAACAGTAAATATGTTAATGCTGAAATGAAAAAAACAGAAGGTCTGCGTGCAGCTGGAGCACAGATGTGTTAAAAGTAAAAACATGAGGGGCGCCTGGGTGGCTCAGTCGTTCAGCGTCTGCCTTTGGCTCAGGTCACGATCCCGGGGTCCTGGGATCGAGCCCCGCATCGGGCTCCCTGCTCGGCGGGAAGCCTGCTTCTCCCTCTCCCACTCCCCCTACTTGTGTTCCCTCTCTCGCTGTGTCGCTCTCTGTCAAATAAATAAACACAATCTTTAAAAAAAAAAAAAAAGTAAAAACATGCCCGGGGAAAAAAGACTAGAAGGAAATAGACCAAGATATTAGCTGTAATTGATTTTGGTTAGTGAGGCCATTGGGTGATTGGTCCTTACTAGCCAATTTTCTTTAATGAGTATGAATTTCTTTTATGAGTAGTCATGAAGTTTCTACGTATTGAAAAAGTCAGAGAAAAATGCTGGTGCGCGTTGATTAGCCTTTTATGACCCGGTGTCAAGCTGTGATGTGGATGTTGAGAAAAGCAGGGCACTCTGGTGAAATGGACCTCTGAGACACCGCGCCCCCATGTCCTCCTACACCGTCAAGCCAGCCCTACCATCCCACGCGGGAACAACACTGGCTTGTGCCGATTTGCTTTGTATATATCCACATTGCACAAAAAGTGTGCAAAATCAAAACAGAGAACAGCAAAGCAAAAAGCAAACACCCCAAAGGATTGCAGCTGATGGCAGGATCTGCAGTACCATGAGATGATTCAGTACTTCTTGGCCATAGGACAGCAAGGAGGCGGCATCCGTGGAGTGATCGGGAGGCCCTGCAGCCCCTGTGGGCCGTGAGTTTCCTCCTGTCGGGCCCGCATGGAGACTCTGTGGGAACGGGCAGGAGCGCATCTTTTCTCTCTTCTGTGGGAATGATCCTCTGGAGGCCCCAGCCCTGGAAGCCTTCCCCGTCCCCAGGCAACTGCTCCTCACCCCATCTCGACCTCTTGTTTGGAGAGACCTTGGCAGCACCTCTGGGGTTGCCCCTCCCTGCACGCTGTGGGGACACTTACAAATCTCTGTTGCCTCTCAGTGGGTCTCGTCCCTGGGGCACCGCAGGGACCTCCTGCCTGTGTGTCTGCAGTCACGCAACACTCAGCTCCTTATTAACCAGGCCTCTACCCTGCCCCAGCAGGCGGCTTTGCAGGCAAAAAAGCATCCCTTTGTTCCCTTTCTATGACCTACTTAGGTATCAAAAGCTTCATTCCCTGGGGAGTTTCCAGGAAAGCAGCTGCCCCACCGCTCTGGGGAGGGGCAGGAGAAGCGTTCTAAGGGTCAAGGGCACTATCTCGGCTACCAGCCCTGCTGGGTGCGAGTATGTGTCCCTTCCTTCTCAGGGCACTTACTTCCCTCATTTCCACAGGGGTTGTGTTGGGGGGGGCAGGCGGGGCGGAGGGGAGGTGGCTAAGATCACTGACACAGCCCTAACAGCGCAGCCGTAACACGGGCTCGGTGCACCCTCAAATTAGGCTATGTGGCTCCTTATCATCACCCCCATTTCGCAGATCAGAAAACTGAGGCCCAGAGACATTACCCTACATGCCCAAGGTCACCCAATAGGCAGGCGGTGGAGTTGAGATGAAAAGCAGAACAGGTGCTCCTGACCACTCTGCAGAGCGTATTTAAGACGGGCTTACATTTGTGGGGAGGCCTCCTTTCCTCTTTTTCGAAGTGCTGCTCAAAAGGACACAGAACTGGGGCTTGAGTTCTGGCCTTCACTTAACCCTCCCAGACCTCAGGTAGGTCCTTTGATTTCTGGCTGTTGAAGGCAGACTGGTGTTCCCCACCATCCTAAAATATCCCTGTCCTATTCCTAGAATCTGTGAATATGTTCCCTTACAGGGAAAAGAGACTCCACGGGTGTGATGAGTTAAGGGCCTGCAGATGGGGAGAGCACCTTGGATGATCCAGGTGAGGCCAAGGCAATCACAAGGCTCCTTCAAAGGGGAGGTAGGAGAGTCCGTCTAAGAGATAGGATGAGACAAAGCAGAGGACAAGAAAAGAGAGAGATTCGAAGATGCTGCGTTGATGGATGAGGTCACCAGCCAAGGACTGCAAGCAGCTTCTAGAAGCTGGAAAAGGCGAGGAAATTATTCTCTCCTAGAGCCCCCAGAAGAAATGCAGCCCTCTGCTGACACCTGGATTTTAGGATTTCTGACCTCCAGATCCGTAAGATAATAAATTTGTGTTGTTTTGAATCACTAAGTTTGTGGTGATGAGTTGCGGCTGCCAGAGGAAATGAATAGACTGGGCTTTAGCTGTCCCGTCCGTGAACAAGCGGGGTGGCTGGTTGGATGGGCCGTACACACTGTGCTTTTCCATAGGCAGCGCAAGTCCCAGCCACAGGGCCTGGCGTTGTTTTGACTGATTTTGTGGACTTTGTTTGGGAGTCTTGATCCCTAGCTGTTCTTTATCCTCTGTGGAAGGAGCTGTTGCTTTGTCTCTTGGGGTCCTGGGGAGTTTGGCCTGTAACTGGGGAGGCCAAACCCCACAACGGAGGTAAATAGTACGGCTTTGCAGAGCAGGCCTTGTTGGGGGTTGCTGGGTCCTTGCATTGGGCCTTGTCTTACGACGAGCCCCCCCAAAGGCCCACACTGCCCTCTGGCCCCCCTGCAGAACTCGAGCCTCCCTTCCACGGAACGGCTGGGGTTGAGTGTACCTCTAGGCGAGCTCTGAGTTCCATGGGGTCCTGTTGTCTTCTGTGTTCCCAGGACTGGTACAGCGACTCACACGGAGCAGGTGCTCGAGAAATGTGTGTTGAACGAGTGAATAACTCAGCGACACACACAGCTCGGCACATCGCACAGTCATTTCTATACCTACACACACAGCTAGACGTGCAGCTGCTCACACAAACACACACCCAGATAGGAATGGGCACACAGACGCGTAGAGATATGCACACACGTGGTGCTGAGCCCCATTCCGAAGGAAAACAGGACACCGTCCCGTGGAGAGAGTTGAAATGCCAGCTAGCACAGCAGGGCCTTGGAAATTTTAATAAATCCATGGTCACTGGAGGCTTCCCTCTGGGGCCCAGCAGCTGAGCAGGACCCAGGCAGGAAGGATGGGGCAGATCCCCCACTGATAGAAGGTGGGTAGCCAGATGCCAGCTGCCGTTGGTGGGTACACACACCTGCATACAGTGGGAGCTAGGGACAGAGAGGGGATGGGGGGCCCTGCACAGATGTCTGAGTGCCTCCCTGCATGGGGAGATGAACCTCTGACGTTTAGGTCCTGAATCACAGGGCACCCGGATCCTGGAGGAGGCCCAACTGTGGGCAGTTATCATAGACAGGAGGAAATGCAGGGTAGAAATCCTGCTGGTAAAGGGATGGGGGAGGGAGGCAGGTAGTGAGCAGAAAAGATCCCTGCTCTAGAATGGGACGGCTTGGTCTGAGTCTCAGTCTGTTGCTTACCAGCTGTCGGAACTCGGGCTGGTGGTTAATGTCAGCTTCATCATCTCTGAAGTGGACTAACGAAGGTGATTGTCAGGGCTAGAGAGGTCAGGTGAGGGAGTGAGAGTCAAGTGCTCAGCTCACTGCCAAGGAACTAAAAAATGGTAGCCTGAGAAAACAGAGGCACTCAACCCGTCCTAGATCAGAAGAAGCAGGGAGGAGGTGAGGAGTCCTCTTCAGCTACCTCCCACCAGTCAGTCCCACGGGCTAGAATCCTGCTCTGAACAGGCCGGTTCTGGGAGAAGTACAGCCCATGCTGACCTGGAGAGGCTCGCTGTGTGACCTTGAGTAAATAGCTCTGCCTCTCTGAACCCCAGCTGCCTGGAGAGTCGTGAAACTCAAATGAGACTGTGCATCTGAAACTCTCAGGAGAAGTGAGGAATCCTTCCTCAGCCGGGAGCATCTCTGGCCATCCTGGGACATGAAACATGATGATACCACTCTCCCAGGTCAGCTGACCCACAGTTCACCCCTGAGTCTCTGACCACTGTTCCCCTGCCACCTCACATGGGCTCAGAGGTGTTCACCGAGGCTCTTGACTAGATCTGACCGCACCAGCGGGACCTCTGTGGGTCTGCCTTCTGATGCTCCCATTCCCTCATCCACACTCAGAAAAAGGCCCCAGCAGAGTCCCTCCCCAGGCATGTCTCTCAGGGCCTGCACACCCTGGGTGCAGAAACAGGGGATCCCCAGATGCCTGGAGCATCCTGGTTTCTGCCTTATGGTGTGCTCCCTCCCGGAGATGGAGGCCTGGGGGAGGCCAGCTTCATCAGGAAGCACAAGTCCCAGGCAGTGAGGCAGGGCCTGGCCATTGCCCCTTCGTAGCCCCGAGTGCTGAATGGGCCCCCACTGTCTCACCTGCTGGCCAGGAGTTCCTACAGGGCAGGGCACAGGTATACTTCAGCTGGTCCTGGGTACTCAGCATGGGCTTGTGGGCTAAAGGGGTGCTAGGATGGGGGTTGGCAGGGGCTGTGAGGTCCAGAGTCACTGTGGTTGGCTTTCATTGGCATGTGTCATCTCCTCACCTCTGTGCTAACAGGGCCTGGTCCCTGGCTAAGTCCACGTCACCCCGGCTGAGCACGGGGTGGCTGAGGACTTCAGCCCACTTGGGTGGCTATCTGACCCCAGGTCATTAGCGCTGGGTCATTGGGCGGCCTTCTTTCCAAGCCTGCTACACCCTCTTTGACTCATTCTGAGACAGCATTGACATGAGGGTTTCTGGCCTCTGAATTCACCTTTGGTTTGGTTTCTTCTTGGGCAGCTCAGAGCAGTTTTGTTTTTAAGTACAAACCCACAGAGCTGCTTTCCCCTTTCTCTGATCCCCCAAAACAAACAAAGGATGTTGGTCTGCATTTTGGTTTGTTTTGAAGCTGAGAGGAAAGTGAGGGAAATGGGTCACATCAGGAGCTCTGAGGGTGGCCAGGTCCGTCAGGGAATGTGAGGGTGAATGGGGAGGGCTGGGCCGTGGCAGGGGTGGAGTCTCACTCCCCCAAAGGGCAGGCTGGCCAGCCCACCCTGGGTGGGCTCTGCTCCCGTGGAGTTCCCCCATCACCAGGAATGCTGGGAGCTGGGGACTTCTCAGAGGGCCAGGAGAAGGACCCCACATTGAAGGGAGGAGGCCTGGGTCAGAGTCCTGACTCTGAGGTCCCTCACTGTGTGACAGTAAGCAAGGCCTGCCCCTCTCTGAACTTCAGCTTCCTCCCTGGTAAAATGAGGCATCAGGCTCTGTCCCACAGTGTCCCACCCTGTGTCTGCCACTTTTGCTGGTGGGGAGCAGGGGAGGCACCACTGACTGGGAGACGCGCATGGCCCTGACTTCCAGGGTCCACTCTGAGTAGCTAGTCCTAGACCCACTGGAAAACGCTTGACATCTGCTGGGACCTTGGCCATCAGACCTGGTCTCCCCCAGCCCAAGCTCCCCTCCTCCATCTTCCCTCTGGTCTGGTAGAGGTCCCCGTCCTACCTGGGGTCTATGATCCATGGATGTGTCCCTCACCCCAGGCCTGTGACCCCTCCAATAGGGCTTGCAGTTTCCTGAAACAGAAAAGATTAGTCCAAGGAATTTTCAGCCCACTGGCAGAGAGGTCTCTTTTCTGACCCCTCCGAGGGAAAGAAGTCACCTGCGCAAGATGAGTCCCATCATGCCTGGGTGAACAGAGATGTTCAGAAGGAGGTCCTGGGCTGACCAAGTCCTTGAACCACCAAGGGAAGGTGTTGGCAGTGTCTCTCCTTCAGCGGGGCCTGTGGCAGTGAGTTGAAAAAGTGAGCACGTTTGTTCCAGAACAAATGAACTGAATCCTAAATGTTTTAAATTTCTTTATTAAAATCCATCTGTTTTGACAGTTCTTAATCTTTTGTGTTTTTAATCTTTCTAGGGAAAGCTATAGACTGTCTTGTTGGAGAAAAAACACGTACAAAGAATTCTGTACCAGATTTAAAGGGTTTCACACCCCTCCATGCTGAGCTTTTTTATTTATTTTTATTTTATTTTTTTAAGATTTTTATTTATTTATTTGAGAGAGAGAATGAGAGAGAGAGAGCACGAGAGGGAAGAGGGTCAGAGGAAGAAGCAGACTCCCTGCTGAGCAGGGAGCCCGATGCGGGACTCGATTCCAGGACTCCAGGATCATGACCTGAGCCGAAGGCAGTCGCCCAACCAACTGAGCCACCCAGGCGCCCCCATGCTGAGCTTTAAGGAAGCTGAGGTAATTCAGGGAGAAATGACTTGCTCAGGTGCCCCATTTCTCGTTTGGGGTAATTGGGTTTTTCTTCAAAGGGCATTTTGGAGAGATGTAGAACCAGTTGCTGCTTTTAAGGTGTGTGGTACCTGCTTAGAAGTCTCTCTTGGTCAAAAGGGGAGGTAACTTTCTTGTGGACCCAGGGGAAGGAGGCCCTGGACTCTTCGACCCTGCGAGGGGCCTATTTTGGTGTTCCTGGCGCTCTTTCAAATAAAACGAAGGTACCAACACCCCTCCCTTTCTTAAATCTCTACAGCCAATGTGGGACTCGAGCTCACAACCCCGAGGTCAAGAGTCGGGTGCTCTACCGACAAAACCAGCCAGGCACCCCACCCCTTTTGTTTTTTTAGTTGACCCGATCAGAGGTGTGTGGGAATTTGCTCTATGTGTGTTGGGGCACAGCTTCTGGGACTCCTTGCAGCCCCACCGAAGCTCCCCCAGCAACAGCTTAGAAATCTAGGGGAAACGCCTCTGGGTCGACATCCCACACTCTTAGCGTGAATAAGACCTCAAGTGGCCAGAGGCTAGTGTGGACCCCTCTAGTTCTGATGACTTAGCCTCCTCCCAGACACTCAGATTTGGGGGGCGGGGCCCTAGCCCTGCACACTTCTTTGGCCAGCTTCTGGCGCCACCTGGTGGCTAGTTCTCTTATAGCAACCAGGTCTCCCGCCGACCACAGAGGGTTCTCAGTCTCTGCAGGCTGCACCGGGGAATCACCAGAAGGAGGTTTTCACAATACTCCTGTCGAGGGAGGAGGGAGGAGAGGCACCACAGACCAATTAAATCATCATCTCTTGGGGTGGAGATGGCATCCATGTTTTTTAGAGCGCTCCAGATGATACCAAAGTCAAGCCAGGGTTAGGGATCACTGTAGTGCCCGTAGGATGGTTCCCGGGTCCTGTGCTAACCCACCAGCAAGGGTGGGTAGGGTGGGAAAAAATTCCAGAGGCTTCCTGAAGAACATGCTTCATTCCCCTTATGTAGACCGGCTCCAGGGCTCTGAAAACTCAGAGGCACGCAGACCAGTGAGTTAGGATCACCGCAGTGGAGAATGTTGTGAATAAAGAACCGGGTCTATGATCTGGCCTTGACATTAGTGTGTGTGGACATTTCATTGGAGTCCCCAGGTTTTCTATGAACGTTTGCTCATTTTGTGTCTTATCTCAGGGAAAATATTCAAAAATCAACATAGACACACTTTGCGTTACCTGGAGGTCTATTAACTGACTCTGTCTCCCAAGGTTTTGGTATCCAAGGTCAATTTGGAACTTACTATCAAGATACGAACAGAGCTACTTTAGTTGTTCTGGGGTAATTGGCAATGGGTGAAAGGACTTAACTGGTGCAGAATGTGTTTGAACTGGGTGAAAGCTCAGAGAATATTCCGGAACATTCTACAAATGAAGGTTTTAAAGCAGTGCGAACCAAGAAAAGGCTTGGGAGAATCGAAATATCTTTTCAAAAGTCCTGTCATGTTTTCAAAACTATGCCGTAGTTATTCTGAACTCCTGAATGTCTGCCCCGTGCTGTCCCATGCAGAGTCACATTGTGAGCGTTGTTTGGGATGGAGGGGAGGAGTCACTGGCATTTGGACAAGAAGTAAAGTCTCTACTCCTGACCATGACAGGCAAAACCCCTGTAGGCTCTGCCCCTGCCTTCCTTCAAACCTCCTTTCTTAGCACTCCACCCTCCGTGGCTTCACTCTAGCCATACTCAACTTTTTGCTGCTTCTCAAGCCTGTCAGACTCATTCCCACCTCAGGACTTTTGCACTTGCTGTTTGCTTTGCTCGGATCACTCTTGTCCCACATATTTATCTGAGTTTTTTCAGGCCTCTGCTCTGGACTTTCCTGACCACCCTAAGTAAATGAGGACCCTCACCTAATTATCCCCATTTTGTGTCCTCCACTGCAATCTTCACTATTTGAAATGTATCATTCATGTGTTTGCTTCCTTTTTATTCTTGTGAACCCCATGCATTGTAACTCCTTTAGGGTAGAGGCCATATCTAGCATTTACTACGATGCCTCCAAGCTCTGGCACAGCCCCTGGCACATAGATGTGATTTAATATATACTTTTTTTTTTTAAGTAAGCTCTATGCCCGTCAACGGGGCTTGAACTCATGACCGCAAGATCCAGAGTCCCATGCTCTATCGACTGGGCCAGCCAGGCTCCCCTGGCAAGTGGTGATTTTCTGTTTCCATTATTAATTTATTTTGGGGGATTCTAATGTAAGGAAGAATTGTCCCTTCTCCCCTATGTATTTATTTAGTATTTATGTCTGTATGGATTCATGGACATTTATTTTATTCTGTGGGTTATAATCCATTAATATCATTATTTGTTTTGTTAGTCAAATTGTCCCAGGTTTGCTGGGTGGCTCAGTCAGTCTAAGCACCTGCCTTTGGCTCAGGTCATGATCCCAGAGTCCTGGGACTGAACCCCGCATCGGGCTCCTTGCTCAGTAGGGAGTCTGCTTCTCCCTCTCCTTCTGCTGCTCCCCCTGCTTGTGCTCTCTCTCTCAAATAAATAAATAAAATCTTTAAAAAAATCGTCCCAGGTTTGGCAGTTGGGAGCTGTTTCAGGTGGGCTCCAGTGCATACCTATCCCCCCTCTTTTTTTTTCCTTAGCGAAGTTGTGATTTCTGGAACTGTAAGATATACCAGGCTCCTCTTGTACTTTCTCTGCCTCGGCTCTGGGCCCGGCCATTTTTCAAGGAGTCCTGATTGATCTATTGGAGCATGGTGTGTAGAAACCAAGATCTGGGTCCTCGGTGGACTCACTGTTCCTGGAGCATCACTACTTCTAGGTCCTCTCCATGGACAAAGCTAGGAAATATACATCCATGTAGACTCATACATACATCTCAAGCCCTTTTTTCTTTCTTTCTTTTTTGTTTTTTTAAGATTTTATTTACTTATCTGAGACAGAGGGAGAGAGAAGTAGCATGAGCAGGGGGGAGGAGCAGGGGGAGAGGGCAAAGCAGGCTCCCTGCTGATGCAGGGCTCTATCCCGGAACCCCGAGATTGTGACCTGAGCCAAAGACAGATGCGTAACTGACTGAGCCACCCAGGCGCCCCTGAACGTAATTACTAATCAGCATTCACTACGCGCTGAAATTTAAGTGACTGGCTAAGTCATTCTTTTGCTACAATATACATTTTAAATTTAGGCATGGCATTGCTGAAACTTCTTCATGTCAATATGGTTTTTGCTTCCCTTTTTCATGAAGGGAAAATTCTTTTTTTTAAAGATTTTATTTATTTATTTGAGAGAAAGAGAGTGAGTGAGAGAGAGCGAGAGACAAGCAGGGGCAGAGGAGAGGGAGAAGCAGACTTCCCGCTGAGCATGGAGCCTGACCTGGGGCTCCATCTCATGACCCATGAAATCAAGTGACCTGAGCTGAAACCAAGAGTCTGACGCTTCCCCACCTGAGCCACCCAGCCCCCCATAGATACTCTTTTGCATTTTTCCTTCTTTCACTAATCTCTTGGGAATTGATTTGTATTGGGTTCCTTATTTTTCTTTCCAGCTGCAAGCTACTCCATTATGTGGTCATATACCACAGTTTATTCAACCACTCTCCTGTGCATGGACACTTAGGTGGTTTCCAGTATCATGCAACTACATACAATTCTGCAGTGAATAGCCTTGTGAAGGCGTGTTTTGTATTGTTGGAGGTGTGTCTTCAGAGTAAATTCCTAGAAGTGGTTGCTGGCTCAAAAGGTAAGCGCAGATGTAGTTTTGGGAGGTCACACGCCAGTTTGCTAATGCTGCTGTATAGCAAATGGCCACAAATCCGGTGGCTTAAAGCAGCACAAGTTGATTGTCTTCCAGTTCTGGAGTGACACCAAGGTTGTCAGGGCCATGCTCCTTCTAAGACACTAGGACAGAATCTGTTTCCTTGCCTTTTCCAGGGTCTGGAGCTGCATCCCTTCAGACGTCTTCTATCAACAAAGCTGCAGCACAGCATTGTACTTCCGTAAAGAACCCCTCTCCGGCTCTCTTATAAGAATACCTGCAATGGCATTCAGGATCCATGTGGGTAATCCAGGATAATCTCTATCTCAAGATCCTTAATTGAATCCCTTTGGCTGTATAAAAGGAATCTGTAAAATGCACAGATGGCAGGGATTTGGGACCTCGATTTCTTTGGGGACACTCTTTAGTTCACCACAGGTAATGCAGGCTTTTTTGAACTAAGTGATTTTTTTTTTTTAAAGAGTTTTATTTATTTGACAGAGAGAAAGAGATAGCGAGAGCAGGAACACAAGCAGAGGGAGTGGGAGAGGGAGAAGCAGGCTTCCTGCCGAGCAGGGAGCCCGATGTGGGACTAGATCCCAGGACCCTGGGATCATGACCTGAGCCGAAGGCAGACGCTTAACGACTGAGCCACCCAGGCGCCCTTGAACTAAGTGCTTTTAATCCCTATAGATTTACAGCAAGCCTTCATTTTTATTATAAAATCTGTACAAGGCAGAGATAAGACCCGGAGGTCTTTCAGGTTCCTCGCCGTTGAAAATCCTATGTCTGGCTTTAGTTCTCTCTTGATGAGCTGAACAGTCAGCAAACGGTGGCTCCTAAAGCTGAGTTGATCCCACACAAAGTGGGCTCTGCAGGGTGAGGTGCTTGTAGTCTGTCTCATGAGTGACAAGTGATAATGGAAGTGGTGGCTGGAACATTTTCTTTTCTTTCTTCTCTTTCTTCTTTAAAAGTTGTATGTATGTATGTATGTATGTAATCTCTATACACAACGTGGGGCTCGAACTCAGGACCCTGGGATCAAGAGTCGCATGCTCCTCCCACTGAGCCAGCCAGGCGCCCCTAGAGCATTTTCTGTTGGGCCCCTTGGGCTCCCTGGGGAAGAGGCTTTGTTCCAGCAAATCTGGGCCTCATTCATGATTCCAGCACAGACAAAGAGCTGAGGGGAAAACTCTTTTACCCTGAGGCCCTCTGGTCTGAGCTTTCTTATGATGAGAGCTACCAAACAGAACCTTGTGGGGCAGTGAGTTTCCTGTCAATAGTTCTGAACAGATGCGAAAGGACCAGAAGATAGTGCTGGGGGATCTGTACATTATTTAGGACCTTACTGTCCAGCGTGGTAGGCACTAGCCACATGCGCTATTTGATGCTTTATGCTTATTCATATGTAAATTTAAAAAACTTTTTATTTTAAAATAACTATAGATTTCCAGGAAGCTACAAAAACAGTAGAGAGGTCTCCCATACCCGTGCCCCAGCTTCCCTCAGTGGTTACATTTTATGACTGTAGCACAATGTCAAAATCAGGAAATTTACATTGGTACAATGTGTGTATTGTCCTGTCATTTTCTTTTTTTTTCTTTTTTTTTAAAGATTTTATTTATTTATTTGAGAGAGAGAGAATGAGAGACAGAGAGCCTGAGAGGGAAGAGGGTCAGAGGGAGAAGCAGACCCCCTGCCGAGCAGGGAGCCCGATGCGGGACTCGATCCCGGGACTCCAGGATCATGACCTGAGCCGAAGGCAGTCGCTTAACCGACTGAGCCACCCAGGCGCCCGTCCTCTGTCATTTTCTCACACGTGTGGATTTGTGTAACCACTGCCATAATCAAGATACAGAGCTATTTCATCATCACAAAGCTCTCCCACATGCCACCCCTGCAGAGTCGCCTACCTCCCTTCCCCCCACCACCCTTAGTCCCCGGTAACCACTTCTGTTTTCCATCTCCATAACGTTAGCATTTTGAGAATGTTACATTCATGGAAGCATACACGTGTGCTATTTCAAGTTTAATTCATTAAAATTAAATCAAATTTAAAATTCAGTTCCTCAGTCATACCAAGCACATTTCTTTTTTTTTTTTTTTTTTTAAAGATTTTTATTTATTTGTCAGAGAGAGAGAGAGCACAAGCAGGGGGAGCAGCAGAGGGAGAGGGAGAAGCAGACTCCTCGCTGAGCAAGGAGCCTGATGTGGGACTCGATCTCAGGACCCTGGGATCATGACCTGAGCCGAAGGCAGACGCTTAACGACTGAGCCACCCAGGCGTCCCACCAATCACATTTCTAATGCTTAGTAGCCACACGTGCCTAGTGACCATCAGTGGACAAGCACGGATATAGGACTGTTCTATCGCTGCAGAAAGATCTATTGGAAAGTGCTGCTTTCGGGAGTAAGACCAGATCCATGGTTCACGAATGCTGATTCATAGACCAAATCTGATTCATAGACCGAGACACGAGATAGAGTCCTGAGTATATTACTTAACTACTACTGTATAATAAATGATCCCCAAAGGTAGTGGCTTAAAATAATCAACCTTTATGATGTTGATTTTCTGTAAGTCAGCGCTCAGGAGTGATTCAGCTGTGTTGTTAGGCTCAGAGTCTCTCATGAAGTAGCAGTAAAATGTTGGCTACCGCTGTGGTCATCTGAAGGCTGGGCTGGGCTGGAAGACCTGCCCCCAAGGTGGCTCCCTCAAGAGGCTGGCAAAGTAGTGCTGCCCGTTAGGGGGTCCACTTGTCTCCACTTGCACAGGACTAGCCTAAGAGGTTTCCTGATTGTGGGACTTTGAGTGTATAAACTGGGACTGTCCTGGACACACAGGAACAGTTGTTGATGGGAGGACACCATTGCTCCCAACGCGGGCCTCTCCCAGGGCTGCTCTCGTGTCCTTATGACATGGCGCTCGGCTTCTCCCAGAGCGAGTAATCCTACAGAGAGCAAGGCAGAAGCTCCCATGTCTTTCAGACCTGCCTTGGAAGTCACACAGCATTGCTTCTGCTGCATTTTGTCATTAGAAGCAAGTCACTGAAAACTCTGGTCCCCATGCAAGGAGGGGGGAATTAGGATCCACCTTTGTGAAGGGAGGGTTGGGAAAGGATTAGTGGACTTACTATAAACCCTCCACACTGGCCTATGGGATCCTGAGGGGGCAAATAGGAATCCAAACTCTATTCCCTGACTGCCCCTGATGTGCCTGTCACAGGCTTGCCTGGCCTCAAGAACCCTTCCAACCCTGAGATGGTGGTCATCTCCCCTACTTCAGTAGACATTGACAGGAAGCAAGAGGGGGAAGGGTGACTCCAAGTCAATGGAATTGGTGAGCTGAGCGTGATACCTGAAGCTTTATTCAATTGTATGGATGTCCCTTACTGTGGTGTACATGAACAACTGGGGAACCATTTAGAAAATCCTACCTGTAACATTGAACCTGTTACAGATGATCATCACCAAACCATGTATCAAAACCTGGGAAAGATAGGATACTACATATATATATATATCAAGTGTATGTCATACACACTTGAGGGATGGTTGAGATGCCCTAGCAAGACATGGACAAGGTCTGGGAATGAATTTATTATACAAAAAAGAATCATAGTTCCAGTTATGGTAGGTGGGTGGTGAATACTCTAAAGAAATGCATATTACTGTTGGTTTTATTGTCTCTTCAATAAAAGAGGGTCATTCCTTCTTCAGACCTTAGCTCACCTGTCACCTTTTCGGAGACCTTTCCAAACTTCTTGGTTAAAGTTGGTCTTCTCTGTATTATTTGGTATTTTAGTGCCTTGTTAGTGCCCACACAGCATTGGTTACATTTGCAAATACTCTCTCCCTGCAGCCTGTGAAAGGCAGGGACTGTGTCTGCTTTTGTCCCCCAAGGTCTCTCTAGGGCCAGCACAGTGCCTTGGACATGCTTCTGCCCAGGAATTGTTAATTGAGGTATGAATGAGGTGAGGTCCGAAGGAAGGAGGAGGGAGATGCTGCAGGTGCAGGAGGGAGAGCTCATGGCTCGTTGGGGGAGGGGAGGCTGGGATGAGCCTAGTGCAGTGGGCCCTGATCCAGGGATGTCAAAGACTGCATGGGCCAGCACTTGAAAATCTGATTAAATCGTGTTTCTCAACCTTGGCACTGTTTATATTTTGGGTTAGATAATTCTTTGTTGTGGGGGGCTGTCCTGTTTAGTATGTTCAGCGGCATCCCAGGCCCCTGTTCCCTCGAGGCCAATACCACATCCTCCCTTGTGACACTTAAAAACATCTCCAAATGTTGCCAAATGCCCCCTGGCGACTGCCCATGGAGTTGGGTCAGAAAACCAGTCCAGCACCCTAGTGAGCCTGAAATCTTTGCATGAAGATGACTGAGGATGTAAAAGAGGAACACTGAAGCCTGTCTCACACAGAAACCGCTCTCTTGAGAACGTGTTATTCAGAACCGTCTGGGCCACAGGCACCGTGTGTGCTGCCACCTATTGGTGGATTCTTGGGAGTGCACCCATGGCAACACAGACCGAGGGACAGCGAAGCAACTTACTTGCCTGGCAGGTGGGTGGCAGCAGGGCGGGCCATGAAGGGCTTCTCCTTAAGGATTGGCCAGGGAAGCGCCAAATAAGGCCAGCCAGGGTGTGCAGCAACCAGGAGAGCCAGTGGGAACAGGACATTTTCCTACCATTTTGGTCAAATGTTTAATGATGTGTTTGTTAAAAAAAAATCAGGCCAACTTACTTATTTCTCTCTTCCTTTTTCCTGCAGACACTATGATCCCTCCTCCTTAGAAATCCTCTGATTTGGGCTTGGCCCTCAAGGGTTTGTATCAGGACAGGGACCCTTTGAGATGGGGTCATGCCCAGCTTCTTGTTCCTCAACCACTCCCCTTGGCCAGACTGCCGGTGATCCCAGAGGCAGCCCCCTCCCACAGGCTACCCTAACGGGGGGGGGGGGGCGCGGGTAGGCAGGGGTGGGGGAGTGAGGATTGATGGGGGAGAGGGCAGGAGGTTGGCACCTCCCATGGCCAAACCCAAACTTACCATCTTCTGCTACACCTGCCCCTTCTCTGTGCCCTCAGCTCTATAGGGACAGCACCAGCCCTATTTACACAGCCAGAAACATCACCTCCATCACTAAGTCCTACAGGTTGTGCTTTCTCTGAGTCTACTTCATCTACCCTCCCACCTCCACTGCTGTTTTCACCATTGTCTGAGCCCCCCTCATCCCAAGCCTAGGTCAATGCAGTGGCTCCATTGGACTCTTCTATTCCCTGCAGTGTTGCCTGAGGTCAAACACTTGTGGCTGCATTGAGCTGGAAGCTTGGCCAGGGCTGGAATGTTCTAGATGGCTACACTCACGTATCTGGTACCTGGGGCTGAGGATGGGGGTGGGGAAGTAGCCCAGCGTCTCTCTCTCCTGCAGGGTAGTTGAACGTATCTGGGGGACTGGGGCTACAAAAGACAAAGAAGGGAAGTTCCTTGGCCTCTAAAGTCTAGGCTTAGAACTGGCACACTGTTCCTTCCAGCACATTCTGTTGGTCAGAGCAGGACCCAAGGCCAGCCAAGTTTTAATAGGAGAGGAAGTAGACTCCACCTCTTGGTGAGAGACTCTTGATGGTTGGGAGGAACTGGCCGCCATCTTTGCAGACAACCCACCATACCCACCACCCTCGGGTCAGGTCAGCCTCTCCATTAAAGATTCACTTACTCACTTTATTTCTGCTTAAAAGTCTCCTGTCAGGCTGTCCTGAGTAGACCCTCCCCCCGTTGCTTTCTACCCCTACACTGCCTTAATTTTCTACTGGACATTTACCAGCACTTGACATTATAGTTCACATTTATTGGCTAACTTTTAGTCTTGCCCACTGTACAGTAAGCCCCAAGAGGGGAGGGACTATGTCTGTTTAGTTCAGTGCTAAGTCCTCGATATCTATAAGAGCGCCTGGCCCATTGTAGGAACTTAGTACATGTTTGTTGAATGAATGAATGTTCCTAAGAAACTTTCTTCCATAGCACTTACCGAAGTTCATCATTACATGTAGATTTGTACGGTGATTTGAGCAAAGTCTGTGTTTTCCACAAAGAAATACCCACCATTATATTATATTGCTACTTCTTAGGGCAGTGTCTGGAAAATAGGAACCCGCAATGAATTTTGGCTGAATGAATGGATTCTGAGTGGAGGGACAGGCTGCAGGGCAAAAAGTGAAGCATCTTCCTAGGGAGTCCTCCCACTTTACAAAACACAGACACTGGATCTTGAAGAGGGCTGTAAATAAAAATGTTTTGAGGGGCACATGGATGGCTCATTTGGTTAAGCAACTGACTCTTGATTTTGGTTCGGGTCATGTTCTCAGGGTCCTGGGATGGAGCCCCTGTCGGGCTCTGTGCTCAGTGGGGAGTCTGCTTGTCCCTCTCCCTCTGCTCTCTCTCTCTCTCTTTCCCCCTCTCTCCCTCTCTTGCTGATAAATAAATCTTTAAAAAAATTAAAGAAAATGCTCTGAATTGATATTCTTTACCCACCCTGTTTGGAGTAGCCACACCCTGAATTTCTCACTGTGAGGCTATGTAAGGTCACAGAGCATTTCTCTGAGGATCACTGGGGCTGCTTCTGAAAAACATGGGTGGTGGCCCCAGCCCCAAAATATTAATGGAGCAACTTGACTAGGGAGACCCCACCACCTGCATATACCAGCCGCCCTCCAGGTAATTCTCATATGCACCACAGTTTCAGAAACATTGCTTTCCATTTCTGTGTTTTAAGTTTGTGTTTCTGGGGGCTGGGTTTTCCTGTAAACCACCTGTGTCTCTTAAGTTCTTGATAGCTGTATTTCCCTCAGAAGGCTTTGTAAACAAGCAGTCTGTTCCATAATCTCTGAAAAATAAAGCATGTTTCCTTACATTTTGAGGAACTTGATGCTCAGGATCATGGAGAGATGATCATGGTCCAATCCCCTATGGCTGGGCAGGATAATGCTTAAACCACAGCAGGCAGAAAGGAAGCAAAACTGGGTTTCTCCTCCTGCAGATTTACTAGGTTTGTATCTGGACCTTAGAGAGAGAAGAGGTGGGGTCCTTGATATGGGGAGGCCCTTGGTACAGTTAGTGGGAAGCCAATATTCCCCCAGGGTTGAGGAGGAACTGGGGAGGGAAAGGAAGGGAGAAAGGGTTTACTCTTCTTACATAAGAGTCAGGGAAGAACTTGTTTTGTAAGGCCAGGGCAGCCCGGCTGCTAAGTTTAGATTTGAACCTGAAACTTCTGAACTTCGAGAGGCATCTGAGGCTGCCACTCCCTTGGGCTGTGCTGGTGCTGTCAGGAAGGGCTATGTCTCTGGCTCCATGGTCTCCACCTGGGCAGCTGGGGGAGATGGTGGGCATTAGAGGACGGAGAGACCTAACCAGTTTTAGGAAAGCTACGGCAGGGGCGCCTGGGTGGCTCAGTCCGTTAAGTGTCTGACTTAAGGTCCTGGGATTGAGCCCCACGTCGGGCTCCCTGCTCAGTGGAGAGCCTGCTTCTCCCTCTCTCTTGTGCTCTCTCTCTCAGGTAAATAAATAAAATAAAGAAAAAAAGGAGGGCGCCTGGGTGGCTCAGATGATTAAGCGTCTGCCTTCGGCTCAGGTCATGATCTCAGGGTCCTGGGATCGAGTCCCGCATCGGGTTCCCTGCTCAGTGCAGAGCCTGCTTCTCCCTCTCCCTCTGCCACTCCCTCTGCTTGTGCTCTTCTGTCTATCTCTCTGTCAAATAAATAAATAAAATCTTTAAAAAAAAAAAAAGAAAAAAAGGAAAGCTACAGCATTTCCAGAGAAATCCCTGATGGTCAGCCCAACCCTCACAATGTCTCCTCCAGCAAAGAGGACAGTAGGTCATGGAGGGGGCGGGGCATGAGAGACTGGGGTGGGGGCAATGGCAGGAACACTTTGGCTCAGTAGCCAGTAGCCAACCTGGCTGCTGATTTGTTGCCTGACTACCTGTCACTGCCCCCATCAGCCAGAACGTCCCTCCCACCCGCCAGGACAGAGGGGAGGCGCTGGTGGTGGGGCCAGTGGGGAAGACCCAGCTGTCTTGGAGCCCCTTGAGGGGTCTCCGGGAATAAGAACCAACAGGCAATGTGGTCTCAGCTAGGGCAGATGCTGGGTCTGAGAGCAGACCTTGGTCAGCCAGGAGAAACCAGGAGAAGCCAGTCAGTCCTCTTCCTATGGAGTGTCTGTGTGTCCGGGTGTCTGTGAGTGGGGGTGCGGGGTGGCTTAGGGAGAGTGCTACGTGAGAGGGAGCACAGCCCACAGAACCATCCCCTCTGACACCAATTGCAAGTCTCAGGGTTTCCAAGATCGCTTTTACATGTAATAATGTACGGAGACTTGTAGAACTCTCTGAGGGCCATTATACTCACAGTTATGGTTATGGAATATTGCCAACTAGGGAAGTTTACTCTAGCCTGGGTGACCATAGATTTACTGGGGCTCCGTAGTCAATTGTCCACATAGCTGACATCAGCTTCCAGTCTCTCCCGAGGTCCAGCAGCTACTGTGACTCAAAGCCCCCACCCTAAATCACATTGTTAGTTTATCTAGTAGCCGGTCCCCACCCTAAATCATGTTGTTAGTTTATCCTGTGTGGCCGGCCCTCACCCTAAATGAAGATACTCCTATCTGGCGTGACCTTGCAAGGGCTCAGAGATTATTTTCCAGAAGCTAAGGGCAAGTCCCAGACCACTCTTAGAATGAGGTGAGGTTAAATTCTTTATCATACAGGCAAATTAAACAGCCCCCAGCCCACACCAAGGCTTTGAGGCCATTCTTCCTGGATGATTGACAACCCATGGGCACGAGGCCTAGCTGTCTGGCCAGGAGGACAGAGGATAGCTGTCCCCAAAGTGTGCCACCTGCCTAGAGGGAGGAGTAAGCCCCTCCAGGTCAGTCACCTCTCTTTGCGCTGTGTGCCACTCACCATCTATTTGGACGTTTGTTTACTCACCATTTACTGAACATCTGCACCGTGAAGAGCATTCTAAGGAGGAGATGGAGAATAAAGAGCAAACCAACAGTGAGATAATTTTAAAGTGAGCTACGTGCTATTAAGGAAACAAAGGACTGATCTCAGAGTAAGGAAAGAGGGGAGAAAAGAACCTGCTTTAGATTGCATGGCAGGAAAAGGCAGCTTTAAGTAGGTTCCACGTTAGCTGAGAATGAGAAAGGAACCAGCTGTGGGAAAGACAGGGGAAGAGCATGCCTGGCGTAGGGGCACGTGGGCCTCAGCTGCCATGTGATGCCTCCGTACAGGTTGTGAAAAGGCACCCGGAGGCAGAAACATAATTGCTTCCTTGTGGCTGACACAACCCTGTCAGGACCCAAGGCTTCATGAGCCATGTCTGGACAGGATCTCAGCTCCGCACATCCCCTTGGCCTGCGCTTGTGCAGTGTGTAAGCCACAAGACCTGACATGGTAACCTTGGACAGGCAGTGCCCGGAAGCAAGCACCTGTGGGGCAGCCCTACTGGTTGGCGCCAGAAACCAGGCTGTTTTAGCTCCATCTGACCCCGCCTGCTTTTCTTTTCTTTTTTTTTAAAGATTTTATTTATTTATTTGACAGAGAGAGAGACAGCGAGAGAGGAAACACAAGCAGGGAGAGTGGGAGAGGGAGAGGGAGAAGCAGGCTTTCTGCCGAGCAGGGAGCCCGATGCGGGGCTCGATCCCAGGACCCCGAGATCATGACCCGAGCCGAAGGCAGACGCTCAACGACTGAGCCACCCAGGCCCCCCCCCCCCCCGCCTGCTTTTCAAATAATGTTTTGCCTGTTAGCAGAGGCCATGTGCAGAAATTGGGAAATTCTTCCTCAAGTCCCAGACCTTTTTTCAGTGCATGAAAGTCAAAGGCAAGAGGCATTTCTGTGTCTGTCTTCAGGGCACACTGCATGTGTCCACTTACTGTTGGGGTCTGGAAAAGGGGTTCCCTGTCTCTTGCAGTAAAAGAGGATCCTAGCTGAATTTTTTCCTGGTTTTCTTCAACTTTTGCAGGACGCAGTATAGGCTGAGCAAAGGATAAACTCTTGCCACCTTTTAGCTCAGAGGTCTCTGGTAGGCTACCAACCCAAGTCAGTTCTACTTAGTACCCTCAGCCCCACCCAAACACACCCACACCCATGTGAGCATGCGCACACACTGGGGTCCCTGTCAGGGGAGCTGGACCGGGATTGAGGCACCAGGTTTGCCATACAGGTTTGCCATGTAATAGTAGATCTGCATTCCAAATCACAGGTAGTTTTATACAGCAGAAATCCTGCCTCTTTTCATGATTGTTTGATTTTAATTTGTTTACCACAGCGTTTAAAAGTTGGAACTTAGAGGGGCACCTGGGTGGCTCATTCAGTTAAGCGTCTGCCTTCGGCTCAGATAAAGATCCCAGGGTCCTGGGATCGAGCCCTGAGTAGGGCTCCCTGCTCAGTGGGGAGTCTGCTTTTCCCTCTCCCTTCCTGCTTATGTTCTCTCTCACATAAATAAATAAAATCTTAAAAAAAAAAAAAGTTGGAACTTAAGAGAAAATAAAAACAAAAACACTTAGAATCTTGCCAATTATAGTGGACTGCATGTTTGTGTCCTCCCCCAAATTCAAATATTGAAACTGTAACCCCCACCAGGATGGTATTAGGAGGTGGGGTCTTTGGGAGGTAATTAAGGTTAGATGAGGTCATAAGGGTGGGGCCCCCTGATGTGATTAATGCCCTTATAAAAAGAGGAGGAGATGCGTGATCACCCCCTCTTCCTCTCTCTCTCTCTGCTCATACCAAGGAAGGCCGTGTGAGGACATAAGCAGGAAGGGGGCTTTCACCAAGAACCCGACCACACTGGCACCCTGATCTCAGACTTCTAGCCTCTAGAACTGTGAAAAACTAATGTCTGTTGTTGAAGCCCCGCAGTCTGTGGTTTTCTGTTCTAGCACTCTGAGCTAAGACAGATCATTTATAGTATTGTCTTCTGAGGTTCCTGTATTAGTTTCCTATGCTATTGTAAAAAAGTACCTTAGACTTAGGGGCTTAAAACAATTTAGATTTATTATTTTATAGTTCAGGAGGTCAGAAGTCCAAAATTAGTCTCACTGGGCTAAAGTTAAGGTGTCAGCAAGGACTGGTTCCTTCTAGAGGTTTTGAGGGGAGAATCTGTTTCCTTATCTTTCCTGACTTCCGGAGGTGGTCTGCATCACATGGCTCACAGGCCATTGTGCCATCATCAAGGCCAACCAAAAGGCATCTTCCTATCTTTCTCTCCAACCTCTGCTTCTGTTGCTCTATCAGCTTCTCTCGCTCTGAGTCTCTTGTCTTCCTTCATAACACCACTGTGGTTACATTGGGCCCACCTGGACAGTCTAGGTTAATCTCCCCATTTCAAGATCCTTCACATAATTGTATCTGTTAAGTTCCTTCTGACGTGTAGGGTTACACACACACACACACACACACACGTAGGTTGGGATGATTAGGACGTGGACATCTTTGAGAGGTCATTATTCTGTCCACCACGGTTTGTCTCTACAGTTTTTAATGTCGTGGTTGCAGTAATACTAATACATGATTGCCTTCAGTTAGCATTGTAATAGAAATATTTCCCCACAGGAAGGCTTTGTGACCCTCTTTCCTCAAGGATATGAATGCTCTATAGAAGGTATAAGCTTCAATTTGCTCAAGCTGGAAACCAGGCTGTATTCCATTCTGGGCTGCTACACATCTTTCTGAAGCTAGTATTCCCCATTCTTGGGATTGCTTTAGTATGGGTTCCCAGGAAGAGGTCAAAGGACTAAGTTTATGATTCTTGTTATATATTGCCTAATTGCTTTCCAGGACTATATCAGTTTACACTACCTCTCCTGATCAACCTCATCTGGCTTTCTTAAAAAAAAGTTCTCTAATACTAAAGGTATTATATCTCATTAAAGAATATTTGGGACATATAGAAAGAGCTAAAGGAAAAAAAAAACCACTCAGTTCCATAAATTGCTTTTCTTAAGTTATTTATTTATTTTTTAGTAATCTCTATACCAATGTGGGTTTTGGACTCATGATTCACAGTCAAGAATCACAAAGTCCCATAAATTGAAACACAACTTTCATTAATACTTAATAAATTTCCTTCCAATATTTCTCTCTGTGTGTATGTATATATTATTTTTTAAAAATCATGGATATTATGGGGGCGCCTGGGTGGCTCAGGTGGTTAGGCGTCTGCCTTCAGCTCAGGTCATGATCCCAGCGTCCTGGGACCAAGCCCCGCATCGGGCTCCCTGCTCAGCTGGAAGCCTGCTTCTCCCTCTCCCACTCCCCCTGCTTGTGTTCCCTCTCCCTCTGTCTCTATGTCAAATAAATAAAATTTAAAAAAAAATCTTTAAAAAAAAATCATGGATATTATATTGGAACTTCTTGGAACTGTTTTAAATCCTAGGAACCTCATGGTTTTGGATATGCAGGAGAAAATTTTTTTTATTGTGTTTATCTTGGGATGTCCCCAGGATCTGGTCTCTGTCTCTCTTTTGTGGGCTGGCTTCATTCTTAGGGCAAGTCTTTATTTCAAAAGCCCCAGGAAGTCTGGCCGGGGTCACTGGTCCATCCCTGTAGCCAGTAGCGTGCAGTGCTTTGATTGGTCCAAGAAAGTCCCTGGAGTCAGGGATGGAGTCAGTTCCATCAGAGCTTGTGGACTGACAGGAGGGGGAGAAGGGTCATTTCCTCCAAAGAAAAACTGTTATACCTGACCTGGGTTTATTAGTTCATCATTGCAAGAGAGGACCTGATTGGCTGGTCTTGAGTCAGGTGCCACTCCTAGCTCAAACCCCTGGAAGACAGAGTGAAGGTGGGGTTGCTAAGCCTGGCATGACAGGCTGCCTTGTTCAGTTCTTCCCTTGGGGCTGTGGTGGGGAGGGGTCAACATTAGGGTCTGAGGATTCCATGTCTCACCAGATTTCTTCACTGTTTTCTGAGTGCTTACCTGTTTTCTCTCCCATTTTAAACGCGCCACAGCCCTCTGAAGTTGAAGCCGAGCGGTTAGCCCTGTTGCCCAGGGTCACACAGCCAGTGAGTCAAAGGGCACTCACGTTATTAATCTTGTAGCAGCACCTAGGGGAGCCCCAGAAGGGACCCAGAGCAGGTGGGGCATGGGGAACTCTTCCCATGCTGAGGGGTCCTGAAAGGGGGTTTGGCAAAGGAGTGCTGGAGAGGAGGGAGCCCCTAGGACATTTGGTCCAAGCATCACACCTGGGCTTCACTGACCCAGGGTGGGGCATTTGCTCCTAGCTCATGTGAGGTTTCCAGAACCCCATCTTCCCATAGAGCCATCTGGTTCTGCCCTGCCTCCCTGAGGTTCTGTCCTCCCAAACTCCGCTGTACTGCACTCATGGGTGATCAGGGCCTTTCCTTGTCTCACTCTCTCCAGTAGTGTGCTGGGACCTTTGTGTGCAGAATGGGGATGACCACGCTGGGAAGCTCTGAGTCTCCCAGTCAGCCATGGAGCAGCTCATGGGCTTGGGGAGAGTTCTAGCATCGGTCCTCCACGCTCCAGGACCTCAAGGGGTTTAGCTGTGCTTGCTCACATTTTCAATCAGACTTGAGCCCTCTACAGAGCCCAGTGCGCCTTGTCTGCACCCCGCCCCCCCCCCCCATAAGCTAGCGCCCTTCTTCCTCAACATCCCACCCCCACTGGACACCATTGCCCTTTCCCATTTAAACTGCCATCTCTTTCCAGAAGCCTGTCCTGACTGCCTCTGCCCATGCCCCAGTTGCCTACTCCTTCAATCTGTGCCACAGGTGTTAGCCACAGCTAGCGAGGGTCCTGATTCCGTAGCCCTGCACCGCCCCCACCGGGGCCCCAGACGCCCCAAGCCTCGGAGAACGTTTGTTGGCTGAGGCGAAAGACGTGCAGAATCTTCATCCAGCCACGAAGTGATTCATTCTTGGGAACACTCAGTGGTAATTCTTTGGTGAAGGAGACCACCCGCTCAGGCCTAGCGAGGAGACGCCACACTCTTACCGGGGGAGGCAGGCCCCTGGTGGACGCGGGGTCCCCGAGGGGCCCCCGGCTGGCCAGAACCTGCATTACGTCTGCGCGCTGGGAGACTCAGGAGATATGCTGGCGAAACGCAATTTACTTTTTTCACTTCTCAAAATGCTCCGAAAATGGCTACTAGCAGTTTCGCTCCAGGGAAAAAGTATCTGCAAATCTGGAGTGCAAACTCGGCGCACAGGGGTTTTTCTCAGCGCTTTGCCCTCGGCCGCCGCGGGGCTCGGCGAGCCTGGCGTAGTGCAAGCAAGGGTCAGAGGCGGGAAACATTGCGTCGGGAGCCGGGAGCCGGGGACCGGGGGCCGGGAGCCGGGGAGCGACAGTCGTGGCCTCTCCTTCGTATCCGCGCCACCCCGGGCGCCCAGTCCCCCAGCCAGGCCTGGGACTACCCCCAGGAGCACAGAGCCCCATTTAACATCCCGTGCGGGCTTTGCCCGGGTAGGGGTCCCGGGGGTCACCTAGGCCACCCGGGCTAGGCGCTGGTCCAGCACCGCTCGCCGCATCATCTCCCGGGGGAGGGCGACTGTCTCCCAGCCCCGAGGTCAGGATGCGGGCCCGGTATCCCGCGCGTCTTCTGTTAGCGCAGGACCCCCCCCCCCCCGCCGGCCACCGCTCAGCGAACCGGAAGACCCTCCCCCCCTCCACGCCAGCTTCAACCCGGAGGATTTCCAGCCAAGACTGGCCCGCACCGGCGGCCGGCACGCGTGTCCCCGCGCACGCACACAGCTTGCGAACGTCAGCCCTCACGCCGCCTCGTCCCCGTGCCCGGGCGCACGCAGCTCTCACGCGGGCCCGCACACCCGGTGGGCACACGCACCCGCGGCGGGCACTGAGAGCGCAGGAAGGTAAGCGCGCGGGCCCGCAGGGGCTGGGGACCCGGGCCCAGGCCTTGTCGGTGTCCGGGGCGGGCTCAGGGGCGGAGCTCGCCGGTCCCGGCGCGCAGGGTCGGGGCGGGTCCGCGCCGCCGCCGTCCGCGCCGTCCCGCCCTCGGCCCAGCAGCTCGCTCGGTTCCTCTCGCTGCAGCCCCCGCGGTAGCAGCCGCTCAGCCCGCCGCCACCGCCACTGAGGTAGGCGCCTCGGACCCGGCTCCGCGCTCGGCCCGGCGAAGCTGAGGGGGGAGGCGGTGCGGGGGCAAGCGGGCGTGGGCGAGGGGCTGAGGGCCGGGCCCCAGGGAGGGAGCGGGAGCACCCCGCACGGGCCTGGCCGGTCAGCGGCTGGCGCAGCAGGCCGCGCGGGCCGGCGGCAAAGCGGGCTCGGGCGGGGGAGCGGGAGGCCGGACGTCCGGGGGGCGCCTGCGGCAGCGACTCCAGCCTGCGGGGGGACCTGCGGGCGGAAGGGCACGGGCCGCCGCCGCGGAAGGCCAGGCCGGCTGCAGGTCTAGGTGACCTTTCCTGGCGGCGCCCTCTGGCCCCGGATACCGCCGGCGCGGGTCGGGCGGGGGACCGCCTGCCACCCACGCTCGCCGGGCTTGGCCCACGGACCTGTGCGGGCCATGCTGTCGCCGCGGGTATGAGTTCCTGTGACGGCCGTGGCCCTTCGCTCCCAGCCCCACACGCCCTGTCCGGCCTGTCTGGTCCACGCCCAGGGAAGCTGGCGCCCAGCACTTGTCCGCGGGTGCCAGCTCCTTACGGGGCGGAACCGGAGGCTGAGAGTCGACCTAGGCCGCTGGGCCCTAGGCAGTAGGCTAGGCCTCGGGAGAGGACGCCCGGCGGGGAGCGGATGTGGCCTCCTTGGCCTTAGGAGGGATTCCCGGTTCCTTTGCTCATTCATTCACCGAGTATGGCGGTGCTTTCACGAAACTGGTTCAGGGCCCTTGGATTTCAGGGCTGCAGTCCCAGTGACTTGTCCAAGGTCACACAGCCGGGACGATACCAGGCCTGGGTTTTCTCATCTGTGGAATAGGAGTAATTATAGCTCTCCTTCGTTGGGTTTTTGGGAAGAATGAAATGAGTTGGTTAACTCAGAGCCTTGGGTAGAAACCTTGACAGCCTTGAGGCTTTTTGGGAGGATTTAGCCCATCCTCTGCACACCATTTTTACTCCACGTGGTGTTCTGGAAAGGGTTCAATAAACATAAACAGCCACTGTTATTTTATTTTATTTATTTATTTTTTTAAAGATTTTATTTATTTATTTATTTATTTGAGAGAGAGAGAGAGTGAGAGAGAGAGAGAGAGCACAAGAGGGGGGAGCGGGAGAGGGAGAAGCAGGCTCCCCGCCGAGCAGGGAGCCCGATGCGGGGCTCGATCCCGGGACTCCAGGATCATGACCTGAGCCGAAGGCAGTCGCTTAACCAACTGAGCCACCCAGGCGCCCCAGCCACTGTTATTTTAAACATTATTATTAAACACTTGTGTGCCAGGCATTGATTAATTTTCAGGATAATTCAGGAAAAATCCTATAAGTTTATAGACAGACAAGGTCAGGCTGAAGCAGGAAGTTGCGTGTGGGTGTGGAGCTGAGGGAAGCCTAGCCCTCTTTGACCTGAGGGAAGCCTAGTCCTTGACCAGCCTCACCTCTCTGGGGGAGATAGGGAATGGACCCCTCCTTTGCCTAGCACTCAGTTGGCAAGGCCAGGGCAGACTGCCCAGGGCTAGCCTTGTTTCTCCACCCCAGCTCTGGACTGAAGTCTACAGGATTAGGCTTAAGCCCTATGCAGCTTTGTTTTCAGTGCTTGGGGTGGGGCCACTTGGCGCACAGTAGGTACTTGAGAAGGGTCTTTGGGGGTAAATTCACTCTTGCTTTTTATCCAAGAGGCAACTCACCCTTCCTGATAGAAGGATAGTTTTTAGCATTGTAGCACATGGCTTATAGTAGGTGCTCATTAAGTATTTGTGAAATTATTGAATGGGCATATGTAGTGGCTGCAGGCCCAGACCATAGTCTCTTGATCTTGGACATCCTTTCTAAGGGGTACGCACATCTCACTCACTTCCAGAAAATAGCCTTGCTTAGCGAGAGTCACCCATGTTTCAAGAGCTGCAGTGGAATGTACAGCCCTAGAGCGCTGAGAGGCAGAACAGTTTCCTAATTTGAAATAACTGCTTTAAACATGTTACCTTCATTCTGTGACTTTTTCACGTCCTGTGGGAAACCTGTAGAACTGTGTTTCTGGGCCTGCAGGGGAGGGTGACCCAGGTGAATGGGATTCTGCTAAAGTTTTGGGCCTGGTGCTTTTCCCCCCTCTCTGATGGTGGGTGGTTTGGTAACTTCAGCACTGGAGTTGTCCAGAGTAAAATGGTTGACCCTGCTGTCAGTTGATTACTTAGCTTTATTTCTGTCTTCCATTCTGTAAGCAGGGCTATCTGTAGACACAAACACAGTGGCTTAGGGGGACCATAGAGTAAGGAGTTGCCGTGGGCTGCTGGTCCTGATGGGCACTAGGCAGATGTGGGCAGTACCCTTCAAGCTGGTCATTAACCCTCACCTTTCCCGGTAGGATGCTCCCAAGGCATTGCAGTTCACTTTGCCTTTGGTGGAATTTCTCATGGCCTGACCTCTTTGTTGGTGGTGACTGAGAGAAGCATGTCTGTGGTTGAGAGCCAGCCCAAGCCTGCAGGCAGCCCCTCAGGGTACTCAGAGGGTCTGTGGCCTTGGACTTCTTACAGACTCCTCTGGTAGCCACTGAGGAAATGTGACCAGTGGGATCCTCAGCTGGGCCTGGGCACCTTCCTCCTTTTGACTGCTTGCTCTCGGGGGGTGTGGGTGATTGGGTATCTATGCCCTTTACCCAGAACTGTGCTGGAGAGAGTCTTGGAGCGCAGATTGAGTTCACAACACGTCTCTGACGTGAGCCACTGGATCTAGTACAGGTCAAGTCACTGTCTTGTTCCTCAGTTTCTCCACTGTGTGATCTTCATCATCAAAACAGTTGTTCTTACTTGAGAGCCTGCTCAGCACCCTCCTGGGGGATTAACATACGTTCTGTGATGTTGAATCCACCATCCTACAAACCTTGGGAGAGAGGTACTATTGTTTCCTTTTCATGGGTCAGGAGGCTTGAGCACAGAGTTGGGACCCAGGGCTGGCAGTTTCACACCGAGGTAGCACACCAAGGGGCCACTGTGATGAGCTAATAGGGTAGAATTTGCTGTTCAGCCGGGGAGTGTTCTTTCACGCTGATCAGAGTGAACATGTGTCTGGCTGGGTGTAGGCTAGCTGTCAGTGGATTGCAGTCAGTGGAGTCACCCCTCTTCGTTGCAAGGACAGTGACCCTGGGTGTCTATCAGGAGAAAGGTCAACTTTTCCTGGAATGAGGTAGGAGGCGTTCTAGGACTTACCTGGAGAATATTCAGCTAAACAGTACCTCATTGTGGTCAGGGAGGACTCTGGACCCTGTGGTTGAGGGTGACCTTTTGATAACTTGCATAGCACCGGTAATTATAATAAGAAATATATAAAATGTAAACCTCTAACAAAATACTATCTGTGGTGGTTGCATGCCTCCCAGGTACCATTCACTATATTAAGTATTTTATGTTAACAGTCTAATTCAGTTCTCACAGTGATGCTGAGACAGGTACTCTTTCCCCATATTAGAGCTGAAGAAAAGGGAGACTTGTCTTGCCCAGGTCACATATCTAGAGAGTTGTGGAGTGGTATTGGAACTCAGGGCTGCTTGACTCCCAAATCTACCTGCCCGAGCACTGTCTATTTTAACCCCACTGGGTCAAGCCAGGTAGCGAGGCTCCAGGGAACTTGGGGAGTCTGAGGCCAGGAAGGAGCCCTGGGTGCGCCTGGGACTCAGACCTTGGCATGCTGCCTGCCAGTCCAGGCTTTTCTTCCCTTGATGGGTGGGGAGGCAGGCAGGGTGCCCCCAAGTCAGTTACATTGTCTTGAAGCTTCTTACTGAAGGCTTTGCTGGTGGTGGCCTACCTCCCAGAGTGTTTTAAAATAGAAGCAAGCCTAGGAAGCTGGGCTGCCCGGTGTGAGACTGTCGTGGAGTGGGAGGGAAGGACAGCTGCACTGGGAACACAGACTTGCTACCAGAGCGCAGGACGTTGGCTTTGCCAGCATCCTGTAGACCTAACCAGGGCCTGCCTTTTTCGTGAGAAAGTGTGGGATGGGGGTCTGTGGGGAGGCTTCTCGTGGTGTTGGCCCAATATATTGGCTTTCAGAGCTGGGCTGGCCTTCTACTGGGGAACTTGCTTTTCCTGGTCCCCAGAGTTAGGGGGAGGTGCTCTGATTCTAATCCCTGGCTGGTCTGATGCTCCTCCTATATGCTGGCCTAGTTCTGCTCAGACAAACCACCTCTAATGCTGTTAAGAGAAACAGCAGAACCAAAGGCTTTCCTACAATATTCCCTTTCTAAGGGAAATTCAGGATGGTGATGGTGATGGAGGTGATTGCTCTGTTGGTCAGGGTCCTTGCAGGAATCAGGTGCACACTTACGTGCGGTAATCAAAGAAAGCATAATGAAGGGATCATTTGCAAAGTTGTGAGCACAGTGTGGAGCACCTGACAAGTGATGTGTGCCCCCCCACCCCCCACTCTGGGTCTTTTGGAACCTGGATGGGGCCCCTTGGCAGGAGCTGTGGCCTTAGAAAGTAGTCAGTGCCGGGCGCCTGGGTGGCTCAGTTGGTTGGGCGACTGCCTTCGGCTCAGGTCATGATCCTGGAGTCCCGGGATCGAGTCCCGCATCGGGCTCCCTGCTCGGCAGGGAGTCTGCTTCTCCCTCTGACCTTCCTCCCTCTCATGCTCTCTGTCTCTCATTCTTTCTCTCTCAAATAAATAAATAAAATCTTTAAAAAAAAAAAAAAAAAGAAAGTAGTCAGTGCCCACCTGAGCCCCAGCAGGGAGGGAGCTTGGGGAATGAGTACCCCGGCCTAGCTCTCCCATCTTCTTCTGGTACCTCCTGTTGACCAAAACCAGCCATAGCCTTTGATAGCAGTCCATAATGATCAGCTCTTGGGGCATAGAGCAGGATGGAGGTGGAAAGTGGATCTGGAGGGGCAAACAAGGAATATCCAGAATAGGGACACCTGGGTGGCTCAGTCAGTTAAGCGTCTGCCTTTGGCTCAGGTCATGACCCTGGGGTCCTGGGATCGAGTCCCCCATCGGGCTCCTTGCTCAGCGTGGAGCCTGCTTCTCCCTCTGCTTGTGCTCTCCCTGCTTGTGCTCTCTTTGTCTCTGACATATGAATAAATAAAGTATTTTAAAAAAAAAGAATATCCAGAATAATGGATTATGATTAGCCCTGCCGTTTACGGAGGGCTCACTGTGTGCCAGACATTCCCACGTGCTCTTCCTACCTAACTTACTTAATCTTTGCGGTAATTCTGGTAGAAAGGCACTATTGTTAGCCCCGTTTTATAGATGAGCAAAATGAGACCCTGGGAGTCTTAATTTTATCAGAGGCTTGTCCAGAGTTACACAGCTAGTACAGGCTGGTGCAGGTGGAACCTCCGCCAGGCTTATAGCTCCTTCTAGTCACTGTACCCCGCGGCCTGGGCACCCAGATGGGCTGGGAAATGCTGTGGCAGGGAGGCTCCTGGGGTTTAGGTCCTAGCCCTGTTGTACCTTTGCCCTTGAAGGTGGTGTCTCTCAACCCATTGGGTTGAGTCTCCTGACTGAGCTTAAGGCTACCCTGCTCCCTGTGTCGGCCACTGCACTGGTCGTTAGGCGCCTGGATCCTTAAGCCCTGTGCAAACAAAAGTGCTGTGCTGCCTGTTGGTTAGGCTGGGAAAGGCTGAGAGGGAGGGAAGGAGGCTTTTGGACAAGTGGCTCAGGCGATTCTCATGTACGCTAAAATTAGGGGATCCTCTCTTCCTCCTGCCTCCTGGTCACCTGAGAATAGAATGTGCCCCCTCTAGGCCTTGCCTGTTAGCCCTGCCATCTCAGTGTAGTTTGAACCGTTCTTGGAACCAGGATAGATACTTTCCACATGGCTTTTCCTTTTGGCACCTGCACTGCAAGAGCCTTTTAGAACGGGGTTTACTGCAGTGTGGTGAAGGCAGCATAGCTCAATTTCACACACATTGGTTGGATTTTTTTTTTTTTTTCCCTAGGCAAAGAACTTTTTTTTAAAGATTTTATTTATTTATTTGAGAGAGAGAGAATGAGAGAGAGCATATGAGAGGGGGGAGGGTGAGAGGGAGAAGCAGACTCCCTGCCGAGCAGGGAGCCCGATGTGGGACTCGATCCCGGGACTCCAGGATCATGACCTGAGCCGAAGGCAGTCGCTTAACCAACTGAGCCACCCAGGCGCCCTAGGCAAAGAACTTTATTAACCTTGTTTCAAACTTTATTCCCAGGCTTCTTCAGCTTAACTAGCTGCAAAGAATGCATTGTGTGTAAGCAAAAACTGAAAAGAGCTGCAGTGTCCAAGGGGCTTGGGCTTAAAAATATTAGAGATCTAGATTTTATCAGATCCACGAACAAAATTTTAAAACGCAGTCATAATATAAAATAGCAGCTCCCAGTAACTTCTTCAAGTTTATGTTCTTCAGAAGTTGACTCAATTCAGTTTGCTTCATTCTTGGAAGCTTCATCAAAATTCTCCACAAGATCTGGAACTTCATCATCATCATCCTCTCCGGTAGCAAGTGGTGCTTTTCCATCCACAGATTGTTTGGGCAGAGCTTCAGCCAGTCTTCTTAAACTAGTCAGACTGTCTGCACCAAGTTGGTTTAAGATACTGGGTAGCATTTCTGTCAGCTGCTTTGTCTCAGCATGGCCTGTAATGGTGAAAGTGTTCGCTGCCAGTGATGCCTGAACTTTGGGGTTGTTAAAGTGGATCACTGTTCCTTGGTTTGTGAACATATTCACTTCTTCAATACCAGAGATATTGTTTACCCCTAACTTCTTTAAGGAGAACTGAAGTTTTTTTATCATCTGCTGTAGCCGTTCTATGAACCACCTTCTTCTTTCGGCGAGCAGTTCCTTTCCCACCAATGCGCACTTGTGCTTGCAGTTTGGCGAGTTTCTCCTGGTTCATGATAGTTTCTTTCATCTTGTTGGAGCGGAAATGGGACTGCGCGGGGGAATAGGGTTGGCGCTCAGGGGGTCTCAGGCGGACCAGCTGAGATTAGGAGCACACATGCGGGGACGCAAGATGGCAGCTCCATTGGTTGGATTTTTTAGTTTTCTGCCCTCAAAAAAAATTACCAGTATATACCAACAACTTAAATAATGAAGTGGAATAAACACTGAAAATCCTATTTTAACTCCACTCCCTCTGTAAACCCCCTTTCCTTTCCAAGCAGTTCCCAGGCAGCCACAATTTACAGGTGGGCTTACAGCTTTTCCATCATTTGCGAATGTATGAACATACAGATGTGCATGTAAAAGGGTTTTCCTCTAATAACAGGGAATTACACATTGTCTGTGACTTGCTTTTTTCATTTAACTACAGCTGGCCCTTGAGCAGCATGGGGGTTAGGGGTGCTTACCCTCCACGCAGTCGAAAATCCTTGTAAGACTTTTGACTCCCCCCAAATTTAACTACTGATAGCCTGCTGTTGACCAGAAGCCTTCCGGGTAATATATAGTCAATTAACGCATATTTTGTATGTTATATATGTTATATTATTGTAGACTAAGCTAGAGAAAAAATATTAAGAAAATCATAAGGAAGAGAAAATACATTTACAGTACTACACTGAATTTGTTGAAAAAAATCCACATATAAGTAGATTTGTCATCCAAGGGTCAACTGTGTATCAAAGATAGCTTTCTTTGCCACCATGCATAAATCCATCTCATTCTTTTTGATTACCACGTGATACTCCTTAGTGTGCAAGTGTTCTAATTTTATTCATTCATTTCCCTGTTGGCCATTTAGGTTGCTTTTGGCTTATGTGTTATAAATAATGCTGCGGGGGAGCCTGGGTGGCTCAGTTGGTTAAGTGACTGCTTTAGGCTCAGGTCATGATCCTGGAGTTCTGGAGTCCCGGGACTCATCCCACATCTGGCTCCCTGCTCAGCCGGGAGCCTGCTTCTCCCTCTGACCCTTCCCCCTCTCATGCTCTCTCATTCTGTCTCTCTCTCTCAAATGAATAAATAAAATCTTAAGAAAAAATGATAAATAATGCTGCAGTGAGCATCCTCATGTATACATCTTTGGGTGCCTTGGGTGGGTTCCTAGCAGTATAATTGCCACTAGGTTAACGTATGCCCACTTAGGCACTGGCCAGCAGCTGTCTCCAAAGGGGCTGTACTGTACAAAGTACTTAACACCTGGCGTGAGCGGGAGTGACCATTTTCCACACCAATGGTGGATGTTTTCATTTACGTTTTTACCAATTTGTTTGAGTGAGCCTCTCAAACACAGGTGTGTCATTCACTCTAGAGTGGCTCCCTGAGGCCCTTAGAATAAAGTCCACGCCTTGTTCTGAGGTCAGAAGTGGCAGTCATCACTTCTGAAGGCACTTGGGTCTCCTCAGCCGGAACTGAGCTCTCCTTAGGCCATGGTGGGGGTGGAGGGTGCTGGTTGTGGGTCTCTCCACCCCCAATCCCTGGTCGGGCTGCAACTTTCCTGCAGAGCGAGAGCCTACTGCCTGGCTACATTGTCATTTACTTAAACCCTCTTGTCAGATACTAAGTTTCTATTTTTTTTCCTCCTACTGTAAAAATACTTTCATGCTCCTTGCACATTACTCATTAAACAGACATTTATATTGAATATCTGCTACGTGCCAGGGCTTGTCATCTTTGACACATAGCTTTTTACATATTTTGGATAAATTTAGGCATGACAGGCTCTGGGATGCTTTGAGTTCAAGGGTGTGATTTGGGGGTAGGTGTGCACCGGGGGAGTGGTGGGGGCGCTGGAAGCAGAACCGCTGTCACTACCAGGCTACTGATGAGTCTCCCCAAGGCGGAGGTTACATAAGTGTTATGCAGGCCACGCTGGGCGATATACTATCTCCACCCCTCGAGCTCCCAGTATGGGCTGGATTTTCATTCCTCCGCTGGAATGGAGCTTGCATAATCAAGCCAGGGTTCAAGGTCAGCCAGGGTATGGGTGGGTAGGTAGGCTAGCAGGCTGTGGAGGGATACCACAGACTCCTGTCTCCTACCGTGACTTACTGGCTTTCTCAAAGTCATCAGTGACTGGGGGCGGGTCTGCTCAGCCCAGTCCTGTCCATCCCTTGTGTCCCGTGTATCCTCCGGAACCAGGCTGCCAGGCTCTGCCTTGAAGACAAATGGGTTCCTGCCTTTCCCAGGCAGCCTTCTGATTCCCATCTGTCCAGGCCTGGCTGCCTGCCTTCCTATATCAGAGTGCCCCGCTTTGTGCTCAGCCTCTGGAGGCCGGGCTTCTGAAGGCACATGGGGTGGATGCCGCAGAGACAGATGGTGAGCGATTTGGACCTGATCTGGGTGGAGGTAGGGGTTGGGGCCAGCGTTCAGCCTCAGCACAGGCAGGAGGTTACGTGAGAAAGCAGGATGCCAAGCTCTCTTCCCTCTGATCCTGGCCAGAGAAACCATGAATGGGAATCTTTATTTCTACACTAAAACTGTTTTTGCAGTGGGTGCTGAGAACTGTGTAAAAATGGGCATTTCCTGGGTGCTGTTGGCAGTTGTAAGAAAGCTGAGCTCAGAGACAGATTGCCTCGGGCCTTGCCTCAATTCTCAGATAAATGCAGAAGGAGGGGCGCCTGGGTGGCTCAGTCAGTTAAGCGTCTGCCTTCGGCTCAGGTCATGATCCCAGGGTCCTGGGATCGAGCCCTGCATCGGGCTCCCTGCTCCGCGGGAAGCCTGCTTCTCCCTCTCCCACTCCCCCTGCTTGTGTTCCCTCTCTCGCTGTGTCTCTCTCTGTCAAATCAATCAATCAATCAATCAATCAATCAATCTTAAAAAAAATGCAGAAGGAGACTGGGTGGGGAGAGCAGAAGACTGCACCAGAAGCAGGGGGGAAGCTACATTTGCACAGCATTTGGGGGCCTTTAGTGAAGGGGCAGTCATCCTCTTGCCTTCCTTGGTGGGGGTTTCCTCAGGTCCAGGAGTGGGTTTGGCTCCCCACTCATCGGGTGGTGGTTGTGCATCTTCCCTGCGGGGTGCTGAGTGGGAGGCCACACGGAGAGCCTGGCCTTATCCAAGCTCCCTCTGCGGGCCCAATTCCCTTGTCCTTAGATGGTAATCTCTTGAATGGCCAGGTACTTTAGGGTGACGTTTGCTGGCAGTGGAGTGTGTTGGTTTTTGTTTTTGTTTTTTTGACAGGTGGTTTTGCTTGTTCGGTTTTGGGGCTTAGTGATGAGCGAGGGTATTTGGGGGAGCATTAAATGATGAGTGATCTGCCTTTTCCCTGAGGGACAGACCAGCCCAGATATGAAAGCTGCTCCTGTCTGGTGAGGTGGGCCCTAGAGCCAGCAGAGGGTGCTTGGGAAAGGCCCTGGTGCCTGAGGTACAGGGAGGTCTTAGCTCACCGGGAGATACTGCCATCGTGCTGCTCTTCCCCTCACCCTGGGGCTGAAATTGTGGCCAGCTGGGGAAGGGCAGCACTGAAGAGGGGTGCTCAGTTCACCGATTCCTGTTAGCATTGCTTGGGGTGGAGAATGTTGTGGGCCCTTCGCTGAGATGTTGTGCAGATTTCCTCAGGACTGCATTAGCTCAGCCTTTGACACAGAGTTGTGTCAGTTGCTTCTCCTGGGAGGTACCAGGCCGTCTGCGGCCAGAACATATGCCTTAGGCTGGTGGTATTCTGTTCTGGAGGACCTGGTGGATGGCTTCCTGGTCTGTCCCCGGGGTGGGTGTGTCTGTGAGGTTTGTTTGGGGTGGGAGGGGAACAGGTCAGGAGAGGGGAGTCCCCAGACCTGAAACAGCCAATGGGGACAGCCTAAAGTGAATCTTCCCCCATGTTCTTCGTGCCCTGACCCTAATGCGGACTGAGCTATCCTTGGTTCTGGCTTGATCATGTGCAAGAAATAACAAGAGCAACAAAAATAGGATAGCGTCAACAGCTCACTGGCTGCTTCTCTCCGCTCTGCGCTGACACAAAAGTGCGCTGAGGCAGAATTAGCAAAACCTCTGCAAAAAGTAAAATAGGACTTGGACCACAATTTTATAATTTAAAATGGTGGAAGTTTAGAGTTGTTTATTTTCTTTTTTTTTTTAAAGATTTTATTATTATTTATTTGACAGAGAGAGACACAGCGAGAGAGGGAACACAAGCAGGGGAAGCAGGATAGGGAGAAGCAGGCTTCCCAAAGAGCAGGGAGCCCGATGTGGGGCTCGATCCCAGGACCCCGGGATCATGACCTGAGCCGAAGGCAGATGCTTAACCAACTGAGCCACCCAGGCACCCCAGTTGTTTATTTTCTAGTGTACTCATTGCTTCTGTGGGCTTCTTGCAGTGTCTTAGAAGGTTAGGTCAGCAGTGCGACTTCCATTGGGGATACTGTCCCCCTGGGGTCACTTGAACCACTTTTCATTGGGTTCCCACTTACCGGGAACATGCCATGCAGGTGTTTATTTGTGTGAATACATACATATGTGACTTCAGATGGGGTATATGCAGATTCATTTTGGCAATTTAGGTATAACTGTATTTTATTTTATTTTTAAAGATTTTATTTATTTGACAGAGACACAGCGAGAGAGGGAACACAAGCAGGGGCAGTGGGAGAGGGAGAAGCAGGCTTCCCGCAGAGCAGGGAGCCCGATGCGGGGCTCGATCCCAGGACCCTGGGATCATGACCTGAGCTGAAGGCAGACGCTTAACGACTGAGCCACCCAGGTGCCCCGTATAGCTGTATTTTAAAAATTAATGGAACCATCTGTGGGTTTATTGAATTTCTGCTAATTGAAGCTAATGATTCTGGAAATGGAGAAGATGTAGGCGATGGTTGTTTTGTCATGGCTTCTCTCCTCCTGGATGGAGCACACTGTGTGTGCTGCCCTGGATTAGAATTTTAATTCTGTGTTGTAATACATCAAAGCAAAGCCTTAGGGCAAGGACTATTTGATTTACTCACCTTCCTTGAACACTGAGGTGTTTAATAAATGCTTGTTGATTGACTTAGTGATATGCAACAATTTCAAGTAGTACTTTGATAGTTGGTTTTAAAGATTTATTTATTTATTTTATAAAGAGAAAAGAGCACAGGAGAGCAGGGGGAGGGGGAGGGGCTGAGGGAGAGGGAGAGAAGCAGACTCCCTGCTGAACATAGAGCTCCATCTCACGACCCTGAGATCATGGCCTGAGCCAAGATCAAGAGTTGGGCGCTCAACGGAGCCGGAGCCACCAGGTGCCCCTGATGGTTTTGTTTATTTATTTATTTATTTTATTTTATTTTTTTTAAGATTTTATTTATTTGACAGAGAGAGACAGCGAGAGAGGGAACACAAGCAGGGGGAGTGGGAGAGGGAGAAGCAGGCTTCCCACTGAGCAGGGAGCCCGATGTGGGGCTCGATCCCAAGACCCTGGGATCACGACCTGAGCTGAAGGCAGGCGCTTAACCGACTGAGTCACCCAGGTGCCCCTAAAATATTTTATTTACTTATTTGAGAGAGAGAGAGAAAGCATGAGCAGGGGGAGGGGCAGAGGGAGAAGCAGCCTCCCTGCTCAGCAAGGGGCCCGATGTGGGATTTGATCCCAGGACCCTGGGACCATGACCTGAGCCGAAGGCAGATGCTCAACAGACTGAGCCACCCAGGCGCCCCCCTGATAGTTGGTTTTAAAAATAAAGTCCCATTGCAGCTCAACAAATGTTTGTTTACATTAAATTTTCAGGGGTGTGTGTAGTTTCGTTTCCTTCCAGGTGAAGAGTTGCCTAATTGTTTGGTTTTACTCTAGTCTCTGTGAGGAATATGATACTCAAAAAATGTGTTCCCCTGAAATGCAAAGTTTTTTTGAAAAGTTACATTCATTTTGGCACATAGTAGGTACTCTGTAAATATTTTGTTGAATGAATTAAATCAGAACCGTATGGAAAATAGTTTGGCCTGAAAAAGCTCTGATATCTCTTCAGTGCATTTTTAATGTCATAGCAGCCGACATTTTGTAAGAAGATAAGTTTTATTGACAAGAGTCTTGCAGTTCACTAAGTAGTTGGCTCATGGGAATGTGTCTTTGACAATTAATTCGTTCAGCAAATATTAACTGATTCCTGCTATATTCTGAGCTTGTACTCGGTCCTGGGGATGCCAAGGAGAAGAGATCTAAAGGCAGGCTGATCGGCTATCAACAAAAACTTATTAGGTATGTCAACCTCTGGATACAAGGAGAAGCACGAGGTAGTAAGGCTTCCCTGTGCACACCTGGAACTCTGCGCCGATGGTTTTTATTGGTTGTTAATTACAGCTAATAATTTTTATTGATGGAAAACTAATTTCCCTAATGACTGATGTATTTCTTCTGGTGATTCTTTTATTGTAGCAGAAGATGGCTGTGCCTCCCACGTATGCTGATCTTGGCAAATCTGCCAGGGATGTCTTCACCAAGGGTTATGGTGAGTGTTTCAGTTCACCGGCTGGGTTGGCATGTTTGGGATTTGACCCATCACATTTTGAGAGACGCGGGTCAGTCAGCTCTTAGAACTTTCATGTTAGGGAAAATAAGACAAGCTTTCTATGGCTAGTAAAGTAGTTTTGGTTTGTGCACCCGGTAGGGGCAGGCTCGTGAATTACTATAGGCAGTGGACATTTTGATTTTCTCTCCCACGGGTGGGAGCAGCTCTGTGTGTGCCTTTGCGGTAGAGTATGATTTCTCAATGTAGCGCGTTCTTAGGCACGTGCTCATGTGTCGTGTACCTTTTTCTCACATTCTGCTGGGAGTGCAGGTGGGGCCCTGGAGGTTGCTGTGCCTTTTCTTTCTGCTACCGTTTGGTGGCACCTGAGCTCCACACGTAGGCAGGCAGCAGTGGAAACGGGCTCCCTACACACTCATGCCATTTTGGAACAGCAGAAGGGAGGCAGAGATGCTACTCTCAAGTTAGTTATTTCACCTATTAATAGTTACCATCTTCTTTGTTTAGGATTTGGCTTAATAAAACTTGACTTGAAAACAAAATCTGAGAATGGACTGGTAAGTTGTCTGACCGACATGGAGTATGGGTGTTTATTGTAGATCAGTAAATAGCTGCCATGTCCTGGGTGGCAAAGCCAGATGAAAGGCCCTTTTTCATTATGGAGAGCTGTGGTTGTCACATTCATTGCATCCTCTATGGGATGGGTGGTCCAGGGGAACCCAGCCGACAGGTCCCCAATTTAACAGCTTTTAATACTCAATTGGCAGGCCTCAGTTTTATTTTTCCTTGTTTCTTATTTTAAAACTGACTTGTTTTCGGGGCGCCTTGGTGGCTCAGTTAAGCGTCTAACTTCAGCTCAGGTCATCATCCCAGGGTCCTGGGATCGAGCCCTGTATCGCCTGCTTCTCCCTCTGCCCCTCCCCCCACTTGTGCATGCTCTCTCTCTTTTTCTCAAGTAAATAAATAAAAATCTTTAATAAAAAAACCTGACCTGTTTTCAATGCCACATAATTATTTTAAAAAATCTTAGTAGTTCCTTTTTTTTTTTTTAAAGATTTATTTGTTTGTTTTAGAGAGAGTGCATGCACAAGCTGGGGAGGGACAGAGGGTGAGGAAGAGAATCTCAGAGAATCTCAAGCAGACTCCCGCTGAGAGCAGAGCCCAAAGATGGTGGGGCTCTATCTCACAACCTTGAGATCATGACCTGAGCCGAAACCAAGAGACGGATGCTTAACTGACTGAGCCCCCCAGGCGCCCCTTTAGTAGTCCCTTATAGATTGTGCGTGTGGCAATTGTTGGGAAGGAGGAAGTTTTGGGGTTAATTTACTGCAGTGTCATCTTTAGCTCAGTGCTTTTTCTCTCTAATAGGATGGAAGGGGGATTGCCTTCTTTTCTAGACTAAAGCATTACCAGGGAGGAAGGAAGCTGTCTCCTGACAAAGAATTCCCCAAGAGTCCTTTAATCAACAGACTTCTTTAGCCTCATCTGTATTTAAATATTGACTAGAATTACAGGAATAGCTTTTGCCCCCACACATCCTTACATAAGTGGACGTACGTTCTGTTCAGGGTGGCGTCCTGCCGGCATATAGGCTGTGACTCTCTCTCTCCTTTAAAGGAATTTACAAGCTCAGGTTCAGCCAACACTGAGACCACCAAAGTGACGGGCAGTCTGGAAACCAAGTACAGATGGACCGAATATGGTCTGACGTTTACAGAGAAATGGAACACTGACAACACTCTAGGCACAGAGATCACTGTGGAAGATCAGGTAATGGTCACCCGGGAAGAGACACAGTTTTATTCATTGACATCTGTTTCCCTGCCTTTTGACTAAACCTGGCAAATTTCTTTTCCGTTCAGCTTGCACGTGGACTGAAGCTGACCTTTGATTCATCCTTCTCACCAAACACAGGGTAAGAATCTCTCTCTCTCTTTTTTTTTAAAGCAAGGACGTACAGCCGTGTGTTACAGTAAGGCTCTGGGCTGCCCGCTGTGGTTCTCCTAGCCTCAGTTGTGGAGGGCTATAGGACTTGGGGTCCAATCATGCTGTTTCATGGGAGTGAGGTTGCTGCTAGTGCAAATGGCCAAGGCTGTAGGGTAGCAGACGAGGTTTGGAAGCAGGGGCTAAGCGATCACTGTTGCCACCCCCAGTTTTCAGGCTGGGAGGGTCCTCTCCCCAGCTTTCTACTTCGGAGCACTGAGAGAGTGTGGCTTCTAACTGGGGGGGGGCCCCGGGGGGTGCTCTTTTGGCTCCCCCCCCCCCCCCCCCCACCCTGCCACAAAGCAATTAGGCTTGACAGTTATTGGGCTCATTAGGAGGCAAGATGGTGTGTTGGTTGCCTCAGCTCCTGAGTGCTTTTCAAAGTGGCTACAAGGGGCACACTTTTTTTTTTTTTTTAACCATTCAGATAAGTAGGTTTCTTTTTTTTTTTTTTTTAAAGATTTATTTATTTATTTGAGAGAGCGAGAATGAGAGAGAGAGAGAGTACATGAGTGGGGGAGGGTCAGAGGGAGAAGCAGGCTCCTCGCCGAGCAGGGAGCCCGATGCGGGACTCGATCCCGGGACTCCGGGATCATGACCTGAGCCGAAGGCAGTCGCTTAACCGACTGAGCCACCCAGGCGCCCAGATAAGTAGGTTTCTTAAACATGGGGAAGGTTGTTTTGCATACTGCTGATAGGCTCAGGGGCATATACTGAATTTCATTTGTTAGTTTTCAAAAATTGTAAAATACACACATAAAATTTACCATCTCAGCAGTCTTTAAGTGTACATTTAGTGGCCTTATGAATTTCATCTTTTGCCATTCCATATTACTTCTTTTCTTCTCTTCTGACAAATATCTTTCAGAGGAAGGGTCTACTGAGTTCAGAGGCTCTACTGCATGTGGGTAACTACAAGGGACTGGGCAGACAGGGCTTCTGTCTCTGGAGGTTATAGTCTTTTTGTAACTTTGTTACGGATGACGTGAAGACCATTGGGCAGGAGTTGCATTTACTCTTGTTCTCATTTCTGCTGTAGTTTCTCCCGCAGGAGCGTTGCATTCTTCTCGCCTACTTCCCTCCAGGCACCCTGCTGTGATGGGAGAGGTTACCCATAGAGACCCTCTGATACCATGCGAGGCAGGAGGATGTGCTCACATGCTGAAATTTGCTGCCTAGGACTTTGCCTGCTGCCCTGAGATGGCACACTTTGGAATTTGTAAGGGATTTCCCATTATGTTTGGGAGGTTTGCAGAGAAGTCTCCAGGTCCTACAGTAATATACATAAGAGGAACATTTTTTTAATTTAACTTTTTATTTTGAAATAATTTTATACTTAACATACATAAAAATGTTGCACAAGTAGTGTGTAGAGTTCCCTTATTATTATTAGTTAAGTCTAAGTCCCTTAGACTTAACTTCTCCTAACGTTAACGTCTTACATGACTACAGTATAATGATCAGAACCAGGAAATTTATATGGCTTTCATACAGTTAACTAGTCTGTTGTCCTACTGATGTCTTATTTCTGGTCCATGATCCAGTTCAGGATACTAGATCACATTTAATTGTTAAAATCTCTTTTGTCTCCTCTAATCTGGGACATAGTCTTTCTTTGTCTTTCTTGGTCTTTCTTGACCTTGACAGTGTTAAAGAGGATTGGCCAGTTATTTTGTAGAATCCTTCGATTTGGATTTGTCTGATGTTTCCTCATGGTGAAACTCAGGTTATGCATTTTTCACAGCCACAGAAGTGATGTTGTGTCGTGTCTTTCTTGGTGCGTGATGTCAGGGCATGGATGTCAATATGCCTCGTTAGTAGTGACGGTAACTGATCACTTGATTAAAGTGGTGTTTGCCAGGTTTCTCTATGAAGCTATTTTTCTCTTTGTAAATAAGTTTGTCTTGGGAGATACATTGAGACTATGCAAATATTCTGTTTCTTATCCTTTGACTAAGTTAGTATCCACTGGTGATTCTTGCCTGCAACAATTGTTTGGCAGATGGTGATTTTCTCTTCCCATCATTCCTTCTGCATTTATTAATTGGGATTCTACTGTAAGGGAGAGCTCTTTCTTCTCCATTTATTTATTTAATCAATTATTTATATCAGTATGGATCCATCAACATTTGTTTTATTCTGTGGGTTATAATCCATTACCATAATATATTTTATACTCATTTGTTTTAGATATGGCCATTGGGCATGCCTAAGTTGACATCCTGTGTTTTTTATAATCCCCTATCATTTCTTTTGAGCTCTACTTCAGAAGATGTACCAGGCTTATCTTCTGCTTGTTCTTCCCTAGTCCTGCTATCAGGCATTTCTCCAAGGAGCTTCAGTTCCTTTTATTGAAGAATGGTGTTTATTTATTTATTTTTTTTAGATTTTATTTATTTATTTGACAGAGAGAGAGACAGCGAGAGAGGGAACACAAGCAGGGGGAGTGGGAGAGGGAGAAGCAGGCTTCCCACAGAGCAGGGAGCCCGATGCGGGGCTCGATCCCAGGACCCTGGGATCATGACCTGAGCCGAAGGCCCACGCTTAACGACTGAGCCACCCAGGCGCCACAAGAATGGTGTTTAGAAACCAAGGTTGTATCCATATTGCTCCTGGGCATTTGAGGCAGGTTTTGGATGACTTGATGAAGATTGGAAATGAAAGCTGGCTTTCCAAAGCTACTAAGGGGGATAGCCTGGGAAAGCATCCTGGCTTCTATAAGGAGCTGAGCATAGACCACATTTTGGATGAGGCTGCAGACTCAGATATCTACGGACCAGCACCCACTCTGGGTACCCACCACAGAAAAAAGCCAGCTTGTTAACCAGAAATCAGAGTTATGCCTTGCTCAGGTGCTTGTCAAGTTAGCACCATGAAATAGCTTAAAAAAAAAAAAAGTCCCAATAATATTTGAAAGAGGGAAAACTCCAAAGGTGTGGAGTGTTACATGGGAGTAGGAACCTGGAGAGAAACCTGAGTCACTGCCCCAGCACTGTCCATTCTCTGGGGACTTTGTGCTCCTGCCAGAATTCATTGAGAACAGTATAAGGGAGGCACTGTGTAAATGGTCAGGTGTGGCTGGTGCTCACCACTGTTCAGAGGTCCTGCCACAGGCAGCACACTTTGTGGTTGGCAGCAGCTTTTTACCTGGTGGTTATAAGATGTCTGGTTTTTATAGTTCTTGGTCTCCTTCTCTTTCTAAATGTCAGCCTCTGAGCAGCTGTCTTTCATCAATCACCCCACTAGCATGGTGCCAATTGGATAAGCCAAAACCTAGGCTTCTTCCTCCAAAGAGCAGGCAGATCAGAATAGGTTTATTTTGAGTTTTTCCTGTTGAGACAGAATTTGTTTGGTTCTTCTTTCCTTCAAAGCTTGAGAAAATGCAGCAAAGCAACTTGAACAAAAGTTGCAAGTGTCGCTGTCATTTATGAATGGTGTTCGCTTTATTTTCAGCTATGATGTCTGAAATTCTGTCATTGACAACTTGGAATGTTTAACCTTAAATTTTTTCTTTATTTTTATTTTATTTATTTATTTTTTTTAAAGATTTTATTTATTTATTTGAGACAGAGAGAATGAGAGAGAGCACATGAGAGGGGGGAGGGTCAGAGGGAGAAGCAGACTCCCTGCCGAGCAGGGAGCCCGATGCGGGACTCGATCCAGGGACTCCAGGATCATGACCTGAGCCGAAGGCAGTCGCTTAACCAACTGAGCCACCCAGGCGCCCTTAAATTTTTTAATATAGAAAATTTCAAACATACAAAAGAAAACAGTAAAAAAAAAAAAAAAAAAAAAGCCAAATAGTATGTTAAGCCCTCATCATGTTCCTATCACCCAGCTTGAATAATTATCAACCCATAACCAATTATGTTTTATTTATACATTCATAATCTCTCCCTCAGATTATTTTGAAGTAAATAACAGTTATCACATAATTTCGTCTGTAAATATTTTAATATGCATCTTTAAGTGATAGGATTCTTTTATTTTTAAGTATTTTAATTCCAATTAGTTAACATATAGTCTTAATATTAGTTTCAGGTGTACAATATAGTGATTCAACAATTCCATACATTACCTGGTGCTCATCATGACAAGTGCCCTCCTATCCCTTTCCCCCCTCCCTTCTGATAACCATCAGTTTGTTCCCTAGAGTTAAAGATAATGGAACGCTTCACGTATTTGTATGTCATCTTTGTGCAGGTGCCATGCTCATCTTCTCTGTATCATTTCAATTTTAACATATGGGCTGCTGAAGCAAGCACAATATTGATTCCTTTTTAAAAAAGTATAACCACAATATGATTACATTGTAAAAAATTAATCTCTAGCCTGATCAAATTTACATGATTTCATTTTTTTTTTTTTTACAGAATCAAAAATTGTCCATGCAGAATTGCAGTTCATATGGCTCCTTAAATCTCTTTAATTTTTAGATTCTCCTCCTTTCCCCACTCCCCTTGGAATTTATTTGTTGAAACTAGATCATTTGTCCCGTAAGAGTACATATAGACTAAATTTTGCTGTTTGCATCTCTGTGGTGCCATTTAACTTGTTCCTCTGTCCCCCATGGTTACTGTGAATTGGTAAAGTAGTGGTAAAATATAAGTGGAGCTCTATCCTTCCATGACTTGGACGTAGAAGGCTTGGTTTGTTCTTTGTATGTTAAAGTTAGTGCTATTCACAATTCATTCATTAGGGATTATAAATTGGTGATAATTCTACTTTAATCATTCATTCTTCATGTATTAGCTATAATATTTCAATAAAAAGAGACTTCTCACAAACTGTTGGTTACCTTGAGATAGAGTTAGTGTAGGAAGGGTGGAATAAATGTTTGCTTCCTTTTTAATTTATTGTTTCAAAGTAACACTTTGGTTCTCTAGTCTCTGAAGATGACTGATGTGTGTGTTTTAAGTGTCAGTATGAATGAATTCATAGATGTATACATATTTGTTATGTTTCAACCCATTGCTGGCGTTATTCTTAAAGATGAACTCATTGTTTCATGTTTGAAGCCCTTAGGAATCTCTTCAGGCTAGCTCTCAAGTCATTGTGCGCCAACCCCAGTATTCTTTGATAGTTTTGATCAATGCTTCAAGCTCACCTCGCACATTTCCTGTCCTGACCTGTAGTCTGCTGTTTCTTCAAGGGGCACTGTGCCTTTTAGGAGAGAATGGTATTTAGAGTCCAGAGTCTGGGTGCTGGGGATGACGCTTTAATCTCAGTGTGAATGAGATTGGGATGGACAAGGCTTTGTAGATCCCAATCGCTGCTGAGAATGCACCTTGCTATGGGAGGATGTCCATTTTGTAGTTGAATAACAGAAAATAGTCTAAATTTTATTTGATAGGTGTGGTCTTGTCTCCCGTGTTGACCTTTGGTAAAGGCAGGGTAATATATTTGCAGGGGACATGACTCACCTACCTTTCCTGAGCAGTAGGCACAGGAGGCACTGATCTGGTCATATATGCAAATTTGGGATTAGCAGACAAGACCTGCGGACTTGTTCTGTCTCGCAGGACTTCCCAGCTCCCATGCCTGCAGGGCCCCAGGTTGCACATCAGTATCCAGGTCTCTCACTGGGATCTCATGAATACTGAATTAAAAGCTATCTGTTATATTTACTTAGACGGGATCTATCTAGTATTTCTTTCTTTCTTTACTAACTGAGTGAGTCACCAAGTAAAGCAACCATCTTCTTAAAAGCTGCTGTTGGGGCGCCTGGGTGGCTCAGTCGTTAAACGACTGCCTTTGGCTCAGGTCATGATCCCAGGGTCCTGGGATCGAGCCCCGCATTGGACTCCCTGCTCTGCAGAAGCCTGCTTCTCCTTCTCCCACTCCCCGTTTGTGTTCCCTCTCTCGCTGTGTCTTTCTCTGTCAAATAAATAAAATAAAATCTTAAAAAAAAAAAAAAAGCTGCTCTTTAGCTGCCTTCATGACAGATACACCGTTTCTTTTTCATACATGGAGAATAGCGAAGAAACATCTGTTTCATAATTACATGGTGGCATTCTCCCTAATAAATGCCTGTGTAGGCCATTACATTAAGCATAGGGAGAGGTTAGTGAAAGAAAATTACTTAGCGCTTTTTTTCCCCAAGCTTTTCCTGCCTCTTTTCTCACTTCATTATTGTGGCATTTCTGCAGACTGGATTCTGGTTAGAGAGCTTGTGGTACAGCAGCTGCATAAGGAAGATCTGGGCCCCGACTTTGCCCCCCATCCCTCCATGTAAACTGGGATTGAAAACAAATTTTTTTACACTCCTTGGCATGGTTGTTGCAAGGTGAGTTAGCTTGTGATCTTAATACAATTTCTTTTCCTTCAGGAAAAAAAATGCTAAAATCAAGACAGGGTATAAGCGGGAGCACATCAACCTGGGCTGTGACGTGGATTTCGACATTGCCGGTCCTTCAGTCCGGGGTGCTGTGGTGTTGGGATATGAAGGCTGGCTGGCTGGCTACCAGATGAATTTTGAGACTGCAAAGTCTCGAGTGACCCAGAGCAACTTTGCGGTTGGCTACAAGACTGACGAATTCCAGCTCCACACTAACGTGTAAGTGTACATGGGGGTCGTGTGTGAGTGTGTGCAGAAGGGAGATTGCTTTCCAAGCTCAATTTTTAATCACTTTAAAGTGAGTGTGCTGGAATCAGATGAACCAGATGGCCTGCGGGGATTTTTCTGTTTCCCACCAGCCCATTTCCGGAAGTGGCTTAGGTTCTTTGTGTTCCAGAAACAGTCATTGTTGTCGCTGGTACATACAGAAGGACTGATCAGTTACAGCAGTGGCATGATGTCCGTCCAGAGGAGTGTCCCTTCCCTGCTAGTGTCCTCTTGTGGACATTTGAACACCTTTGGGTTTTGGTAACAAAACGGCGGGGAAAGGTGCTGCTGTCTTTCTCTGTGTGATGCCTGAGGTCAGGTTGCTGCGCTTAATGAAATGCAGATTTGAGAGACAAGTTAGGGAATGATGAGCTCAGTTGCGTAGTGTCTTTTCCACATGGCATAGCATGCAAAAGTTTATTAATTACAGGACAGTACAGTGAAGGGGAGAGGAAAGTGCAGATTAGGTTAGAGAGCCCCTTGTAAATCAACCTTGGGAGTTCAAGTGGAGTGCTGTTGATTTAGGCGAATGGAAATGCACATCAGCCGAAAATTCCCGTAGGCATGAGGAACTAATCTGTGGCACTAGTGGGGGACAACTTTACCAGTTTTCTTTTTTTCCACTAGAGGTCACTAAAGAGGTGATTTCTTAAAGATCTAGTAACCTTTCCATTTACAAACTTTTTTGAGGAATTCTTTTTTTTTTTTTTTAAGATTTTATTTATTTATTTGACAGAGAAAGACACAGCGAGAGAGGGAACACAAACGGGGAGTGGGAGAGGGAGAAGCAGACTCCCTGCCAAGCAGGGAGCCCGATGCGGGATTCGATACAGGGACTCCAGGATCATGACTTGAGCCGAAGGCAGTCGCTTAACCAACTGAGACTTTTTTGAGGAATTTTTATCTGGTAGTTCCCCCATATCTGCCATTTCACTTTCCACGATGTCAGTTGACAGTTCCACAGTCAACCACGGTCTGGAAGTAGATGATCCTCCTTCTGATGTATTGTCAGAAGGTCAGTAGTAGCCTGGCGCTGTGTCATGTCTCTGTCATTCACCTCACCTTCATCCCATCATGTAGGCATTTGGTCATCTCACATCATCCCAAGAAGGTTGTATACGGGGGCGCCTGGGTGGCTCAGACTGTTAGGCATCTGACTCTTGATTTCAACTCAGGTCATGATCTCAGGGTCGTGAGATTGAGTGAATGTAGGGCTCTGTGCTGGGTGTGGAGCCTGCTTAAGATTCTTTCTCTCGGGTCGCCTGGGTGGCTCAGTCATTGGGCATCTGCCTTCAGCTCAGGTCATGATCCCAGCATCCTGGGATCGGGCTCCCTGCTCTGCGGGAAGCCTGCTTCTCCCTCTCCCACTCCCCCTGTTTGTGTTCCTTCTCTCTCTCTGTCAAATAAATAAATAAAATCTTAAAAAAAAAAAAAAAGATTCTTTCTCTCCCTCTGCCCTCACCCCGCCCACACAAAAAAACAACAAAACAAAACAAAAAGGATATATACAGTATAATAAGATATTTTGAGAGACAGAGACCACATTCATATATCTTCTATTACAGTATATTGTTTTAATTGTTCTATTTTATTAAAATAATAAATTAGAAGTTACTGTTGCTTATTTCTTACTGTGTCCATAAAATTTGTCACAGGGATGTATGTATAGGAGAAAACATAGTATATATAGAGATTCGGTAGTATCTGTGGTTTAAGGCATCCCCTGGGGGTCTTGGAACATATCTCCTGCAGATAAGGGAGAACTACTGTAATTAATATAATTAACATAATGGAATTAATATAATAGATATTAATATAATTTTTGAAATTTTTAAAACTAGAAAATCACAGGAAAACCATAGTGAGGGACAGTCCAGGGTTTCCTGGGTTGGGAGTGGGAATGTGTGACTACAAAGGGGTGGTATGAGATTTGAGGGTGGTGGAATTGTTCTGTATTCTGATTTTAGTGGTGGTCACACAAATCTTGTACATGTGTTAAAATCCATAGAAATGTACACCAAAAGAGTAAAAAGAAAAAGATATATAAATTCAAAAAAAGGTAACATATAAAAATGTCACAGGAAAAACAGCACAATCAATAGAAGGGTTTTTTAAATTAGAGTTTTGACTGAAATGGAAAGTCTTTCTTGGTTTGGAATTGGAAATTGGCACCAATTATAGGAATAACAATGGCTGTTAGCTGTTTTCCCCACATACCTGATTTTTAATACGTGTACATGGTTTATTTTTAGCTGGCGTAGAAACAGCTGACACAGCTAATCTGGGTTGCCCTGGTGCTTATGGAGGCCCTGATGTATAATAGACATCCTTTGTGCTTTATATAGTTGAATTTGAGCAATGACTTCCCTTGGTTTATAGTTTTGAGAGCTCAGTACAGGAAGGCAGTGTTGCTGGTTTTAGAATATATTGAAAAAAACTGACACTTTTTGGACAAACATGTGAACCCGACAAAATATTCGTATTTCACTTATACTAAAGTCACTCAAAAATCTTTTGTGACAAGCTGCTATTTTGTAGCGTACTCAGATTTTCTGAAGAAGTTAGGATTCCCTGTGAATCGGGTTGCCTGGGCTCAGCCTGTACTTATTGGAAGCACAATGTCTATATGATTGAATTTCAGGGGAAAACTTCAGCATTTAGAATGTATTTATATAGAGCATCTACTTCAGGGAGAGTGTATTGGTGAGGATCGGAGTTTGTAATGAATCAGCAACAATTTGTCCTTGGATTAGTGAGTTCTAAGCTCTTTGCTGAATTCCAAAGCACATGGCTCTGCCTTAACCAGTTTCTGATGACATTTCTACTTGAAACACCCAAAGTGATGAGGCAGAACATTGCCACTGTTTCATGTTAAGAATGTGAAGGAGGGGAAGGGATATTTCCAGAGGCTGGAGTCAATATGGTATGTTTGGAAGAGAGGAACGAGTTTGTCCCAGTTGGGTTTCATTCTGTTTTTGAAAGATAGAGACATTTTGTAATGCACCAAGTAGCTCCTTTCATTGCATCAGAACTGTAGAGATATTGGCAGTTTGGGCCAAGGGTTTCGCACAGGAGGACAAGTCTGAATTGCAGGTTAAGCTCTTTTGTCATCACTGCACCTCCACGGGGCCAGGTCGCTTTTGACTGTGTCTTCACAGCAGTGGCTGCAGCTGGTGGTGCTAAGGGCTATTACCTGCCTTCTGAAAAATACGAGTGGCTCAACCTTTCTTACCATTTCTGACTGTATTCTCTTCTCATTTGCTTCTGTGTCCTTACTATTGTTATGATAGACACATTTATAAAAGTATTAACATTAGCAGTAGCAGCAGCAAAAAAACGAAAAAAACCCCGAGAATCTCAAGGTCTTACTTGCTTTTATTTATTTGTTTATCTGTCTATCTGTCTGTCTGTTTGTTTATTTAGAGAAAGTACGAACAGGGGAGGGGCAGAGGGAGAGAATCCCACGCGGACTCCTTACTGAGCAGGGGAGCCCAACTCGGGGCTCCATCCCACGACCCTGAGATCACGCCCTAAATTGAAATCAAGAGTTGGACGCCCCTCTGACTGAGACACCCAGGTGCCCCGTTGCTTTTATTTTAAAGAATATTTTGGAAGCAAGCTTCAAATTCCATGCAGTCTGAGCTTCCTGCCTTTGGGTGTTGCTGGTGATGGTTCAAATAGCCTTTCCCTTTCTCTGAACCTTCCCAACGCTGGTGTCTGTTCCATTCCTGTCAGACTTTTCCCTACTTGGGTACCTGCTTTATGATCACTTTGGTTCATTTACAGCATCCCTGTCCTCTGTTAGACTTGGACAGCTGTGCCCAGCTGCAGCCTGCCTTTGGGGGTGGATTAGCATCTGTGCTGTGCTTGTTTGCAGAAACGATGGGACAGAATTTGGTGGCTCCATTTATCAGAAGGTGAACAAGAAGTTAGAGACCGCTGTCAATCTGGCCTGGACAGCAGGAAATAGTAACACTCGCTTTGGAATAGCAGCCAAGTATCAGATCGACCCTGACGCCTGCTTCTCGGTGAGTACCTGTGGAATCACGTGTTGCCGAGGCTCCACCTGATGGTGGGGTTGGAATCCTTCTGGATTGCTGGGGTTGCATGCTTGGGCTAGAGATTTTCTCCCTGTGGAAAGAGTTTGAAATGAGGAAAGTGCTAATAGTAATACCGCTGACTGTGGGTGCCAGGTGCTGTGTGCAGCCTGTTATATGTGGGTTACTGTATTTAATTCTTACACAGTCCATTTGAGGTAGGTGCCTTTTCAAAAAAAAAAAAAAAACCATCCCAACCCTCTGTGCACAAATGAGGAACTGGAAATTCAGAGAGGTCGAGGGCAGATGGGGCAGACAGTTGGTAAGTGCTGGGGCCTGTACTTGATGGTTTGCTGGGGAGCCTCCTCCTCTAATCAGCCCTTGTTCCTCCTGCAGACTGTAAAGAGGTTTACTTTGAAATTGAAGGTTTTAAATGTTCATTTTTCTTCTCATTTCTCATTCTCTTGCCCAGCTCCTGTATTGGATATTAAGAAACCAGGCCCTGGCATTTAGCAGTTGGCATCTAATCTTGCAGACTCAGTGGCATTGCTCACGGACCTTTGAATTGCTGCACGATTTTTGCATTAAATCCTGTTGAATTCATCTCTGTTGTCAGAGGGCACTGCTAGCTGCATCCCTTTTGGGGTGGAATGAGGAAATCTCGTGTTGCAGGACGGTCCTTACGTAATTTACAAACGTGTTGCAGGACGGTCCTTACGTAATTTACAAACAGGCCATTTGAAGTCTGAAATGGCAACGAATCTGGCTCCCTTCACATTAAGCACTTAGAAACAAAGGAAAAGGGGCCTTAGTAATTAGATGGGATAAGCAAAAAGGAAGAGCCGGATAGGGCACTGTCTGCCGGGAGATCTTCCTACCCATTGCTTTGTTCTTTCTCATGGGAGTTGTCAGGTCTGAAAACAGCATTCAAGCAGGAAAACATGCACCGCGGTAGCCTCAGCTTTTTCCAGGACTTGGTGTTCTCATGGCTTGAGATGGCTCTGCTCCTGACCTCTCCTTATTTCACCAGAAAGGGGCCAGAGAGAGGCCCAGATTTCCCTACAACTCAGACAGATGAGGGCAAAATTATTATTGCCTCAACTGCTTTATTGAACTTAATTATTTTTTTAATTTTATTTATTTATTTGAGAGAGAGAGAGAGAGCACAAGCAGGGGGAGAGGGAGAAGCAGACTCCCTGCTGAGCAGGGAGCCTGTTGCTGGGCTCGATGCCAGGACTGTGGGACCATGACCTGAGCCGAAGGCAGACCCTTAACTGACTGAGCCACCCAGGCACCCCTGAACTTAATTATTAATCAGCATTCACTGCTGAAATTTAGGTGACTTGGCTAAGTCATTCTTTTGCTCTAATACACATTTTAAATTCAGGCATGACAATGGTGAACCTTCTTCATGTCACTGTGAATTTTTTTTTAAATATTTATTTATTTGACAGCACAAGCAGGGAGAGCAGCAGAGGGAGAGGGAGAAGCAGGCTCTCCGCTGAGCAGGGAGCCTGATGCAGGGCTCGATCCCAGGAACCTGGGATCATGACTTGAGCCAAAGGCAGCCTCTTAACCAACTGAGCCACCCAGGCGCCCCGTTATTGTGATTTTTCCCTTTTTCATGAAGGGAAAATTATTATTTTTTTTTAAAGATTTTATTTATTTGAGAAAGAGAGTGAGCGGGAGAGAGCAAGAGAGAGTGCACACAAGCAGGGTCAGAGGGAGAAGCAGACTCCCTTACTGAGCAGGGAGCTTGATGCAGGACTCCATCCCAGGACCCCGAGATCATGACCTGAGCCGAAGGCAGACGGTTAACTGACTGAGCCACCCAGGCGCCCCTATGAAGGGAAAATTCTAACAGTGTTATGCCTTAAAAAAAGCCTCAATACTCCATCTGACATTGGCTCTGTTTCCGTTATCCTAACAAATAGATTTTGAAGAAATCTTCCATATAAGAAAGGCTTTTCTCTGGCCACAAATGAAAGTGTCTTCACCTGTTATAACTTAAATACAGACCTAATCAGTATAAATGAAATTGGGCATTCATACCTTCAGGAATCAATTAAATAATAATTTCCTTTTAATTGACAGTTGTGTTGACTCTTTGAGTTTCTTTTCTGAGACTTAGCTCTCAGATTTGATATATTTCATGTTAAATTTAATGAATCCCATAAACAAAGTGGTCATGAAAAAGAATTTGATCCTGAAGTCCAGGGTTGGTTGATTACAAAGCTCTTACTTGTTTTAGAGATGGAAACATGAAGTACTTAACAATTTCACTCTCTCTTATCTTTTCCTTGACTAGGCTAAAGTGAACAACTCCAGCCTGATAGGTTTAGGATACACTCAGACCCTAAAGCCAGGTATGTGTTGCTTTTATAAATTAGTGAAATTAGTTCTTTGCCTTAAAGAAAAATTGGGGTGCTGGTTGCTGCTTTATGTTAACTGCTTATATAATGCCTGTATTGTACATTATAGATGAGTGTATATAAAGTTTTATAATGAAGTGTTTATAAAAGGGTATAGAGTCATTATAAAACATTTGGAGAATAGAAGTCGTAAGTCGGAGAGAAAAAGGCGAAGGCTAACATAAATTACACTTTTTGTTATTTTTTTTTTATCTGTTTTTCCAGTGTGTACATAATGCTTGATACTTATTTCCAGCAGGTTCTTAAAACTAGCACATAGATCATCCTCACTGTACAACTGTCGTGCAGGTTTCCTCTGCACAGTTGGCTAGACCAGCCCCTGGTATGTTAGAGCTATGGAGATGGTACCATCTTGGGTTTAGTTTGCTCAAATTGGGTCTTTGAGCTCTAGAAATTCTAAGATTACATGATGGTAGAATCAAGCTGTTGTAGGGTACATACCAGTTAGTTGTGTGCATGTATGTGTGTTTGTGTGCACGCTGATTGGGAGACCTTGGAGTCTGATTCATGGTTGGGTTTCATTTCAAGGCATTTTTGCTGAAGAAGTTTACTGCCTGATACCAGTGGTAGAGAGAATATTGTAGCCGGTGACGATGAGAGGACAAAGTCAAGTGGACTCCTGAAAGTGGATTTGGGGAGGCTGTGGAATAATAATTACTGTTTTATAAGCTCATTCCAGGCTACCAATTAGTTAGTCTGATGGTGATCAGTAAGATGGGCCGTGTGGGCCTTGCTGATCACACACAGCTGAAGCGGGTTCTGACTTCGCTGTGGTCTTGCCAGTGTGCTTTAGCATGCCTCCGTGTGTTAACCGTTCTTCTTGTGTTGACTTTTTTATCTTTTTTCTCCTCCCTCCCTTTTTCCTCTCCCCGGGACTTTGCCCCCTGCAGGTATCAAGCTGACCCTATCAGCTCTGCTGGATGGCAAGAATGTCAATGCTGGCGGCCACAAGCTTGGTCTAGGACTGGAATTTCAGGCATAAATGAATACTGTATAGTCGTTTAATTTTAAACTATTTTGAGCATAGCTACCTTCAGAATTCAGTGTACCTTTTAATGTTGTATGTCTGGGATGCAAGTATTGCTAAGTATCATGTTAGACCTCCAGGTTAAAGATGATTCAGCTTTAAGGTGTTACCCTTTCAGAGGTACAGAAGAAACCCAAGTCCATGAAAAGTCCTTTCAGCTGTAGACTTGGGGGGAGCTTGGTGGCCCCTCCAGAGAGTTCAGGTTTCTTTTTTATCTAGAAATGGCTGCAAATGGAAGCTGATAATTTATAGGCACTTTGTTAATTGGTATGGAGTACATGAATGAAATTATGACTTCCTGAGAATTGAACTGGGTTTCCTACCCAAAGGAAGGAGAGACTCACTGATGGTGTGTATAAACCCATCTGAAAGAGACTTTTTTAGACAGATTTTCCTCACCTGTTTCACCCCAGTCCATCACCTCTTTTACACCAAAAGTAGTCTGCAGGGTGTAGTAGCTGTTTCTTTTGTGCCATTTTGGGAAGATGGATGTGATGAAGCCAATAATTCAGGACTTAATTCCCTCTCATGTTGTGGTTTTCTGCCCCTGCACCAGAGTATGAAATAGCTTCTAAAAGTCCCATCTCTGAGCTGGGAAGAGTCTCTGTGACTGTAATCACATTGTGACAACACTCGGAATCTAAATTGGACTTGTTCTATTCTCGCCACTTGGTTTATTTTTTAGCCATTTAATGGGTACATTTTAGAGTCTTCCATTTTGTGTGGAATTAGATCCTCCCCTTCAAATGCTGTAATTAACATCACTTAAAGTAAAACTTGAATAAAATATTGAAACCTCATTCTTCTGTTGTCTTTATTAATAAAAGTGTAAGTAAACAGGGCATTTGGCATTTGTGTTTGCACTGTGTGTGTGTGAGATTTCTATTGTTGCATAACAAATTAGCCAAATTGAGTTGCTTAAAACAACACTCATTTATTTCACAGGCCTGTAGTTCAGAAATCCAGCACGGTGTGACTCAGTTCTCTGTTAAGATTCTCATGATGCTGAAATAAGGATGTCTGCCAGACTGTGTTCTCGTCTGGAGCTTGGGGTCCTCTTCCAGGCTCAGTCCTCTTCCAGGCTCACATGGTTGTGGCAGAAGTCAACTCCTTTTAGTTGTTGTAGGATAATGGTCCTTATTTCCTTGCTAGCCATCAGGTAGGGGGTCCTCTCAGCAAATAGAGGCCAGTGCATTCCTTGCCACATGGTCCCTTCCCATCTTCAAAGCTGGAATGGAAGAATTCCCTTGGGTGCCTGGGTGGCTCAGATGGTTAAGCGTCTGCCTTCGGCTCAGGTCATGATCCTGGAGTCCCGGGATCGAGTCCCACATCGGGCTCCCTGCTCGGCAGGGAGTCTGCTTCTCCCTCTGACCCTCCTCCCTCTCCTGCTCTCTGTCTCTCATTCTTTCTCTCTCAAATAAATAAATAAAATCTTAAAAAAAAAAAAAAAAAAAGAATTCCCTTACTGTCAAATCCCTCTCACACTTGAAATCTCTAGGAAGAGTGTCAGCCACAACTTACCCTTTTAAAAACTTTATTATGTATTTATTCATTTATTTAAGAAAGATTTTAGTTATTTGAGGGAGAGAGCGCGTGTGCACTTGCATACATGGGGGGGAGGAGACTCTCAGCGTGGAGCCCAGCACAAGGCTTGATCCCATGACCCTGAGATCATGACCTGAGCCACAATCAAGAGTTGGACACTTGACTGACTGAGCCAGCCACGTGCCCCTATTTTTTATTTATTGAGGTATAATTGACATAGAACATACTAGTTCCAGGTGTACAGCATAATGATTCAGTATTTGTATATATTGCAAAATAATCACTGCAATACATTTAGTTAACGTCTGTCACCACATAAAGTTTTTCCCCTTGTGATAAGAACTTCTAAGATCTACTCTCTTAGCAACTTTCAAATATACAATACAGTATTATTAGATTATTAACTATAGTCACCATGCTGTACATGACATCCCCAGGACTTACTCATTTTATAACTGCCCCAACCCTTTAAGGGCTCACCTGATTAGGTGAGGCCTTTGAGGAAAATCTCCCCTTAAAGTCTACTGTGCCCTTTAATAACCTAATCACAGTAATGATATCCCATCATATTCACAGGTCCCTCCCACACTCAAGGGCAGGGGATCACACAAAGGCATGGGTCATTGGGGTATGTTCTAGAATTCTGCAATTTAGATTTTAAAAAAATGACAAGGTGTAAATTTCAAACATTTACAAAGTAGAAGGGTAAGCCAGCTTCAGTAAATGTGAACATTTTTTCCTATTCAATAATACATATTTTTAGGCAGAGTTCCTTTTTATGGATGTTGGGAAGTGAATACCAGACAAGTATCAGGTTTACCTAACCATTTTGTGCCACCCAAAACCTGCTGGCCTCAGTATTTGTCATACTGTCTTCATTGGGTTCATGAGGATCTGTATATGTTTCAAAGTGAACTTCTGACTTTGTCCAGAGATTTTGGCTCATAATGGTTGTTGGGTACGTCCAGTGAGCTGGTATTTTGAAATGTACAAAGGGCCCTCTGAATATTGAGGGTATATTTCCCTCCCCACTTACATATTAAGAATCTGCCTGTTGGATGCAGCATGTCAGAATATTGTGCAAAATTCCTTGAGTTCATGATATCTATAAGATATCCAAAACACACTGGTATGGGGACAAAAGGAAGAAAGTGGACAAAGAAGAGAAGATTGAAGGTGTGTTTATTATAGAAAAAGGCCTGTGTCTGAATCTGCCAACAAGCAGAAGCTGGAATTGAGAGGTTTATTCATTAAACTGAGTGGTGGTTTGTGTACTCAGAGAAGGGAAAGCTCCAAGGGAATTTGGGAAGACTTTGTATCCTGGCTACCATGGAGGGTTTGCAATAAGGGCACCATTCAGTCTATCTAGGCTTGTGGTGGGCTTAGAGAAACCAACATGAATGACCTCTTAGTTTTCTTAACACAGAGTTTGTGTGTTTCTGAGCTGTCACTGGGGCCAGATAAATGTTAAGGGAAACCAGATTCAAGAGAAAAGGGGCCCTTCTCTCCTTAGAAGGGCAGTTCAGCTGTGTCTCTGGAGGATTCTTCTGTAGGAATCACGGAGATCAGAGTGGTGAAGCTATGGGTACAGCAGATGTCTTGCTTCATGCCACAATGATTTTCCTGCAAATCGATCAAGTGGAACTTCTATGATTTTTAAGCCTACAGACATTTAAAAAACATTCGCAGAACACACAGACCAAAGCGTGTGTCAAGGCTGTAAGGGAACTCTAAATCTGCATTTTCATATACTGGGGGTTTCAAGTTACAAAATTTAAAAAGTAACAGAAACTTACTGTAGGAAATGTGGAGGCTGTTTGCACCCTACTTCCTATCCCGCTTTCCTGCTTTTTCTCCATTACGCCTTAACCATTGTATAGTGTATATTTTACACTATTGTCTTCCTCACAAAATAAACTCCACAAACGTATGTGGTTCGTTTTGTTAACTGCTGTATACTGAAATATGAAAAGGTGCTAAATAGTTGTTGAAGTAATAAATGATTAGGAGAAATATAAAAAGTAAAACTTTTACCTTTAATTCCACCACGTAGATATGGCCACTGTGAACAGTTGAGTTTCATTTGCCTTTGGGAGAGGGAGGGCAGCTACTTCCCTTTTGGGATCAGCCTGTTAATTTATTTGAGAGAAAGAAAGCAGGAGGAGGGGCAGAGGGAGAGAGAATCCCAAGCAGAGTCCCCCCTGAGCACAGAGGTGGAGGCGGGGCTGGATCTCACCACCCTGAGATCACCATCTGAGCCAAAATCAAAAAGTTGGCCGCTTAAATTAAGTCAATCAGAGAAAGACAATTACATGATTTCACTCATATGTGGAATATAAAAAACAAAACAGGAGCATAGGGGAAGGGAGGGAACAATAAAACAAAATGAAATCAGAGAGGGAGACCAACCATAAGAGACTCTTATCATAAACAGGGTTGCTGGAGGGGGAAGGGGGGATGGGGTAACTGGGTAATGAGCATTAAGGAGGGCACCTGATGGAATGAGCACTGGGTGTTACAAAAGACCAATGAATCACTGAACTCTGCCTCTAAAACTAATAATACACTATATGTTAATTGAATTAAAAAAAAAGTTGGCTGCTTAACCCACAGAGCCATCCAGGCACCCCTTTCTTTTAACAATGTTTTAGGGGCTCCTGGCTGGCTCAGTCCATAAAGCATGCCACTCTTGATCTCAAGGTTGTTAAGTTCGAGCCCCACTTCAGGTATAGAGATGACTGAAAATAAAGTCTTTAAAAAAAAAAAACCCATTTTTTAAAAAAATTTTTTAAAAGATTTTATTTGACAGAGAGAGACAGCGAGAAAGGGAACACAAGCAGGGGGAGCGGGAGAGGGAGAAGCAGGCTTCTCGCGGAGCAGGGAGCCCGATGCGGGTCTCAATCCCAGGACCTCGGGATCATGACCGGTGCTGAAGGCAGACACTTAAGGACTGAGCGACCCAGGCGCCCCAGAAAAACCCCAATGTTTTAAAATACTTTCCTGAACTGTATAGTATCCCATCACATGGCAGGAAGGGAGGGGCTCTCTCTGACCCTCTCTTCATCTAACACTTTACAGCCTCGGGGCGCCTGGGTGGCTCAGTCTGGCTCAGTCTGGCTCAGTCTGTTAAGCGACTGCCTTCGGCTTAGGTCATGATCCCAGCGTCCTGGGATGGAGCCCCGCATCGGGCTCCCTGTTCGGCGGAGAGCCTGCTTCTCCCTCTGCCTCTGCTGCTCCCCCTGCTTGTGTTCCCTCTCCCGCTCTCTCTCTCTGTGTCAATTAAATAAATAAATAAAATCTTTAAAAAAAAACCCAAACAACAAAACACTTTACAGCCTCAGCCCGCGAGGGGTTTTGGGTGAGACCTGCCCCCTTCTGCAGCTCCATACCCTTCCTCCTTATCGGGTTTCCTGAGCCCTTCACGATAGGCTGCGACGTCATCACGTTGGGACGCAGAAGCCTCACGCTGTGGTGCCTTACGCAGTGTCTGATGTCATGACGTAGAGCCTAGCAACAGCGCAGGCTCCTAGCGGAGTCCGTTATGGCCGCTGCAGCCCTGAGGAGGATGAGGGGAACCGTGCAAGCGAAACTGCGGCCCTCGCCGGGCCTTCAGGTCCCCGAAGTACTGGCGCGGCCGCTGGTCCTGGCGCTCCTGCTTGCGTCCGCCACCATGTCCAGCGGTAAAGGGGGCGCGGCGGCAGGGCGGGCGCGGGAAGACGCGGAGGGCCGGGCACGGGCGGGGAGACAGGCCCGGCCAGGGAAAGGACGCTTCCGAGTGTCCGGAGCAGATGGCTGTGTGTAGATAGGGCAGGGTCTCTAGGGGCGAGGACGGACAGTAGGCTGTCTGAGGGAGTCTCAGGAGGTGGGGTCTCTGAGAAGCCCGAGAAGTGGGGAGGAGAGATGCGGGGATCCGGGGAGCAGAGTATGTAGATGGGCGTGGAGGGAGGAGTGGTGGTGGTGTCTAGAGAGTCTTGAAGAATGGGTTGCCAGAGGGAATATTCCGGCGGTGGTAGGATCTCCGAAATTGCTTGGAGGGGGGAGTGGTGAGAGGACAGAGGGAACAGATCACCGGTGAGGAGATGGCCGCGGTTAGGAGGTGTGTCTAGAGAGGGTCCCAAGGTGGGGGAGGCACCCAGGGGTCTAGTAGGACCAAGGGAGTGTGGGCGGTTTCCGGAACGGGTGAGATAAGTAGTAAAGACCAGGGTGGGCAGGGGCACTGACCAGACTGAGCTGATGGAATATTTTGGAGAGCAAAAGTGAAGGGGAGAAAGCTATCTTAGGGTACTGGTGCTCGGTAAAGAGCCAGAATACTGAGGCTTTGGGCTCCTGAGGGGCTTGGGACGAGGAGAGGAGGAAGGCGACAAGGGAGATTCTTGGTAAACATGGTTCCCTGTGTCCTGGCTTAGCCGGACAAGACCGCTTCATTTTAATGGAGTTGTAGGATTTGATTATTTCGTTTAAAAATTGTTATTAAAATTCTTTTTAGTATTTATTGAGGTATGATTGGCATATAACATGTTAGATTCAGGTGTACAACATAATGATTTGATATTTGTGTACACTGGGAACTGATCACCACAGTAGGTGTAGTTAGCACTCATCACAATACAGAGTTACAAAATTTTTTTTTCTTGTAATGAGAGCCTTTAAGGTTTACTCTCTTAGCAACTTTCAAATATGCATTACTATATTACTGACTGTAGTCACCATACTATATATTATTACATCCTTATGACTTATTTTGTAATTGGAAGTTAGTACCTTTTTTTTTTTTTTAAAGATTTTATTTATTTGACAGAGACACAGCGAGAGAGGGAACACAAGCAGGGGGAGTGGGAGAGGGAGAAGCAGGCTTCCCGCTGAGCAGGGAGCCCGATTCGGGGCTCCATCCCAGGATCCTGGGACCATGACCTCAGCCGAAGGGAGTCGCTTAATGACTGAGCCACTCAGGCGCCCCAAGGAAGTTAATACCTTTCTGCCATTTCACCAACCTCTAATTCCCTCTTCTCTGGCAACCACCAGTCTCTTCTCTATGAGTTTGACTTGTTTGTTTTGTTTTGATTTTTTTTGTTCCCCATACAGGTGAAATCATATGGTATTTGTCTTTCTCTGTCTGACTTATTTCAGTTAGCATAATGCCTCAAGGTCCATCCATGTTGTCACAAATGCCATATTTCACTTTGTGTGTGTGTGTGGCTGAGTAGTATTCCATTGTATATACACACCACATCTTTATCTGTTCATCCATCCATGGGCATTTAGGTTGTTTCCATATCTTGGCTCTTGTAAATAATGTTGCATGATTAAGTATTTTTTTCTTAGAAATGTTACGTTGTGAATGAAGATATTGAAGGCTTTATCAGGAAATAAAGAAATATGTAACCTAGGGCCTGAGACTTAGGGGGAACAAATCCATTAATAAGAATTTGTAATGATTAAGCAGTATTTTGTTTAGTATTCCTTTTTTTCTTTAGGCTAAGTCACAGTCCTGCTTTTCTCCTTAAATCTTTTTTGACTTTTCAGTGAAAAACAGTATGAATGGGATAGTGTTTTCTTATTTGCCGACAGGGGCTGTCTAGCCATACATTCATCTGTTACAGTGCTGTGGTTACTTCCTTAGGTTTCCTCAGCAGCAATGAGGGTAGGGCAGCCACCGTCCCAGAAGCATTTGTAAGTCTGTGGGGAAGGACTGAGGTTCATTTTCCCAAGGCCCTTTAATCATGAGTAAACTATAACGAGGATTTCTCTGGTTGATGGAGATATTCCTGTTCCTAAAGTGCTTACGTAGCATGATTGTTTAGTTAATCATTTAAGAAAAAACCTGACATTTAAGTATTTATATTTCTTACTGGAATGCTTAAGACATACAGTTTGAGGGATCTATAGCTGGTAACTGTATTTCAGAAACAGCCTTTCCCCTGGTTGAAAATTTTGTAGGGAGGGGCAAGCGAGGGGGGAGTGTGGAGTATTAAGGTGTCTTCTTGTCTTTTTATTTATTAGAGTGCCATAAATAGTTCTCCAGCTAAACTGGGACATTTTAGATAATCTTTTTTTTTAATTTTTAATTTTAATTTTAATTTTATTTTTTAAGATTTTATTTATTTATTTGTCAGAGAGAGAGAGAGCACAAGTAGGGGGAGTGGCAGGCAGAGGGAGAAGCAGACTCCCCACTGAGCAGGGAGCCCGATGCGGGACTTGATCCCAGAACCCTGGGATCATGACCCGAGCCAAAGGCAGATGCTCAACTGACTGAGCTACCCAGGCGTCCCAATCTTTTTTTTTTTTATTAAGTCTTTCTGTCAATTTAAAATTCTTACTATTCTCTTCTAAAAATAATTTAAATGTAATACGTATGCTCTTAAGAGGGAAGCAGCTACATTGCAGTACAGCATGGCATTTGTAAAACTTTAAGAGAAGTGTTTTTTTAAGCATACCTTATGGTAGAGTGATTTCAAAGTAATTACTCTTTTATTTTTTTTATCTTTAAATTTATTTTGAGAGAGCACGAGCAGGGGGAGGAGCAGAGGGAAAGGGAGAAGCAGACCCCCTGCTGAGCAGGGAGCCCGATACGGGGCTCATCCCAGGACCCCCAGTATCATGACCTGAGCCAAAGGCAGACGCCTAACAGACTGAGCCACCCAGGCGCCCCAAAGTAATTACTCTATTAATAAAAAAATAACAGTCTAGATAGGATGTGTTGAGCTCCAAACTTCAAGTAAGCATAGAAAGTTAGAAAGTTACTACATTAGATTTATTTAAACTTGTTCCATATTAAGTTTCTTAAAATTTCAGTACTTGGGTGTATTCTTGGAAATCTGTAAGGATTTTAAATTTTTATTTTGACAGAATAAAAAATAATATAAGCATTATTTTGGATCACTGGATGATCACCTTATGATTAAGTCTTGCCATGTCATTTCAAAAGTGCCTACTTTTTCTATGTTTGTCATTAAATTGCTCCCAAATGATCACCTAAATTTAATGTGTAGTGTGTTTAATTTTTGAGGCCATGTTTCCCAATCCAGTGTGGATGAATTCTAGGGTCCTCTGCATTCTTGTTTAAGAAATATCAATGTAGGGGCGCCTGAGTGGCTCAGTTGGTTAAGCGACTGCTTTCGGCTCAGGTCATGATCCTGGAGTCCCTGGATCGAGTCCCGCATCGGGCTCCCTGCTTGGCAGGGAGCCTGCTTCTCCCTCTGACCCTCTCCCCTCTCATGTGCTCTCTCTCTCATTCTCTCTGTCTCAAATAAATAAATAAAATCTTTAAAAAAAAAAAAAAAAGAAATATCAATGTAGTCGATTTTAAGACAGTTTTTTAAAGGGACCAGTAGAAGAGAATTAAATGTAGAATGTTATTTTTAAAATGTTGTTTTAACTAGAGTGGAAATATCAAATAGAAAAGGGTAAAAATGGAACATTTAGAAGTCTAAAGTAATACATATGGTTGTAGAAGCTCAACAATTAAATCCATAAAGTCAAAGTCACTTTGTTCTGAATACTCTTCATTTCTGACTAGATCAAATTCTCTGATTTGAAGGAGTGGAGGCCCAGGAGGTCCAAGTTTTTACACCTTGAACAATACTGATTAATTTTGCTCCTACTTGGTGCTAGGTATTGGAGTTATAACAACAAATGGAGTGACATTGAAGATACCCTTAGAAGAATGAGTGGGGTTTTGCCTGGCTGAAAACTATGGAAAAGGCTTTTCAGAGGGTGTGATAGGTGCAAAGATGCTACTTGGGAAGTGGTGTAGGGTTTGTGGTGAGGATCGGGTCAAGAGCATATTCAGTAAACATTTATTGCTATCTGTTAAGTAGGCAGCAGGGACAGAGTAGTTTGGGAGTTTAGTAAGAGATGAGATTGAGGTTGCCAGATCATGTTGGATCTTGTAGGCTATTACAAAGACTTTGAATTTCACTTTTGAGAGAAGAGGAGAGCGCCCAGAGGGTTTTAAGCCAAAGGAGTAACATCATTGAACTGAAGTTTTTACAGGGTGACTCTGGCTGCTGTGTGGAGAGCGGACAGTAGGAGTTCAAGTAGAAGCAGGCAGATCATTCAGAAGGCCTTACTGTTTGGGGAGTGGGAAGTAAAAATATATTTCTTTAAACTTTTTATTTTGAAATAATTGTAGATTCACTTGCAGTTGTTAAGAAATAATACAGATCCCGCATACCCTTTACCCAGTTTCCCCAGTGGTAACATCTTAAGAAACTGTAGTACCGTATCACAACCAGGATACTGACATGGATACAGTCAAGATAAAGAGCATTTCCATCAACCTCTTGTGTTGCTTTTTTATAGTTACTCCCACTTCCTTCCTATCCCCACTCCCTCCTGAAATCCTGGCAACCACTAATCTGTTATTTATTTTTATCATTTGAAGAATGTGATATAAATGGGAATCATATGGTATGTAACTTTTTGGAATTTCTTTTTTTTTTTTTTTTTCACCTAGCATAATTCTGTGGAGAGTCATCAAATTGTTTCATGTGTCAATAGTTCTTTTTTATTGCTGAGTAATATTCTGTTATTATATAGATACACTGTGCTTTGTTTAACCATTCATCCTTTGAAGGACAACTGGGTTGCTTCCAGTTTTTGGCTTTTATGATTAAAGCTGCTGTAAACATTCATGTACAGATTTTTTGTGTGATTGTAGGTTTTCATTTCTTTGGGATAAATGCCCAGGAGTGCAATAGCTGGGTCATATGGTAGTTACATATTTAGTTTTTTAAGGAACTGCCAAACTGTTTTCTGGCGTAGTTGTCCTATTTTATGTTACCACCAGCAACATTTAAGTGATCTAGCTTCTCTGCATCTTTGCCAGTATTTGGTGTTGTCATTACTTTTTATTTTAGTTATTCTGATAGGTGTGCAGTGATATCTTTATTGTGGTTTTAATTTGCATTTCCCTAGTGGCTAATAACCTTTTCCTGTGCTTATTTGCCATCTGTATATTCTCTTTGGTGAAATGTGCCTCTGTGTCTGTTGCCTGTGTTCTAATTGGATGGTTTGCTTTTTTGTTTTTGAGTTTTCAAATTTTTTATGTATTCTGGATACTAGTCCTTTTTTGGGTTGGGGCTCACAGATATTTCTTCCTTTATGTAGCTTATCTTTTCATCCTCACAGGAAAGTCTTTCATGGAGCAAAAGTTTTTCATTTTGATAGAATCAAATTTATGGATTTTTTCCTTTTATGTACTGTGTTTTTGGTGTCAGGTCTACAAATTTGTGTCTAGTCCTAGATTCTAAAGATTTTTTCCCTTTGTCTTTTACATTTATTTTTATTTTTTTTAAAGCTTTATTTATTTGAGAGAGCAAGCTACTATGTGCCCTGCCGTCCAGAGCAGGGGGAGGAGCAGAGGGGGAGGGAGAGGGAGAGAATTTCAAGCAGAATCAATGCTGAGTGTGGAGCCAGAGGTAGGCTTGATCTCATGACCCTGAAATCATGACTGAGCTGAAACCAGGAGTTGGATGCTTAACCGACTGAGCCACCCAGGCATCCCTACATTTTACATTTAAATTTGTGATCCAAGGAAACTTAAATATATCAGAGAAATAGCAATTTATAATACTATTGCAAATATAAAAACTCTTTTAAGAAATTCCTGTTAATAGTTTTCTGAATGCTGTACTCAATTGTAGGACCTGTTTCCTTCTTTTCTTTCAATGGAAAGTTTCAAGGAACCAACTGTTGAAAATACTTTAAGGCAGTTTTACCAATTTATGAATTTTTCTTTTTTTACCAATTTACTAAATTATTTTTTCTAAGAGATTTCATTCAGTCCAATTGAAACTAGCTATTTTTTTCTATACAAAATATGTGTCAACTATGATACACAAACCAGAGTGTATTCATGTATTCAAGTATTACATGTTTGAACAAAGAGTGGTCTGTTATTGTTAATTTACGTGTATGCACATGTTTGTGAAAGCCTGGGAATGATTTGGTTTAATCTTACCCCTATAAAATATTTTACTTTAATTTGATAGACTTTAAAATAGTCTTTTTGTATTTTTAGATCTGATGTGACAGTTCCTCTTTTTTAAAAAAAGATTTATATACTTTTAGAGAGAGAGTGTGAGTATTGGGGAGGGGCAGAGGGAGAGGGAGAGAGAGAGTCTTAAGCAGACTCTGTGCTGAGTGTGGAGCCTGACACAGGGCTCAATCTCACAACCCTGAGATCATGACCTGAGCCAAAACCAGGAGTCAGACGCTTAACCCTGACTACACCACCCAAGCGCCCCAGACAGTTCCTTTTTTTTACAAGTATAATGGATATTCTTGAAGCTTTTCAACAGATACTACATTAGATTGTATATTAGAAACACTTAAATTTCAGCAGGATTCTTCTGAACTTTTGGTGTATAGAGCTACTTCTGTAAATAATTTAAACTACTTCAGTAAACCACCCTGAGTGGGTAGGAATATAGGGAAATAAGAGCTTGTATGTGTTTGGTGTCATTCCCATACTGGATTGCCTTCCCCAATCTTTAAAATAGTCTAGTTCACACTTAGTTTTCAAGTTTCCAATCCAATTTCCATTTCTTCCCCTTTAGGAGTTTTTGCTTTCTTCTCCCTAAGAATACCTAAATAAGGGCGCCTGGGTGGCTCAGTTGGTTAAGCGACTGCCTTCGGCTCGGGTCATGATCCTGGAGTCCCGGGATCGAGTAGTCCCACATCGGGCTCCCTGCTCAGCGGGGGGTCTGCTTCTCCCTCTGACCCTCTCCCCTCTCGTGCTCTCTCTCTCTCATTCTCTCTCTCAAATAAATAAATAAAATCTTTAAAAAAAAAAAAGAATACTTAAATAAAAAAAAAAAGGGAAAAGAAAAAAAAGAAAGGAAATTGGGACAGGAGGTCTTCTGGTTTTAGTATCACTTAGAAATGCTGACTACAGCTTGCTTATAGCTTCTCTTGAATTTGTTGTATTGTATTGAAAATATTTAGTTTCACATTAAAAAAAAAAAGATTTTATTTATTTGAGAGAGAGAGAGAGAGCACAAGCAGGGTGAGCGGCAGAGGGAGAAGGAGAAGCAGACTCCCTGCTGAGCAGCGAGCCAGAATGCTGGGCTCTATCCCAGGACCCTGGGATCATGACCTCAGCTGAAGGCCGACGCCTAACCGATTGAGCCACCCAGGCGCCTGTTAGGTTCACATTCTATATCTAGTTTGTGACCTACTTGAGCTAGGATCAGCCGCCAGTCTTAACTGTTCTGGAGATGGGGTGCAGTCTGGACAATGGTTATTGAAGTCCAGCCCCTTTGTTAAATGAAAACAGAGGGGATGGATAAGAGCTTTGTGTGAATTTCACCATTGTGACCTAAAGTTACCCCTCTCTATTCTTTCCTTTTTCTTTTGCTGACAGGCTACATAATGTAGTAGGTCTTTTATGGTGCTAAACTTGTTACTTTCTGGCTAAAGAGTTATTACCTGATGAATAATTGACTAAGAAGAAATGTAACTGATTGCTGGCTATTGAGACTTATTAACAAATTCTCAAGGGAAAGAGGAATTTGGCAAAGAGAAATGCTTAGTGAAAAATTTAGGTGAATATCCTTCTAGCTTGGTAGAGATAAAGTTGGAGATTTCAGTTTAATGTTCTTTATTCACTATTTTAGCTCTACCAAATACTGATTTGCTGAGCCACACTGTACTCCCGCCAGATGCTTCTGCTCCAAATATGAGTGCTTTAACACATGAAAACCAAACCAAACTTTCTGTCTTCCAAATCAACACCACTCTCCAACCCACAGCTAGTACAGAGAAAGGTGGAGGGGCAGCTGTAGCCCCTCATCCTTCACCTACTACTTCTCTGTCTCAAGAGGAAACAGATAACAATGAAGATCCCAGCATGGAGGAGGAGGATCTTCTCACGCTCAACAGTTCTCCGTCCACTGCCAAAGATACTCTGGACAATGGAGACTATGGAGAACCAGACTATGACTGGACCACCAGCCCCAGGGATGATGAGTCCAATGAGGCTCTGGAAGAAAACAGGAACTACATGGAAATTGAACAGTCAGTGAGATCTTTTAAGACCCCATCCTCAAATATTGAAGAGGAAGATAGCCATTTCTTTTTTCATCTTATTATTTTTGCTTTTTGTATTGCTGTTGTTTACATTACATATCACAACAAAAGGAAGGTATGTTTGGGGTTTTCAGCCCCTCTAATTGCCCTTTATTATCTCAGTCATTTCTTACTAATGTTTTTGATGATTCAGAATTTTTTTCTTTTTTAGTCAAGTTTAAATTGATGGTAAAATATCAAGATGTCTATCGGCTTATAAACCTATGGTATATTTTAACAAATTACAGACAGAATGCTTTAGCTTGAATGCTTCTAAAAAAAAGAAGTCAAATTGTTTTTTGAGCAAAACCAAAGCCTAGTGGTTTTTGAAAAACAGGTATTACGTCTTAAGTTAGCATTGTTACTTCAGTGGGAATACTATGGAGAAAAATTGTTAATTTAATACTTTTAATTAAGTAAGCATTGGACTTAATAGTATTTTTTTTTTTTAAAGATTTTATTTATGTATTTGACAGAGAGACAGCGGGAGGGGGAACACAAGCAGGGGGAGTGGGAGAGGGAGAAGCAGGGTTCCCGCCGGGCAGGGAGCCTGACGTGGGGCTCGATCCCAGGACCCCGGGATCATGACCTGAGCCGAAGGCAGACACTTAACGACTGAGCCACCCAGGCGCCCCAATAGTATTTTAATACTTTTTTTTTCCTGGTTGTAAAATCGTTACATATTTATTTTCATTGCCAGTGATATTCTCTCCCAGTGTTGAAACGTTGGGCTATCTCTGATCTAAACACCTAAGGGACGTGTTAAATAGGCAGGCTCCTGGGCTCCACTGCAATCTACTAATTCATCTCTGCAGATAGAACCCAGAATCAGTCTTCAGCAAGCACTCTGTACATTAAAATTTGAGTAGCACTGTTTAACTTTGTTTACATGATGGAAAATAAAGCCCTTTTGTTGTTGTTTTTTTACTTTTTGAATTTGGGAATCTAGGAGAGAGATAGTGCACTTGTTATACTTTTAGCATATCCTCTATTTGCTTTTTTTGCATATCTAATTTATTTTGTTTTTTTCCAGATTTTCCTTCTGGTTCAAAGCAGGAAATGGCGTGATGGTCTTTGCTCCAAAACAGTGGAATATCATCGTCTAGACCAGAATGTTAATGAGGCAATGCCTTCTCTGAAGATTACCAATGATTATATTTTTTAGAGCACTGTGATTTGAGTTTGCTTATTATGTAATTTTATTTGCTTGACTTTTTTATATAATATTGTGCAGATGTTTGCCATAGGCAGTTGGTACTTAAATGAGAGATGGGTCTCTCTTTATTTTGCCTTGGTGCTTTGGAAATGAAATGTCACAAACAAGGAATATATAATTTTTTATCTACACTTTTAGAGGTAAATTTAATCAGGTGTTCAGAATGTGGAGCTAAGCATTATCTGTTAGTTTTGTTTTAGATTTCTTTATTGTACTTCTTCTGGAACTATTAGTAATACTAGTTTTAAAAGATCCCAGCCTTTAACTAAATCCTAACATATCTGGTACTGCTGGCTCAGATTCTCTTTCTGCCATCCAAGTACTATTTTTTAAGCCACATTTTGTGCTCCCAAACTGTAATCTACAAGGATGTGTGTAATAGTGCTTGGCATAAAAGTAACATTTTTTTCTTCCAGGAAAATTACTTTGGATATTTTTGGATAATTTAAATATAATTTAAGATAATGATACTGCTCAATCTGACCACAATTTTAGGCAACACATTAATAAATGTCTCTAGAAATTCTGGCAGTAGAGAGACTAGTTTGCAGTGGACGTAGATAAAATGTTACAGAGATACCATATTTTGGCTTGAATTACTGAATTAAATTTAGAGGTAGAAATTGTGGGAAAATACTAAATATACATACAATTGCTTTTAGTTAGCAATTGATTGTAGCACGAGTTCCTCCAAGCTTTCAAGTAAGGAGCAGAGTTTAAAATTGTATCAGATTTGTTCACTTTATTACTTCATAGTAAGTTTGAGTAAATCTTAGGGGCCATTATCACTTAAATAATACTGTACCTAGGCCTTTCAAATTAAAATTATACCTGAATGAAGTTGTTTGTATACATAAAGGACAAATGTGTACACTGACTTTTTCTCCCCCCTGTAATTGTTTTATTTTCTTCGGTTTTGTTTTTCACAGCAACTGGAAATTATTTACTGTATTTCATTTTAGCCTGTCTTTATGTAATAAAGAGTTGATGAGTATGTAAATATGTGATTTGAACCATGGTTGACTTACAAATGTCACTGCAGCTTTTTAGAAAACATAGCCCTTAATATATGTTAAAACACCTACTTGGAAAGCCCGGGTGAGCCAGTGGGCATGTGCTTTGCGTAAAGATGGAAGAAGTAGGGCAATCCACCATTTCTTTCAGGTGGACAATGTACTGTCCCGATAAGGAAGGGGAGCACAGTGGAAATACACCTGAACTGTTTTATTGCAGTAATTTTTCGTATCTGAAATTGTATTATTTAATATTTTGAATAAGATTTTAAAAATAAATGGCAAAGATGTAAATCTATGATTTTATAAGTGTGTTTCATTTTAATGATGGCACGGAGTCCTTCCTTTGGGTGGTGATAGAGGGGTCATGTTTTGTTTGGGAGGAAGCTAAACTGACTAGCTTGTTTTTGTTCCTTTTAGCAGTAGTACTCTGCCTCTATGAATCCTCTCAGATTTCTAAATCCTACTTCAGGTCCAGTTTTCTGCTAGGTACTGAAGTTTATTGAAAACTGTGGCAAAGTAGGATTGCAAAGAAAAGTAAAGCAGCTAAATCAGTGTATACTTTCTAGCATTCTGGCCTCCCTGTTGTCTCCCTGTTGAAGGTTCCCCTATCAGGAAGCTCATACCCCCTTAGTGGATCTAGGGTTCTTGGGCTTTTCCTGATGGCACAGTCTTTGCGTTCCACACCCAGTGCTGCAATCAAGTAGTCTTTGACTTTTGGAGCGTCACATCATACGTTGATGCCAGCGGGATGCCTGACTGGCTCAGTTGGTGGAGCATCTGACTCTTGATCTTGGGGTTGTGAGTTTGAGCCCCATGTTGGGTGTGGAGATTACTTAAAAAACATAAATCTTATTTTTTTAAAAGATTTTATTTATTAGAGTGTGCAAGCACAAGTGGGGAGGGGCAGAGGGAGAAGGAGAGAGGATCTCAGGTGACTCTCCGCTGAGCAGGGAGCCCGACTTGGGACTTGGGGCTCGATTCGAGGACCCTGGGATCATGACCTGAGCTGAAGGCAGACGCTTAACCGACTGAGCCACCCAAGGTACCCCTAAAAAACATAAATCTTAAAAAGCTGCCCAAGTCGGGACGTCTGGGTGGCTCAGTCGGTTAAGCGGCTGCCTTCGGCTCAGGTCATGATCCCAGAGTCCTGGGATCGAGTCCCACATCGGGCTCCTTGCTCGGCGGGGAGCCTGCTTCTCCCTCTGCCTGCCTCTCCCCCTGCTTGTGTTCTGTCTCTCTCTCTGACAAATAAATAAAATCTTTAAAAAAAAAAAAGCTGTCCAAGTCTTAACAGAGGCACCTGTGCTTCTGGGTTATAAATATGTATATAATTCAGACATAGAAGTATACATTATAATTTTTAAGTGAATTTGATCCCAAGAGTTTTGTATCTTGCTTTTTACCTAACAAATCATGAATATTTTCCACATCATTAATACTCTTTAAAAACATTTAATAGCTACATTGTTTATTTAGGTATTTTCCTGTTGAGTGTTTAGGTGGTTTCCAATTTTTGGTTCTATTTCTATGTAATGAACGTTTCTGTTTTGGAATCTGTTGGGTTACATGAGGCAGAGGAGGCAGACATAGGACCCAGTGGCGCAGAGGAGACCCTCACTTGAGTCTTGGAGCACCAGTGTAGCCGACCTCCGTGTGCTGTCTGCTCCCTTCTCTCAATGCCATTCTGGGTAGATGAGGTGCTCTGCACCAAATGTGGGAACTAATGGCATAATAGATTACCTTTTGGTTCTGTTCTTGTGTCTTACCTGAAAAGGAGTGTTTTGAAACTGGTGAGGCAGATGGAAACTGAATTTGTTCAGGCGGGAATGTCTTGACTGGAGCTTTGATTTTGGTTGTGATCTCATGAGGGTGAGCGCAGTCTCTGTAGAACGTGTGCAGGGGGCGGCCCTCTCTATAGTTTGCCCCAGAACGTCAGCTTGAGAACGGAAGACTGGCTCTTACTCATCTCTGGCCCCATATTCAGCCCTGCCTTGCTCCTACTAGGCCCCTTGAAATTGTTCAGGGATGTGTTTGTGAAATTAGGTAAGAAGAAAACCAAGACAAATGAGGCGCAGCACCGGCTCACGCAGTTGGCATATGGTCTAATACTACTCCTGACATTCGGGACCCAGCGCTGCACACGGTGCGGGAGAACCCAGATGCGGTGTGCCAGCTTTATCCCAACGGCCACATTCCTCCCTGGCGTCACATAATAGCCCTTCCCCCAAACCCCAGGTTCTGATCAGAGCAGCTGCTGTCCATGAAGGCCAAGGGGAGGGAGGAGGCCACTGCTGGTGCAGTTGCCCAAAGTGTCCAGTTCTTTCTCTCTCTCTGGCTGACTTTGCCTTCTCTCAGCCTGGTCTGCTGGTGCGATAGATTGCCTCCCTTCTGGGTCCAGCGGTGAGCAGTTCCGTCCCTCTTAGCAGAAGTGCAAGAGGTTGAAAGTATTCTGAGGGCCTAATGTCTTCCAAGGGAGTGGGAAAGGAGGCTGTCCTGAGGTTAGAAGTCAGTCTGTGGACACCATTCGTTTCACCTGTGTTTTTACTTTGACATGAGGAGGAAGTTGCTGGGACAGATTCTGCAAAGACACCTGGGGTCATTTCTGACTCCCATCTCAGTAAGCCGGTGGTGGGGACCTGCTGTCTGGGTGATGTGACTCAGGGAGCCTGATTTTGGAGCAGTAAACTGCAGCTTCTATGCCTTAAGTTCTAAGCCTGCTTCTTTTCCGGCTCCCTCCTCAGGAGTCTCAGACTCCTCTGCCCCTGCTCCTTAGGAGGCTTTTCTCCCCCTGATACCCTAATATCTCCCGCTTTAAAACCCTAGCTTCTTTTTGTCGCAGCCCTCAAACTGCCTCATTTCTCTGCTGGGTAATGACAGCATGTTCTGGGAATCCTTTACTTCTCGCACACCCCTCTCATAGGGTTCCTTGTGCTTGCTTCTCTGCCAGGCCACCCTGTGGCATGTGGGTTGGATGGCACTCCCATGTGAGACCCTTCTAAAGGAGACAGTGCCTTGCAGTGGGTTAGAACTACTAACCGTGGTAGGCCCTGGAATCAGACAGGTCTGGGTTGCATTAACATTCCGGGCCTGACTTTAAAGCTGAGTCCTCCCCACTTTGCAGCCTCTAGGGAGAGGGCAAACACATTTCCTGATACCTTTGGATGTGAGAAAAGGCCTGGGGCCTTGAGGGCTAACTTGAATGCCCTGGGCTTTGCTGGGGCTAAGATGACCTGGCCCATATTGCACCTACCTGCCCTTCTAGGAAGACAGACCTGGGGAGAAGTGGAGGGGAAAGAGGAGTGGGATGAGGTCAAGCTGGGATGACCTTGGTCTGAGCTCTTTATGTTTAAATCAGTCTCCTACCTTGTAAAATTGGCAGTTGAGTAGCTCACAGGTTTGTCAGGAAAAGAAAATGGATTTATGTTGGAGGAAGGACTTTGTGTAGAGAGAGGAGTTTCCAACACGTCACTCACCAGGGAAGAGCCAGCTCAGGGTTTGGGACCACCAAGGAATGAGAGCTTGAAAGTATCACTCAGGAGCTCCCTACAGTCCTGGTGATGAGGGAGCAGAAGGCTAGCTGAAGACAAAGCATAAGCTGACAGCCTGCAACCTTCCCCCACCCCCCACTCCTGGGTGGGACATGTGTGACATTCTTCCAGGAAGCTCCCAACTATCTTAATGTTAATACCTTGCTAGAGGGACAAACAACCTTACCTTGACAATGGCAAGGCCTCTGGTTATCTTGTAGGTCCTCTTTAGCATATGAACCTTTTTTTTTTTTGATGCAAGTATATATTATAGAATGTTACCATAATCAGGTTAGTTATCACCTCCATCACCTCATGTAGTTTTATTGTGTGTGTGTGTGTGTGTATGTTGAGAACTTTTAAAGATTTACTCTCTTAGGGACTTTCAAGTATACAATACAGTATTATTAACTATAGTCAACATTTTATCCATTAGATCCCCAGAACTTATTCATCTTATAACTGGAAATTCGTACCTTTGGCCAACAGCTCCGCCTCCAGCCCCAGCCCCTGGTAACCCCCAATGTATTCTGTCTATGGGTTTGACTTTTTTAGATTCCCCATATAAGTGAGCTTGTACAGGATTTGTCTTTCTGTCTGATCTAGTTCGCTTAGCATAATGCCCCCATGGTCTATCCATGTTATCACAAAAGGCAGGGGTTCCTTCTCTCTTTTTCCCTCTTCATTTTGTGGTTAAACAGTACTCCACTGTGTGTGTATGTGTGTGTGTGTGTTTACCATATTTTCTTTATCCATTCATCCACTGATGGACACGTAGGTTGTTTCTATGTCTTGGCCACTGTGAAAAACACTGCAGTGAATCTGGGGTGCAAATATCTCCTCGAGACCGTGATCTCATTTCTTTCAGATACATACCTGCAGCAGAGCTACTAGATCACATGGTGGCTCTTTAAATCTTTTCAGGAGCCTCCACAATGTTCCCCACAGTGGCCGCACCACTCTACATCCCTACATCCCTCCTTGCTCTGTCCACCTAAGCTAACTGCTTTCACAGTATTGTGTATAGGACTAATTACACCACACCATATAAAATATTAAAAATATTTAATTCCTTGTTTGTTTCCCTCATTACACTGAGTAACTTGAAGGAAGAAAATATCTATTATGTTTCCAATAAAGTTTGGCATATACTAGGTTCTTAATAAATGAAAGTTCTTTTGAGGGCGCCTGGGTGGCTCAGTCAGTTAAGCGTCTGCCTTCGGCTCAGGTCCTGATCTCAGGGTCCTGGGATTGAGCCCCACATCAGGGCTCCTTTGCTCAGCAGGGAGTTTGCTGCTCCCTCTGCCCCTCCCCCTGCTCGTGTGCTTTCTCTCTCTCGAAAAAAAAATAATAATCTTAAAAAAAAAGTTCTTTTTGAAATCTCCCTTTTCCCTACCTCCCTCAATCCCATAGTATATAATCAGCCCCACCTCTCACAACCCCGGTGCAGCAGCTCTTTCTGCCCACAGGTCCTGTCCCAGTGCTTTAATAAAACCACCTTTTTGCACCAAAGACATCTCAAGAATTTTTTCTTGGTCGCTGGCTCCGGACCTCACCCCACCGAACCTCACCTATATTCCAAAATCATATCACCGGGACTGCCTTCCCAGCTCCCTTGAGGCATGCAGCTTATCAGCAAGGTTTACCCCAAATCATCCAGGCATGTTTGGTCTGCTAGGTGACATATGGGGCTTGCTTGGGACCTCCCAACCCCATTCCCAGTTCCCTATTCTCATCCTTTCCCTGTAACAAGGCCAAAGGGTCCTTCCCACCCTGCCCTGGCTATTCCTAAGAAATTTTGCCTAGAGGCAGTGGGACCCAGGACCCCAGAGAGCTCAGGCATGCGAAGTGGAACAAGGACTGAGGTAGGGCGTGGGTGCCAGGGTACGCTCTCAGGTGTCCACATTCTGCCATTACCAGAGCGTTGTGTTAAAAGCAAAACACCTGAGTTCCTCTTGGTCGGACCCTGTGCTGTCTCCCAGGGATGACAGTAGGTCAAGACAGGTACGGTCTCTGTCCCCATGGTGCCCATTGTCAGGCAGAGAAGAAATGAATTAAGAAATCACAGTGAAGTGTTAAGGCTAAAAACTGGATTTCACTTTTGTTTCTTCATGGTAAAGGTAATTTAGACTTATTACAATAGCAGCGGACACTTAGGCTTCTGATGAGCCAGGCACTCACCGTTCTGTGTGTGCACACCAGCCCAATAAGGTAGTTACTATTATTATCCCCATTTCACAGATAAGGAAACAGAAGCCTACAGAGTTAATGGACTTGCCTGAGGTCATATAGCTGATAAAAGAGAGCTGGGATTTGAGTTCAGGTAAGATCTGACTCCAGACACCCTGTTCTTATCCTAATTGCTTGTTGTTAGAGAAAAAGAGCTACAGAAAAGAAGAAGTATCGGGCGCCTGGGTGGCTCAGTTGGTTAAGCGACTGCTTTAGGCTCAGGTCATGATCCTGGAGTCCCGGGATCGAGTCCCGCATCAGGCTCCCTGCTCAGCGGGGAGTCTGCTTCTCCCTCTGACCCTCCCCCCTCTCATGCTCTCTCTCTCATTCTCTCTCTCAAATAAATAAATAAAAAATCTTAAAAAAAAAAAAAAAGTTTGGGCGCCTGGGTGGCTCAGTCGGTTAAGCGACTGCCTTCGGCTCAGGTCATGATCCCAGGGTCCTGGGATCGAGTCCCGCGTCGGGCTCCCCCTGCTCTGCGGGGAGCCTGCTTCTCCCTCTGCCTCTACCTGCCACTCACCCTGCTTGTGCTCTCTCTCTCTGTCAAATAAATAAATAAAATCTTAAAAAAAAAAAAAAAAAAGACTTTCTTAAAAAAAAAAAAAAAGCAAAAAGAAAAGAGGAAGTATCCAAAGTTTCTAGCCCCTTAGGCCCTAACCATTTAGGTGTATTCTCTTTTCATTTAAAGTTGCTTTTATTATGAATATAACATAATACACTATAGGAAAATGCATCAAGCAAATGTACAGCTTAATAAATCATTACAAAGCAAATGCTTGTGTAGCTAATTGCCCAGATAGAAACATAGAACTTTGCCAGCCCCCAAGCTCCCCTTTCTCATCACTATCCTCTTCCTCTCTCCATAGGGAGCTATTATTTTGATCTTTGTGGCAATTACTACCTTGCTTTTCTTTTTAGATTTATCCCCTAAGTACATATGCCTAAACACTGTGATTTAGGCAGTTTTGGACTTTTATATAAATTGAATCCTACAGTATGCATTGTATATATTCTTTTGTGACTGATTGCTTTCATTCTACATTATGATGGTGAGATTCGACATGTTCATTTGTTTTCATTGCTCTATGGGATTCTATTGTAAAAGTATACCGTAATATACTTTTCTGGTCTACTCTCGATGGATACTGGAGTAATTTCCAGTTGCAGACTATTATGGATGACACTGTTTGCAACATTCTTTTTTTTTTTTTAATATTTCATTTATTTATTTGACAGAGAAAGAGATAGTGAGAGCAGGAACACAAGCAGGGGGAGTGGGAGAGGGAGAAGCAGGCTTCCTGCTGAGCAGGGAGCCCAATGTGGGGCTCGATCCCAGGACCTTGGGATCATGACCTGAGCCGAAGGCAGACGCTTAACCACTGAGCCACCCAGGCGCCCCTGTTTGCGACATTCTTTTTTTTTTTTTTTTTTAAGATTTTATTTATTTATTTGACAGAGAGAGACACAGTGAAAGAGGCAACACAAGCAGGAGGAGTGGGAGAGGGAGAAGCAGGCTTCCCGCTGAGCAGGGAGCCAGATGCGGGGCTCGATCCCAGGACACTAGGATCATGACCTGAGCCGAAGGCAGATGCTTAACGACTGAGCCACCCAGGGGCCCCTGCAACATTCTTATACATATATATGTCCTTCGTTACTTGTAAGAGTGTTTGCATTTCTGATGGTATATACCTGGGAGTTGACTTGCTAGATGCACATGTTCAACTTGAATTTTCTCAAGTGATTGAACCAATTTACGTTCCTTCTAGCAGCGTGCGAGACTTTCTGTTGCTCTAAATCCTTGCTAGCCCTTGGCGTTGTTAGTGTCCTTAATGTTAACTATTCTGGTGGATCCGTAGTGGTATCTCATTGTGGTTTGACTGCAGTTCTCTGATGATTAGTCTTTTTTTTTTAAGATTATATTTATTTGAGGGAGAGAGAGAGACAGAGAAAAGAGTGGGGAGGGGAGGGGCAGAGGGAGAGGGAGAAGCCGACTCCCCGCTGAGCAGGGAGCCCGATGTGGGGCCCAATCCCAGGACCCCAAGGTCATGACCTGAGGCAAAGGCAGACGCTTGACCGACTGAGTCACCCAGGTGCCCCTGATGACTAGTCTTATTAATTATTTTTTCCCTTTGTTTATTGGAATGTTCTGTTTTGTGAAGGACTTATTCAAGTCTCTTGCTTATTTTTCTATTGGATTATTTGTCTTTTTCTTACTGTTTTGTGGGTGTTCTCTATTCTGGATATGAGCCCTTAGTTGGTTACTCAAATCCATTTTTTTACTCTATGTCTGGCTTGTCTTGGCACTCTATTAAGAGTGTCTTTTGATGAACAGAAGTTCTCAAAGTTTTTTGAGGAAATTATAGCTGTTTTATTTGTATACTTTACATGCATAAATTCACAGATTTTAAATGTTCAGTTTAATCAGTTTTGGCAGTTGTATATATATGTGTAACTGCCACCCCAGATAACATAAACAATATTTCCATCACCCCAGAGAGTTCCCTAGTACCTCTTTCCAGACCCCTCTTTACCCATCTTCCAGAAGTAACCACTTTCTGATTTCTATCACTGAAGATTAGTTCTGCTTGTTCTAGAATTTCATATAGATGGAATGAAAAGTATGCATTCTCTCGTGTCTGACTTCTTTTGGTCAACATAAAGTTTTTGTTTTTTTGTTTTTAGGTTCACTGAAGTTATTGCCTTATCAGCAGTTCATTACTTTTTTCTTTTTTTGAGAGAGCAAGCAGGGGAAAGGGCAGAGCGAGAGGGAGAGAGAGAATCTTTTTTTTTTTTATTCTTATGTTAATCCCCATACATTACATCATTAGTTTTAGATGAAGTGTTCCATGATTCATTGTTTGTGCATAACACCCAGTGCTCCATGCAGAATGTGCCCTCCTCAATACCCATCACCAGGCTAACCCATCCTCCCACCCCCCTCCCCTCTAGAACCCTCAGTTTGTTTTTCAGAGTCCATCATCTCTCATGGTTCGTCTACCCCTCCGATTTCCCCCGCTTCATTCTTCCCCTCCCGCTACCTTCTTCTTCTTTTTTTTTTTTTTTTTTTCTTAACATATATTGCATTATTTGTTTCAGAGGTACAGATCTGAGATTCAACAGTCTTGCACAATTCACAGCGCTTACCAGAGCACATACCCTCCCCAGTGTCTATCACCCAGACACCCCATCCCTCCCACCCCACCCCCCACTCCAGCAACCCTCAGTTTGTTTCCTGAGATTAAGAATTCCTCATATCAGTGAGATCATATGATACATGTCTTTCTCTGTTTGACTTATTTCACTCAACATAATACCCTCCAGTTCCATCCACGTTGCAAATGGCAAGATCTCATTCCTTTTGATGGCTGCATAATATTCCATTGTATATATATATATATATATATATATATATATATATATATATATATATACCACATCTTCTTTATCCATTCATCTGTCGATGTACATCTCAGCTCTTTCCACAGTTTGGCTATTGTGGACATTGCTGCTATAAACATCGGGGTGCACGTACCCCTTCGGATCCCTACTTTTGTATCTTTGGGGTAAATACCCAGTAGTGCAATTGCTGGATCATAGGGTAGCTCTATTTTCAACTTTTTGAGGAACCTCCATACAGTTTTCCAGAGTGGCTGCACCAGCTTGCATTCCCACCAACAGTGTAGGAGGGGAGAGAGAGAATCTTAAGCAGGCTCCATGCCCAGTGTGCCAACTCGCGGCTCAGTCTCATGACCCTGAGATCATGACCTGAGCTGAAGTTGAGTCAGACGCTTAGCCGACTGAGCCACCCAGGTGTCCAGGCAGTTCATTACTTTTTATTGCTGAGTAGTATTTACTGAGTGAATAGATCACAATTTGTTTATTCATTCTCCTAACGATGGACATTTGTATTGTTTCTCGATATATACACATAAATCTCTCTCTGCATTGAATATACATTATACAGATATTAAATATATTAATGATGTATTTTAATGACTTAATGATATTTAATAATTAATATATTAAATATATAGTGTAGATACATATGTTAAGCTTTAAATTTTGAGATAATTGTAGATTAATATGCAATTGTAAGAAATAATATAGAGATCCCATGTCTCCTTTGCCCGAAACATTTTGCAAAGCTGTAGTACAAAGTTACAACCACGATATGACCTCTATGGTGTCAAAATACAGAGTATTTCTATCACCGCAAGGACTCCACTTATTGCCCTTTTGTAGGCATGTCTATTTCTCTCGCACTCTGAAACTCTCCTTAATCCCTGGCAACCACTCATCTGTTCTCCATTTCTATTATTTTATCCTTTCAAGAGTGTTGTATAAATGGAATCACATAGTATATAACCTTTTGGGATTGTTTTTTTCACTCAGTATCATCGTCTGGAGATTTACTCAGGTCCTTCCTCCCTCCTCTCCCTCCCTTCCTCCCTCCCTTCCTTTCTTTCTTTCTTTCTTTCATTCAAAGATTTTATTTATTTATTTGACAGAGAGAGACACAGTGAGAGAGTGAACACAAGCAGGGGGAGTGAGAGAGGGAGAAGCAGGCTTCCTGCTAAGCAAGGAGCCCAATGTGGGGCTCGATCCCAGGACTCTGGGACCATGACCTGAGCTGAAGGCAGACGCTTAACAACTGAGCCCCCCAGGCGCCCCAAGCTTTCATTCTTTTTGATGGCTGAATAATATTCCATAATGTGGTGTGTGTGTGTGTGTGTGTGTGTGTGTGTGTATCTATATCTATATCTATATCTATATACACACCACATCTTCTTTATCCATCCATCTATTGATGGACATATGGACTCTTTCCATATTTTGGCCATTGTGGACATTGCTGCTATAAACATTGGGGTGCAGGTGCCCCTTTGAATCACTATGTTTGTTTCCTTTAGATAAATACCTAGTAGTGTAATTGCTGGGTCATAGGGTAGTTCTATTTTTATCTTTCTGTGGAACCTCCATACTGTTCTCCAGAGTGGCTGCACCAGTTTGCATTCCCACCCAACAGTGTAGGAGGGTTCCCCTTTCTCTGCATTCTCACCAACATCTGTTGTTTCCTGACTTGTTGATTTTAGCCATTCTAACTGGTGTGAGATGGTATCTCACTGTGGTTTTGATTTGTATTTCCCTGATGCCAATGCCAGCTGATGTTGAGCATTTTTTCATGTGTCTGTTAGCCATTTGGATGTCTTCTTTGGAGAAATGTCTGTTCATGTCTTCTGTCCATTTCTTGACTTTTTTTTTTTTGTCACCCAGGTTCTTTCAAGCATCAAGAGTTCTTTGTTTTTTATTGCTGAATGGTATTCCATGGTATGGATGTACCACACACTGTTTAACCATCCACCTGGTTCAAGGATGTCTGGGTTGTTTCTGGTTTTTGACTATTATGAGTAAAGCTGCTATAAACATTTGTGTGCAGATTTTTGTGTGAATATAAGTTTTCATTTCTGTGGAATAAATGCCCAGGACCGCATTTGCTGCATTATATGGTACTTGCATATTTAGTTTTTTAAGAAAGTGCAAAAATGTTTTCCAGAGTGACTGTCCTATTTTACATTCTTACCAGCAACATGAGTGACCCAGTTTCTCTGCATCCTCACCAACGTTTGTTATTGTCACTGTTTTTTACTTTACCCATTCTGATAGGTGTGATATCTTATTATGGTTTTAATTAGAATTTCCTTAATAGATAATGATGTTGAACATCTTTTCATGTACTTGTCATTTGTATACCTTTCTTGGTGAAATGATGTCTTTTGCCCATGTTATAATTGGATTATTTACTTTTTGCTGTTTTTTTATTCTGTTGCTTTTTAAAAAACTTTTTATTATGGTAAAATATAAAATTTATCATTTTAACCATTTTAAGTCTACAATTCAGTGGCATTAATTACATTGACACTGTTGTGCAACCATCACCACTAATTGTTTCCAAAACTTTTTCATCATCCCAATGGAAACTCTGCAGTCATTAAGCAATAACTGCTCTTGCCCATCCCCCCACCCTGCCCGCCACCGCCGGTAACCTCTAATCTGCTTTATGTCTCCATGAATTTGCCTACTCTAGGTATTTCACACAAATGGAATCATGCAGTATTTGTTCTTTTTTGTCTGGCTTATTTCACTTAGCATTATGTATTCCTGTTGTAGCATGTATCAGAACTTCATTCCTTTTTATGGATGAGTAATACTCTGTTTTATGTGTATACCACATTTTGTTTATCCACTCATTTGTTGGTGGACACTTAGCTTGATTCCACCTTACAGCTCTTTTGAATATTGCTGCAATTAACATTGGCATACAAATATCTCTTCGAGTCCTTGCTTTCAGTTCTTTCGGGTATAGACCTAGGAGTGAAACTGCTGTGTCATGTGGTAATGTTCTATTTAGCTTTTTGAGGAACTGCCGAACTACCACAGAAGTTGTACCATTTGTACATTTCCACTGCCAGTGTGTGAGGGTTCCAACTCCCCATCTTTGTGAACCCTCGTTATTTTCACTTATTTATTCATTTGTTTATATCCTAATAGACGTGAAGTGGTATCTTATTGTGGTTGCCATTTGCATTTCCATAATGACTAAGAATGTCGAGTATCTTTTTTTTTTTTTAAAGATTTTATTTATTTATTTGAGAGAGAGAATGAGAGAGAGAGAGAGAGCACATGAGAGGGGGGAGGGTCAGAGGGAGAAGCAGACTCCCTGCTGAGCAGGTAGCCCGATGTGGGACTCGATCCTGGGACTCCAGGATCATGACCTGAGCTGAAGGCAGTCGCTTAACCAACTGAGCCACGCAGGCGCCCTCGAATATCTTTTCATGTGCTCATTGGCCATTTGTATATTTCCAGAGACGTGTCTATTCAAATTCTTTGTCCATTTATTTTTAAGATTTTATTTTATTTATGTGACAGAGAGAGAGAACATGAGAGAGGGAACACAAGCAGGGGGAGTGGGAGAGGGAGAAGCAGGCTTCCCGCAGAACAGGGAGCCCAATGTGGGGCTCGATCCCAGGACCCTGGGATCATGACCTGAGCCGAAGGCAGATGCTTAACAACTGAGCCACCCAGGCGCCCCCTTTGTCCATTTTTTGATAAGGTTTTTTGTCTTTTTGTTGTTGAGTTTTAGGAATTCTTTATATATTTTGGATCTTAATTCCTTATCGGATATATGATTTGCAAATATTTTCTCCCATTTTGTAGATTTTCACTTTCATTATCTGTCCCTTGATGCACAGTTTTTAATTTTGATAAGGTTCAATTTATCTGTTTTTTTTCTTGCTTTTGCTTTTTTAAAAAAATTATTTATTGGGGCGCCTGGGTGGCTCAGTCGTTAAGCTCTGCCTTCAGCTCCGGTCGTGATCCCAGAGTCCTGGGATCGAGTCCCGCATGGGGCTCCCTGCTCAGCGGGGAGTCTGCTTCTCCCTCTCCCCCTTCTTGTGTTCCCTCTCTCGCTGTGTCTCTCTCTGTCAAATAAATAAATAAAAATCTTTTAAAAAAATTATTTATTTATTTGAGAGAAAGAGAGAGAGCACAATTCACGGGGGCAGGGGGTGGACAGAGGGCGAGGAGAAACAGAATCCCTGTTGAGTGTGAAACCAAATGTGTGGCTCAATCCCAGGACCCTGAGATCATGACCTGAGCTGAAGGCAGATGCTTAACCGACTGAGGCACCCAGGAAACCCTTTAAAAATTTATTTTATGATGAAGGATAATTAGAAGGCAGGCAGGCAGGGACAAGGCCCCCCTCCCCCTGCAAGAGGAAACCACCCTTAAAAGGATTTACACCACCCTGGAAGGAGCCCTCCACCCTTTCCCATATGATAGATAGATGACAAACCTAATTGGATGACAGGTGCAGGGAGGGTTAATCAGATTAAATCAGCCCACCAACAAGCCCATAAAAAGCCCTAGACTTATAAACTCCAGTGGCAACCCCTGTGGGTCCCCTCCCTCCTTGGGAGCTTTGTACTATCACTTTGCTATCGCTCAATAAATTTTGCTTTGCTGTCCACCACTCTGTCTGGTCTACCTCTTCATTCTTTGAAGTGGCATGACCAAGAACCATGGGCACCGCTGGAGAAGAAAAATCCTGCAACATTTTAAATTCCAGTATAGTTAACATACAGTGTAATATTAGTTTCAGGTGTACAATATAGTGATTCATCACTTTCATACATCACAAATGCTCGACAAATGCACTATTTAATCCCCATCACCTATTTCACATCCCCCTCCCCTGGTAACCATCTGTTTGTTCTCCATATTTAAGAGTCAGTCTCTTGGTTTCTCTCTCTCTCCTTTTCCTTTGCTTGCTTTTTTCACTTAAATTCCACACATGAGTGAAATCATATGCTGTTGTTTTTCTCTGATTGACTTATTTCGCTTAGCATTATATTCTCTGCTCCATCCATGTCATTGCAAATGGCAAGCTCTCATTCTTTTTTATGGCTGAATAATATTTCATTGTGTATATATACCACACCTTTTTTATTCATCTATCAGTGAATACTTGGGCACTTCCAAAATTTGGCTGTTGTCAATAATGATGCTATAAACACTGGGGTGCATGTATCCCTTTGAATTATGTTTTTGTATTTTATTTTAATTCCAGTATAGTTAATATACAGTGTTATATTAGTTTCAGTTGTACAGTATAGTGATTCCACAATTCCATACATCACCCAGGGCTCATCACGACAAGTGCACTCCTTAATCCCCATCACTTGTTTCATCCATCCCCCCCATCTACTTTCCCTCTGGTGACCATCAGTTTGCTCTCTCTAGTTAGAGTCTGTTTCTTGTCTTGTCTTCTCTCTCTCTCTCTCTTTTTCCCCCTTTTGCTTGTTTGTTGAAATCATATGGTGTTTATCTTCCTTTGACTAATTTCGCTTACCTTTATACTCTCTAGCTCCATCCATGTCATTGCAAATGGCAAGATTTCATTCTTTTTTAAGACTGAATAATATTCCAGTGTATATATATACCACATCTTCTTTATCCATTCATCAATCGATGGACACAGGCTGTTAGAATGATTTGGCTATTGTAAATAATGCTGCTATAAACATCGGGGTGCATTTATCCCTTTATATTAGTGTTTTTTGTATTTTTTGGGTAAATACCCCATAATGTGATTACTGAATCATAGGGTAGCTTTATTTTTCACTTTTTTGAGGGACCTCCATACTGTTTTCCAGAGTGGCTGCACCAGTTTGCATTCCCATCAACAGTGTGAGAGTGTTCTTTTTTCTCCACATCCTCGCCAACACCTGTTGTTTCTTCTGTTTTTGATTTCAGCCATTCTGACAGGTGTGAGGTCATATCTCAGTGTACTTTCTTGTTGTTGTTTGTTTAAATAGTAACTTTTGGTGTTATCTTTTGTTTTATTTATTTATTTTTAAAGTAAACTGTACCTGCAACGTGGGGCTTGAATTCAGATCAAGAGTTGCATGCTCTGCCAACTGAACCAGCCAGGCACCCCCTTTTGTAGTTTTGATTTGCATTCCCCTGATGATGAGTGATGTTGAGCATCTTTTCACCTGTCTTGGCCATCTGGATGTCTTCTTTGGAGCAATGTCTGTTCATGTCTTCTGCCCATTTTTTAAATTGAATTCTTTGTTTTTTGGGTTTTGAGTTTATAAGTTCTTTATATATTTTGGATACTAACCCTTTACTGGATATATCACTTGCAAATATCTTCTCCCATTCCATAGGTTGCTTTTTAGTTTTGCGGATTTTTTCCTTTGCTGTGCAGAAGCTTTTTATTTTGATGTAGTCCCACTAGTTTAGTTTTGCTTTTATTTCCCTTGCCTCCGGAGACATATCTAGAAAAATATTGCTAGAGCTGGTGTCAGAGAAACTACTGCCTGTGCTCTCTTCTAGGATTTTATGGTTTGAGGTCTCACATTTAGGTCTTTAATCCATCTTGAATTTATTTTTGTGTATGGTGAAAGAAAATGGTCCAGTTTCATTCTTTTGCATGCTGCCGTCCAGTTTTCCCAGCACATTTGTGTGAGAGTCTTTTTTCCATTTGATATTCTTTCCTATTTTCTAGAAGATTAATTGACCATATGTGAGCTTATTTCTGGGTTTTATATTCTGCTCTGTTGATCCATGTGTCTGTTTTTGTGCCACTACGGCACTGTTTTGATCACTACCGCTTTGTAATATAACTTGAAGTCTGGAATTGTGATGCCGCCAGCTTTGCTTTTCTTTTTCAGAATTGCTTTGCTATTCAGGGTCTTTTGTGGTTCCATGTAAATGTTGGATATTTTTGTTCCAGTTCTGTGAAAATGCTGTTGGTATTTTGATAGGGATTGCGTCAAATGAGTAGATTGCTCTAGGTATATAGACATTTTCTTTTTTTTTTTTTTATTTATTTATCTCAGAGAGAATGGGAGACAGAGAGCATGAGAGGGGGAGGGTCAGAGGGAGAAGCAGACTCCCTGCTGAGCAGGGAGCCCGATGGGGGACTCAGTCCCGGGACTCCAGGATCATGACCTGAGCCGAAGTCAGTCGCTCAACCAACTGAGCCACCCAGGCGCCCCGGTATATAGACATTTTCACAATATTTGTTCTTCCAATCCATGAGCATGGAATGTCTTTCCATTTCTTTGTGTTGTCTTCAATTTTTTTTATTAGTGTTTTATAGTTTTCAGAGTTCATGTCTTTCACCTCTTTGGTTAGTTTTATTCCTAGGTATCTTATTATTTTTGGTGTAGTTGTAAATGGGATTGTTTTCCTAATTTCCCTTTTTGCTGCTTCAGTATTATTATTATTTTTTAAGATTTTTAATTTATTTATCTGAGAGAGAGAATGGGAGACAGAGAGCATGAGAGGGAGGAGGGTCAGAGGGAGGAGCAGACTCCCTGCTGAGCAGGGAGTCCGATGCGGGACTCGATCCCGGGACTCCAGGATCATGACCTGAGCCGAAGGCAGTTGCTTAACCAACTGAGCCACCCAGGCGCCCCATTTTGCTGCTTCATTATTAATGTATAGAAATGCAATAGATTTCCACACATTGACTTTATATCCTGTGACTTTCCTGAATTCATTTATCAGTTCTAGTATTTTTTTGGTGGAATCTTTAGGGTTTTCTAAATATAGTATCATGTCATCTGCAAATAGTGACAGTTTTACTTCTTCCTTACTAATTTAGATGCCTTTTATTTCTTTTTGTTGTCTGAATGCTGAGGCTAGGAATTCCAGTACTATGTTGAATAAAAGTGGTGAGAGAGAACATCCCTGTTGTGTCCCTGACCTTAGGGGAAAAGCTCTCAGTTTTTCTCCATTGAGGATGATGTTGGCTGTGGATTTTTCATCTATGGCCTTTATTATGTTGAGGTATGTTTTCTCTAAACCTACATTATTGAGGGTTTTTTATCATGAATGGATGTCGTATTTTGTCAAATGCTTTTTCTGCATTCACTGACATGATCATATGGTTTTTACCTTTTCTCTTATTGATGTGCTCTATAATGTTGATTAATTTGCTAATATTAAACCACACTTGCATCCCCGGAATAAATCCCACTTGATTGTAGTGAATTATTTTTTTTTATGTATTGTTGGATTCTGTTTGCTAGTATTTTGTTGAGGATTTTTGCATCAATATTCATCAGAGATATTGGCCTCTAGTTCTCCTTTTTTGTGGTATTTTTAATTGGTTTTTGTATCAGGGTGATACCTCATAGAATGAATTTGGAAGTTTTTCTTCTTCTTCTTCTATTTTTTGGAATACTTTGAGTAGAATAGGTACTAACTCTTCTTTAAATGTTTGGTAGAATTCACCTGTGAATTCTTGTTCTGGACTTTTGTTTGTTGGGAGTTTTTTAGCTGGTAATCAAATCAGTCTGTTCAAATTTTCTATTTCTTCCTACTTCAGTTTTAGCAGGTTATATATTTCTAGGAATTTATCCATTTCTTCTATGTTGTTTAATTTGTTGGAATATAGTTTTTCATAATATTCTCTTATTATTGTTTGTATTTCTTTTTTTTTTTTTTGCTGCTCAGATTTTTTTTTTTTTTTTTAAATTTCATTTATTTATTTGAGTGAGAGAGAATGAGAGATAGCACGAGAGGGAAGAGGGTCAGAGGGAGAAGCAGACTCCCCGCCGAGCAGGGAGCCCGATGCGGGACTCGATCCAGGGACTCCAGGATCATGACCTGAGCCGAAGGCAGTCGCTTAACCAACTGAGCCACCCAGGCGCCCATATTGTTTGTATTTCTGTGGTGTTGGTTGTTAATTCTCCTCTTTCATTGGTGATTTTGTTTGAGTTCTCTTGATGTAGGAAATGTTGGGGTTCAGAGCCGATGGCCAAGAAAGAATTCTTGAGACATCTTTGGTGCAAAAAAGGTGGTTTTATTAGAGCACAGGGATGGGACCCATGGGCAAAAAGAGCTGCACTGGGGTTGTGAGAGGTGACTGATCATATACTTTCTAGCTGGGAGGGGGTTAGGGATAGCATAAGTCTCTAAGGAATTTTGGAAGCAAGGTTTCCAGGACCTTGAGGGACTAGCTATTGTTAGGAAAAGGACATGTATTACGGTCTACTAAAACATTAGTCATGAGACCCTTCAGATGTATATCAGTGGGCCATATGCTTGGGGGATGATGATTGCCAATATGTATCTTGGAGGGTAGACATAAAGGAAGTTTCCAAAGGGATTTTTTTTTTTTAAGATTTTATTTATTTATTTGACAGAGAGAGACATAGTGAGAGAGGGAACACAAGCAGGGGGGAGTGCGAGAGGGAGAAGCAGGCTTCCAGCGGCGCAGGGAGCCTGATATGGGGCTCAATCCTAGGACCCTGGGATCATGACCTGAGCCGAAGGCAGATGCTTAATGACTGAGCCACCCAGGCACCCCAGGAAGTTTCCAAAGGGATTTTTATGTTAAAGAAGACTTACAGGATCCTGGGGGGTGGGTGGGTGGGATAATGATAAGCTAAGATTGCCTTTTGCCCTTAGCAAAGTGTCAACATGGAGGTAGTTGTGTTCCTAGAGGAATGTCACTGCCTGTTTCAAGGACTTGTCAATGGGCTGTAGGTACTAAGGAAATTTAATTTTTTTCTTTTGCCTTTGTTTCCCACATCATTCCCCCCTGAACAGTTTTGACCCTTAAGTCTTTAAGGTTACTGAGGGTGGAAGATCTCATCTTCTGTAATTTCTTCCTGCTGAATAGGGATGTAGAGATGTCCCTACGTATGGGTGAACATTGGTCAGTTGGGAGCTTATATATAGGAGTTATGAGAGGCAGAGGCAGGTGAATCCAAGGGAGACCACATGTATGGATCTTCCCAAGTGGAAAGGATCATCTGTTGGCTTGAAGTTATGTCAGTGAAGGAGTCTTGGTATCAGGTGGAGAGACATGGGAGAAAACAGAAAAACATGATTAGAATTACAAAAGAAAAAGAAGCCCAAATAAGAGTCCTTTGATAGTTGACAAAAATCCTCCTCCAGTCCAGTAGTTTAACCAATTATTAAAGGAAAGAGAAGGGTCTTCTAAAGTTCCAATTTGAGTATTCATGTCAATTAGAAACCTAGAAATATTTTGTGGTAACCTGGAACATATACACAGCATTGTTTTTATGATAGCACAAGTTCCACCTTGTGCAGAAGTTAGGACATCTAATGCCATTCTAATTTTATAACTGCTTTATGCATCTGTGTTACTTCAGTATTTAGTAGAGAAACGCTATTTTGAGGGTCATTTAGGGCTTTGACCGTGTACTTATTAAGAGCTTCCATGTGCCAAACAACATCCTCCAGTCCCAAAGAGGGAACAGAGATGGATGCTAGATGTTCATAGCAATGAAACACAGAATGTGTCCACCACTGTTTTAAATTAGGAAGGTTGGCTCGGCTTGTAATGGTTTTAATAATGCGTCTGTGTATCTGTGTACCTAGAGTACAGCAGCCTATCCAGCCTGGGGGAAGCCATGGCCACAAGTTAGAGCTGCATAGCTATTGGGTCCCATTCGGAGTCAGTCATCTAATTTTGGGCCTCTTTGAACTGCAGTCAGGATAATCAAGCGCTGTTCAGTTCTGGAGGGCCACCTTTCGAATTTGTGGGTGACTATGAGTTGGGTCTGGTTAAAGGTGGCTGTTGTATGCTTGGCTAAAGCCTCTATTTTCAATTTTACATCAATAGAGGTAGTTCCTAGGACAAATATGATTAAAGAATAAAACCATCAAGAAGCCTTCTTTGTTTGAGGTCTAGCCTTAATAATATCCTAGTTATGAAGAATCACTGGCAAGTGGGAGAAGACTTGTCTCAAGAGATAAGGGCAGGGGGGTCGGGGGATGGGTTAGCCCGGTGATGGGTATTAAAGAGGCATGTATTGAATGGAGCACTGGGTGTTATATGCAAACAATGAATCATGGAATACTACATCAAAAACTAATGATGTAATGTATGGTGATTAACATAATAATAAAGAGATAATGGCATCCCCAAATGCATCATCTATCCAATCATAGGGAGAGTGGGGCCATCCATTATCTCCTCAAGTCCATAGTTAACCCCATGGAGTGGGGTACACTCCAGCTTTTAAGGAGTAATTTTGTCTTCCCAGTCACACAGAATTGGTTAAGGTGATAGCTGAGTTAAATAATTGTTGGGGAATCAATCCCATTTTCCAGTTTTTCAAATAATCATATGCCCATGGGGTCCTGTTATTATCTCCACAGAAAAATAAGTATGAAGATTGTCTATACATGAGCTATTGTGGCAATTTCTGTGAAGTCTACCTCATGTTGTCTAGCTTAGGCAAACAACTTTCAAAGACAATCAGAACTAGAATTTAACATCTGCAAAGGTGTGTTATTGAAATGTATTTTTTCTCTCTAAAATCACCCATATTTCCAGAGATAGCTAGATTAAGACTAATTCATTTGCAAAACAAGTCCAATTTTAACAAACTTGGCCTAATTATTTACATAAGCTCAGCAAGAATAGTGATTGACTATATAGATCTTTTAAAATCTGCTTTGCTGGAACTTTTATAAGGAATCTAGATTGAACTTTTAGTAGCTTCTCAAGGACAGAAGCCAAGCCAAGTACTTGCCATCAGACATGCCTGCAATATCTGTACGTGTGGGTGGATTCTTCTTCATGAGGTCCCCAAAGTATCCTGGGGTTCCTGCACCTGCCCTGAAATGACAATCTTTACTCACCTGGTAAGGCTGCTGGGAACTCTTTAAGCAAGGTATCAGGCCAACATTTCCAAGGGGCTTTAGGCTCCATGTTTCATAAAGTCATCCTTAATTCCTTAAAGCTGTTTGGTCATATCCGAATCCATGCATGTGTCTCTTAAATAGGGCCTTCCAATCAAAGCCTTGGTAAAATAACTGATGTTTCCAATGGTGTCCTGTTAAAAGGAGAACAGATTCTTATTGAACTTATGCAAATGACTGATTGCCATAGAAGAAAGAATACTTACTGAGACATTTTGAATTTCAGAAGGTTCAAGTTAGAGAGAAAAGTTAAATGCTTCAATTTGTTCACAAATGAATACTTTATCACATTTCTGTAAGTCATAGATTATCTTAAGAGAAAGTTTCTTTAATCTGAAAGAAAACACATTAGAGAATCAGCAATGTTTCAAACAAGAGTCACAAAACTATAATCCTCTTTTTTAGTTCTTTTAGTCCCCTGTTACTAATTCTTTTTCAGTTTGAATGCAGCTTTTTAGTTCTGGAAATTCTACCCACTTTAGTTTTGATCGTAAAGATACCAAATACCTGTATTTGTCAAAAGTCCTTTTTATGAATTTCTTTGAAGATGAAACTCTTTTGTAAGAGCATCAGAACAATTACTATAAATGACAAAAACTCTGAAATGGACATTGTTCATGATCTGATATGGGAGTTCATTATGATGCAATTGATGAGGAAATTCAGTTATTTCTGACACATAACACTTCAATAATCAGAACATCATGTGATGACCTTATACCAGAATGCAACATACCAAATAAACAAGCCTAATTAGAGAGACTTCGTTTATGATTTAAATTTGGGGGAAGTTTGTTAAAACTGTAGAAAGTTTTAAAGCACATCCCTAAATAGGATTAAAGATCATCAAAAACCTGATAAAGGCAAACATAGAAACTGGTTTTTCTGGGCAAAGAGAAGAGAAAACAAATTTGTTTACATTTTCTTATCAAGATCAGACCAACAATTCAAGAAAACTCATCTTTTTAACAGAGAGAAAACAGAATCTCAGTGTATTTTAAAAATCCATTCATTTCAACCTTAGTCCATCCTGACCATACATAAAATTCCTTTCCAAAGATTTCTCTTATTACTGTCAGTCTTAATTACATTTAGCAGGATTTTAACTCTCAGAAACCTTAGTCTCCAGTGAAAACTAAGTAGTAACCAACTGTGAACTGTCACACCAGAATTCTTTTTTTAATTTTTAAAAATTAATTATTTATTTTTTAAAAATATTTTATTTATTTGTCAGAGAGAGAGCACAAGCAGGGGGAGTGGGAGAGGGAGAAGCAGGCTCCCTGCTGAGCAAGGAGCCCGATGCGGGACTTGATCCCAGGACCCTGGGATCATGACCCGAGCCGAAGGCAGATGCTTAATGGACTGAGCCACCCAGGTGTCCCCACACCAGAATTCTTTAGATGACAAATTTATGAATCCATTAAGCACAAAACATATTTTCCAACAGACCCAAATATCCTTAGTTTCTTTGCAGTAAGAAGTCAAAAGCACAAACCTACATTCGGTAATCAATGCCTTAGTACTTTATCCTATTTGGAAAAGACCTAGATGTCCAATGAATTCAATACAACTTATCCAAACAAAACATTCAAGTTTCAGGTTACCAAAGACTTCGAAAGCTATTTTAACAGTTACCCATGAGAACTTGGAGACAGACAAAATTAACCATTATTTTAAATCATCTTTTTGCTAACAAATCGCAACAGAGATAACATGAGCTTATTTGAGCTATACTAAACCTTGATAGAATAAAGGTTTCATATTTAATGCTTATAACTCGAAAGACATGTGTATCTTAAACCAACAAACTTAAATTAGTTTAAATACTGAATTATGTTCCACCTGGGTCCACTCAAAAGTCAATCAATTTGTTTCTCACTGTCAGTTTTTACCTGGGGCACTGGTGGGGAAATCTCAAGTGGGCTGTGTTAAGTCTGAGAGGGTGCTCTTTGCTCCTTGATGGTGAGGGTGGGAGGAGGAGCCATGGTGCCAAAGGCACAGAGGATGGTACAGAAAGCAATTATGCAGGCCGCACCCAAGGTGGTGTAGAAACAGGAGGAGAGGAAGAGGGAGGCAGAAGAGGTGAGGTGCTGCCAGAAGGCAGAGATAGAGGGTTCCTGGTTCTAAACCTCCTCAGCTCAGACAGATGAGCAGACGCCATGTTTTTGGTTTTTGTTTTTTTTTCCCCCCCACCAAAGTGGAAATAGGCAGTCCGTGTGGGGCCGGAGAAGACAGGGAACTTCCTGGAACAAAGAAGTTTCAGCAGCTGCTTCGGAATATTCCTTAAAGTCCCTGTCCCAAGGTAGACTAACCACAGTTGGCTCCAATTTTAGCCATTAACCCAGGAAATGAGGAAGAGGCCCCCACATCTATTAGGAGGAGGAACAGTGAGAGAGTCGGTGTCCCCTTCATTAGAGATGGCCTGTGTTTTCTCCAACAACCTGGTTCTATTAGGAGGAGGTCTATTTAGATAATTTTCATCCAATATGTCAGGAGAGAGTTTACTGGCCTGGTTACTGACCAAGCAGGTTCTACAAGAGGCCCTTAGGTCCAGGTCCTGATTTAGAGCCCTGAAAGCCTGGACATGGGGTACCTCCATCCATTTGCCCTGTTTCCTGCAGAAGAGATCTAACTGATAGATCCTACTGAGGCCATGCAATGTTACAGGAGATCAGTCCTTTTTAAAATTTTGCAATCTGAATTGTTTCCAGTGGGCTAAAAGATATCCCAAAGGAGAGTCCTTGGGAACTGGAGGGAAGGTCCATTGCCAAAAATTCTCGCCCGACTCCCAGGTGGTGTCCCACACAGGATATGTCAGAGGTTCCTGGTGTCAAAGTGACCCAAACTGTCCCTCAAACAAAATCGCTATGATCACCACCCTGCCGTTAAAGGCCCTGGAGGAGGGATGCTAGCATCCCCCCGCTTCCCCACTGCGTTCTAGATTACAAAATGGGTGCCAGTGTATGGACAGTAATACCATGCCTTGAAGGTCATGCCATGAAGACCATACCTTATTTTACCTTGCCTTGAAGAAACCGCCTTTTTTTTTAAGATTTCATTTTTATTTATTTATTTAGAGCATGAGCAGGGGGAGGGGCAGAGGGAGAGAGAGATCCCAAGCAGATTCCATGCTGAGCACGGAGCCCAACTAGGGCTTGATCCCACGACCCTGAGATCACTACCTGAGCTGAAACCAAGAGTTGGACACTCAACAGACTGAGCCACCCAGGTGCCCCTGTGCTTTAATCTTTATTATTTCCTTCCTTCTGCTGGTTTTGGGTTTTGTTTGTTGTTCTTTTTCTAGCTCTGTTAGGTGCAAGGTTAGGTTGTTTATTTGAAAATTTTCTTGCTTCTTGGGGTAGTCCTATATTGCTATAAACTTCCATTTAGAATAGCTTTTGCTGCATCCCAAAGGTTTTGGACCATTGTGTTTTAATTTTCATTTGTTTCCATGTACTTTTTGATTTCTTCTTTGATTTCTTGGTTGACCCATTCATTGTTTAGTAGCATGTTATTTAATGTCCGTGCATTTGTGTTCTTTCCATATTTTTTTCTTGTGGTTGATTTCTAATTTCATAGCATTGTGGTCGGAAAAGACGCATGGTATGACTTCCATCTTTTTGAATTTATTGAGACTTGTTTTGTGGCCTAATATGTGACCTAATGTGGAGAATGTTCCATGGACACTTGAAGAGAATGTGTATTCTGCTGTTTAAGGATGGAATGTATCTGGATTTAACATCTGGTCCAGTGTGTCATTCAAAACCACTATTTCCTTGTTTATTTTCTGTGTGGGTGATCTGTCCATCAGTGTTAGTGGGGTGTTAAAGTCCTCTGCTATTATACGACTATTGATTAATTCCTTTATGTTTGTTATTAACTCTTTTATGTATTTGGGTGTTCTCATGTTGGGTGCTTATATATTTACAATTGTTATATCTTCTCATTGGATTCTCCCCTTTATTATTATATAGTGTCCTTCTTTGTCTCTTTTTACAGACTTTATTTTAAACTTTCTTTTGTCTGATGTAAGTATAGCTACTCTGGCTTTCTTTTGACATCCATTTGCATGATAAATGTTTCTCTATCACCTCACTTTCAATCTTCAGGTGTCTTTAGGTCTAAAATGAGTCTCTTATAGACAGCATATAGATGGGTCTTTTTTTTTTTTAATCTACTTTGTCAGCCTATGTCTTTTGATTGGAGCATTTAGTCCAGATAAATTCAAAGTAATTATTGATAGGTAAGTATTTATTGGCATTTTGTTACTTGTTTTGTGGTTGTTTTTGTACTTTTTCTCTAATTCTTTATTGTCTCTCTTTTATTATTTGTTGGTTTTCTTTAGTGATATACTTGGGTTCCTTACTCTTTAATTTTTGCGTATCTATTACTGTTTTTTGATTTGTGGTTACCATTCAGTTTATATATAGCATGTTCTGCATATAGCAGTCTATATTAAGCTAATGGTTGCTTAATTTTGAACTCATTCTTTACTCCTCTCCCATTCATGTTTTAGATATTTGGTATCATCTTTTACATCCTTTTATTTTGTCCTTCCTGTTTTCCTTACTCTTATTTATGTTTTTTTTTTTTTTTTCTTCCCACTCACAGAGTCTCCCTTACCATTTCTTGTAGGGCTGGTTTAGTGGTCATGAATTCTTTTAACTTTTGTTTGTCTGGAAAACTATTTCTCCTATTCTGAGTGATAGGCTTGCTGGGTAAAGTATTCTTGGCTGTAGGGTTTCCCCTTTCAGCATTTTGAGTATGTCATGCCACTCTCTTCTGGCCTGAAAGTTTCTGCTAAAAAAATCAGCTGATAATCCTATGGGTTTTCCTTTGTATGTAACTATCTTCTTTTGTAACCTTTAAAATTTCTTCTTTATCACTATTTTTCGCTGTTTTAATTACTATGTGTCTTGGTGTGGGCCTCATTGGGTTGAAGTTCTTGGGGGAGCTCTCTGCCGCCTGAATCTGGATCTCTGTTTCCCTCCTCAGATTTGGGAAGTTTTCAGGTATTATTTCTTCAAATACATTTTCTGCCCCTCTTTCTCTCTCTTCACCTTCTAGGACCCCTAAAATGCAAATGTTATTATGCCTGATGTGTCACTGTGTCCTCTAAGTCTATTCTCATAATGCAGTATTGGTCTCTCACCTGTTCAGCTTGATTGCTTTCCATTACTCTATCCTTCAGGTCACTGATACATTCCTCTGCTTCCTGTAGTCTATTATTTATTCCATCTATTGTATTTGTAATTTCATTTATTGAATTCTTCACCTCTGATATGTAATTTTTTATCTCTTTGTCAAGGGGTTTTACTGATGTCTTCCGCTCTTTTCTGAAGTTCAGTGAGTCTCTTTGTGATCATTATTTTAAATTCTTTATCAGGCTTATTATTTATTTCTCTTTTGCTTAGATCTCCTGCTATACCTTTGTCCTGTTCTTTCATTTGGGACATATTTTTCTGTTTCTTCATTTTGTCTACCTCTTTGTGTCTGTTTCTGTGTGTTTGGAAAGTCAGCTAGGTCTTCCGCTCTTGAAAGGAGTGGCTTTATTTATTTATTTTTTAAAAAGATTTTATTTATTTATTTGAGAGAGAGAATGAGAGAGAGAGCATGAGAGGGGGGAGGGTCAGAGGGAGAAACAGACCCCTGCTGAGCAGGGAGCCCGATGCGGGACTTGATCCTGGGACTCCAGGATCATGATCTGAGCTGAAGGCAGTCGCTTAACCAACTAAGCCACCCAGGCACCTGAAAGTAGTGGCTTTATGAAGAAGAAGTTGTGGAGTGCCCTGCAGTGCAATGCCCCCGGTTCACCAGAGTCTGGCACTTCAGGGAAGTCTCTTATGTGCATTGCTCACATCTTGCTATTATGTCTGAGTCATTTTTCTTTTCAGTACAGATGTATGCACTGACTCTTTGCTTGTTGTGGGCTGTGCTTGCTCTATGGGATGTTAGTGAGACCCAGGAAGGCTGCAGGGGTGCAGCATAGAGAGGCAGTGATTGCGTGGGGCAAGTGCAGTGTTAAAAATTGCGGTGAGCCCAGGGCTGAGGCCGTAGGCTTGGAGTGAACAAACCTCAGAAGAATTCATGGGTGGGGCACAGTGCTAGCAGGTTAGGTAGCAAGTGTCTGTGCAGTGCCACGTCCTGCAGGTGGCTCTGTGTTGATGCTGGAAGGTGGGGGAGGAACACAGTGCCTGCCAATTCCTTTGTTCCCAGAGAAGTACCCCAACATGCTCCCAAATCAGTATAAACAGATCTCCTTCCTGTTGTGCAAACTGTCGCTTTTCTGTTGCCCCTCCTCAAGCTGATTCAGTCTCTTTACCTGCTATAGATTTGTAGAAATTTTCTGTTTTATCTTGAATCATTTAAGTAATTTGTGTGTTCCTAGAAATTGTCCATTTCATCTAGGTTATTGACTTTGCTGACATACAACTGTTCTTAGTTTTCTTATAATCCTTTTTATGTTTGTAAGGTCAGTAGTAATATCTCCACTTTAATTTCGGATTTTAGCTATTTGTATATTCTCTTTTTCCTTTGTCAGTATAGCTAAAGGTTTGTCAATTTTGTGATCTTTTCAAAGAACGAAATTTTAGTTTCATTGATTTTATTATTTTTCTGTTCTTTACCTCTTTTCTAATGCTTATTTTCTTCCTTGTGTTAGCTTTTTTTTTTTTTTTTAAAGTAATCTCTACACCCAACGTGGGGCTTGAACTCATGACCTCAAGATCAAGAGTTGGATGCTCTACTGACTGACCCAGCCAGGTGGCTCCCCTTCTGCTAGCTTTGAGTTTAGTTTGCTTTTCTTTTTTTTCTTCCTCCCCCTCCCCTTCTTCATCTGCTTCCTCTCCTTTTCCTCCTCCTCCTCCTCCTCCTTCTTCTTCTTTTTTCTTCAAGGTATAAAGTTGAGATCTTTATTTATTTTTTTTAATGCAAGCATTTACAGCTATAAATTTCTCTCTGGGCATTGCCTCCTCTGTGTCCCATAAGTTGTAGTATATTGTGTTATCATTTTCATTCATCTTTTTGTCTTTTCTAATTTCTTTTGTTCTCTTTTCTTTGACCCATTAGTGTTGTATATTTCACAATTTCCACATATTTGTGATTTTTTCAGTTTCTCTTCTGAACTATTTATTTCTAGCTTAATTCCATTGTGGTTGGAAAATATACTTTGTATAAATTCAGTTTAAAAAATTGATTGAGTCTTGTTTTGTGGCCTAATATTTGATCTGTCCAGGAGAATGCTCCATTTAGATTTGAGAAGAATGTGTGTGCTACTGTTGGATAGAGCATTCTCTATATGTCTTTTACATCTGGTTGGTTTATAGTGTTGGTTAAGTCCTTATTGGTCTTCTGTCTGACTGTCTATTCATTATTTTTATCTATCTATCTATCTATCTATCTATCTATCTATCTATCTATCTATCTATCTATCTTAAAGTAATCTCTATGCCCAATGTGGGGCTTGAACTCATGACCCCAAGATCAAGGGTTGAACACTCTTCCGTCTGAGCCAGCCAGGTGTCCCTCTATCCATTACTGAAAGTGGTGAATTGAAGTCTCTATTATTGTAGAACTGTTTAGTTCTCCTTTCCATTCTGTTATTTGCTGTATATATTTTGAGGTTCTGTTGTTTGGTTTATATGTTTATTACTGTTATATTTTCTTGATGAATTGGCCCTTTTCTCAATATATAATACCGTTCTTTAGAGTTTCTTTCAATAATTTTTAACTTGAAGTATTTTGGCTGATATCACTATGCCACCCCAGCTCTCTTTTAGTTACAATCTGCAAGGAATATCTTTTTCTGTCTTTTCACTTTATAACGTACTTATATCTTTGGATCTAAAGTGAATCTCTTGTGTATACAGCATGTATCTGGATAAAACTTTAAAGAAGGCATTCCACCAATCTCTGCCTTTTCACTTGGAAAGTTCAATCCATTTACATTTAAAATAATTGCTGATAAGGAATGACTTCTGGGATTTTGCTATTTGTTTTCAGTATGTCTTACACTTTTTTTTGTTCCTCATTCTTCCATTACTGCCTTCTTTTGTGTTTAAGTGATTTTTTGTAGTGAACTGCTTTGATTGTGTTCTCATTTACTTTTGTATATATTCGATAGGTGTTTTCTTTGTGATTACCATGGGGATTATATTTAACATCCTGAATTTGTAACAATCTGTTTTAAAGCTCTGCTCTTATATAGCTCTGTCCTCTCTCCTTTATAGTGCTGTTGTCACAAATACCATCTTTATACATTGTGGGCCCAGTAGCATAGATTTATAATTATTTTTTATGTATTTGTCTTTTAAATCCTGTAGGAAATAACAAGTGGACTTATAAATGAAAAATATAATAATAACTTTTATATTTGTCCATGTATTTATCTTGTCAGACATCTTTATTTCTTCATATGGTTCCTTGTTACTGTCCAGTGTCCTGTCATTTCAATCTGAAGGACTCCCCTTGACATTCTTGTAGGGCAGGTCTAACAGTACTGAACTCTCTCAGCTTTCATTTATCTGGGAATGTCTTGGTTTCTCTCTTATTTTTGAAGGACAGTTTTGTTGGATTTAGAATTGTTCGTTGAAAATTTTAAATTTCAGCAGTTTAAATATGTCATCCCATTGTCTCTGGCTTCATTGGCCTCTGATGAGAAACTGGCTGTTAATCTTATTGAGGATCTCTTGTATGTGATGAGTTGCTTGTCTCTTGCTACTTTCAAGATTATGTGCTTGTCTTTGTTTTTCAACAGTTTGATTCTAATGTGACTCAGTGTGGGTCTTTTTGAGTTTATCCCACTTGGGAGTTTTTTGAGCTTTTTGGATTTTTGGATTTGTAGATTCATATTTTTCATCAAATTGGAGAAGTTTTTAGCTATTATTTCTTCAAGTATTTTTTCTGCTTTATTCTCTCTCTCTTTTCCTTCTGGGATTCCACAATGCATATGTTGCTCTGCTTGATGGTGTCTCACAGGTCTCTTAGATGCTGTTTGCTTGTTTGTTTCTTTTTTTCCTCCCTGCTCTCTAGACTTGATAATATCAGTGGTCCTATCTTTAGGTTTGCTGATTTTATTTCTGCCTGCCCAAATCTGCTGTTGAACCCTAGTGAATTTCAGTTATTTTACCTCATGAATTTCTGGATGTCTCAGTTGAGTGCCGGGAGAGTTAATTTGGTATTAACATATGTTAGTGAGTTTTTTTTCACTTTGGCAGGGCCTTAACACCAATTTCGCTTAACACTTTTGCTCTCAACCCAGTAGCAATTACTATCTGGCAAGCCTCAGATAATCTCTTCTTATACATGTATAACCTAGCTGTCAGCTACAGATTTATAAGGAACCCCTCCATTGGCCTACTGGGCTCCATATCTGCACAGCTCTCTTCTCTCCAAAGCCCTAACTCTCAGATTGTAGCTGCATTAGCTGCTCTAAACTCTGACCCCTGCTCCTCGTCTTACTGGTACTGCCATGCTCTATTTGGACTATAGCTCTCTGAAACACGATTGGGAAATTGTCCTCAATCAGAGAGTTGGATGGTTGAGTGATTGTGCAGCTGACCTTATAAGTTTTCCTTCTCTCAGGGATCAGTCTTACACTGCTTGCTGTCCCTGCTTGAATAATTGTCATATATATATTCCAGTTTTATAGTTGTTTATGAGGGGAGAGCTAGAGTGCTATTACCTATTCCATCATAATTACAGGCAGAAGTTTTCCTCTTTCTTTCTGGATGAAGTGGATTATGTGTTGTCACAGATGTTGAGACAGATGACAGGCAGAGCCAGTCACTTTTTCTCTGACCCCTCGCCTTTGTCAGGTTTTTATGAACAATAGGGTGATCACGTGTTAGGCTCTGCAAGTACACGGATATGATGTCTTATGCCTCCAATATCCTTAGCATACTCCAAATAAAGAGACTTATACTACATGAGTGCTGATGACAAGATTCTCTTGGATCCTGGAAGTCATTCACCTTATTGTTGCTGACAAATAGTGTGTTCATTTCTCATTAAAACACAGTTCTGCCTGTATTGCCCTTTTGCAGCAAGGAAGTCAAGGTTACCCTATTGCTTGGTTGAGGGGGGATGGGACTATAACCTTTCAAAGGTCTCTTTGGCTTCTTTGCTGCTGTGATTAGCACATGGACCAGACTCCTGGCCTTGGGCCTGCAGGCAGAAAGCCATACCATAAAGCATGTTCCAGCAGAGGAAGACACACAAGGGATGTCTTTCAGCCCATTAGAAAGGAGGCACAGCCAAGTCAAACAGCAAAACAGAGAAGTTACTCTGAGACATGCTACATCTACAAAGGAACATGAAGCTTGGCATCTCACCCAGCTCTAGGAACCCACAGGCAACTCATTCATTGAAGAGGCGTTTAATGATTGCCTATACTGAGCCAGGCCCTGTATTGGGTTCTGTATATACAGGATGAGGGGAAGAGTCATCAAGGACATAATGCCAGATTTGCCTTCTGGGGTCAAATCTTGGTTCCAAGGAAAACTGAGGAAAAAAATTGCACTGAGCTCATCTTTTCCATGTTTCTATTTGAATAAAAGAATATACAAGCTGAATTTATTTTCTGGAAAGGGACCCAAAGATTTCATTTTGGAGGCTGAAGCACTGTTTTGAGGGGGACCACTTACCTTATTTAACCTACACATACATTCTTAGGATAGGCCCTCCAAAGAGCCATACCTGGGTGTGTTTCCACGGCTGAAGACATGAGTAGGATCTGGCCTTTCTGGAGTGCTAAGGACTCTTTCTTTTTCCAAGAAGTAGAAGTCCAAACTTGAGGTGGTTCACACCACATTGTAGGATTAGGTGTGGACCTTTGAACTCCTTCCTTGGGTTACTCTTGGGACTGGGCCCTCTGGTATTGCCCTCCTGGCACCTTCAGTTTGTGGGTGGGTTTCTGGTAGGCAGAAAAGGGAAATTTCTACTTTAGTTGCCAAGAACCTTCCTCTGGAGTAGGAACACTGCTGGCCAGGGTGAACATTTGCAGGTCTGTATGGGGTTCTTTGGATAAGTGAACCCATGACCCTCAAGTAAAGGCTTCATGTTTTCTCTGAAAATTTAGTTTCTTTCGAAGGGAGGTCTCCGCAGGACCTAATGTCCTAAGACTCCAGAGACTTCCTGGGTTTCCAAAGATGGTTTCTGGGCTTTCTTTTTATTTGGTAAAATCTATTTATAGGTTTACAAATATATCTCTGACCGTTTTCTCAGTCATGTTCTTGTGAGCCCTCTGGCTTAGGGGCCTGGAGTCATAGAATAAGGGAAGGCAGGCAGGGCTGTCTTGCCTGCTGGGTATCATTTTGGGGTTCTTGTGGCCACATTGGTGGATGAAGCCTCCAGTTCCAGACCATGTGCTTCCACAATGCCTTTGACCATTCCTTGTCCTGGCTTCCCCATCCCCTCTCTCTGCCCCTCTCCCCAGGTCCCTCAGCCCTTTCTACCTTTACCCACTATCACTGGCATGATGACGATGTTCACTTATACAGTGCCCTTCCATGGGCAGGCACAGATTTTTGAGGAACCAGTTTGTTTTTTGGGGGTTGAGGAATATCTATGACATGATGTTCAGAATTAATTATGATGGAAATTTATTGATTTAAAAATAAAATAAAACAATTTGATCTGGAAAAGACAGCTTAGAAGAGGTGCTCTCAGTGGAAATATGTGGACTGCATGGGATGCTGTGTTTTGTGGTTGAAATGGGATTGTTGAATCGGGAGGCTGGAGCCTGCCCTGAGAAGCAGAGGAAACTGAGTCACTATCACTAAAGGTTGGCAGAAACACGACATTCTGCCATTCCCCTGTGATGGTTACAACCCTGCTTTTCCCCTTCTCTCAGGAGAGTGGGGTGAATGCCAGTCAGGAAAGGGGACACTGTTCTATCAACCTGCTCTGTTGTACAAGACAAGCAAACTATTTGGTGATACTAACCAAGGCCCACCCAGGAGTAACCGAACCCAGGCTTAGGAAAGGTGCTTGGGACTCTCTAGGAATGCACCCGGAGGTGAGGGGAAGATGGAGAAAGGGGAATTCACAATTTCTTCTGACTCAACTAAAAAACAACTACCAACCTTCCCAAAGAGTTGCACCCCCAGCCCCATAAATAGATAGATAGATAGATAGATAGATAGATAGATAGATAGATAGATAGATAGATGGGGAAAATATATGAGACGTGAGCCAGTATTGGCTAAATGTATCCAAAGCATTCTGATAGGCCAGACTTTGAGGAAAGGGTTTTCACGACGCATAAACCACTCTAAGCCCTAATGAGTCTGATTCCTCCCTTCTGGTTTTCCTGGCATAGTGAGAGGAGGCTTTTGTATAATTGGCCCGTGAAACATTATTACAATCACTTTGTGGCCTCCTTCAGCTTATTTTTAATTACAAGGTCTATTGCATTGTTAAATTATTTACTCTGACAATTACTTATCTTAGCATTTTCTTATCTTGATGAAAATGAAAACAGCAAGGTCATGTTAGCTCACTTTGAGGTTCTGGTTGGCAACAAGCTTACATTAAGCTGGGTCGGCTCAGCAAATGTTTGCAGTGCGGGGACAGGGCACGTTTGCGGAGGGTCTGTTAGTGGAACCTGGGCTGAGAGGACTTGGCCCTCGCAGGTGCTCATTCTGGGGCGGCTGGGCCAGGCCTTCTGTGGAAGTGGGAGGTGCTGTTGCTGGTGATCTGGGCTGCCGGCGGCTTCTGCCCCTCTAACCTTGAGGAGGAGCCCTGTGCACAGGACTCACACTTTGAGAAGCTATCCTTCCTTGTGAGAGAGACAGCTTTGGGCAGAATTAGGAAGCAGAGGGCATCTTTCTGCTTCTTCAGGTGCATCCCAGCTCTGCTCTGGCCATCATTCCCCTTCGGCTTCTCTAAGTCCCCCTCACCTGGGAGCCCGTTAGACCTCTTCTTCCCTGACTCCTGTCAGCTCACACTGACCTCCTGGTGCTCTCTGTATGGTAACACAGGCAGCAACGACAGCAACTAAAGGACAGTGATGATAACGGTAACATTTAGTGAATGCTTGCTGTGCACCTGGCGTCTTGCCCACAGTAGGCTCTTGGCAAACGTCCGCAAGTGCAGGCCACGGCACTCACTGTCATGCTGCTTTCTGTCCAGCAGGGGGTAGTGTGACCACACTGTAAAGGGTGCCCTCCTCCACCGTGTTCTCAGGAAAAGGGAAACTTCAGAGCTTCTGCCAGGCCTGGAAAAATACTTCCGACTGTGACAGGGGGTCCAAGGCTCCCGCAGACAACAGGGCGAAGTGAGGCACAACTTTCATTCTTGCTTGTCCCCCAGCTGGGGCATCTGGGGTCCGTCAGTCTCAACCTCAAGTCATTCTGTGTTCAATCCCCAGTTTCCACTTACTCCATGGAGGGCAAAGAGCATGAGCTTGGAGAAACAGTTTTGGCCTCAGTGGGCAATGCTGATTCCATGGCAGGTCCTTGGCCCCTTGTTTCCTTAGAGATACACAGATGATTCCCAGACCAGAGAGCCACTTGGTAGGAATTAGAGATTGGGGGTGCACCAATGCCCAGATGTGTTACATACTTTAGTGGCTGGCACCGCAGTTGGAAGACTAGATGGCCATTTGGGATAGTTGCTTCAGTAGGTAAATCCCTAGGCAGAAGCCCTGTGACAAAGTCCTGTCTTCCCCACAGCCTGGGAACCAGTTGTAACCATGGTATCATTCCCAGATGGGAAGGGGTGAGGCGACTGTGGGATGTGGCTGGGTCAGCTCTGACCTCTCCCCCGTGGAGGGCCAAGGTGAGAAGGGGAGGCATGAACTGCTCTCTGGGCAGTTTCTGTTGACCCAGCTCTCTCTGGGGTCTTTTGCTTTGGGGAACAGGCAAGAGCTTCTCAGGAATGACTCCACAGACATTTCTGACAACAGCTCAGGACTCTGAAGCCTGACTTTTTTTTTTTAAGATTTTATTTATTTGACAGAGAGAGAGACAGTAAGAGAGGGAACACAAGCAGGGGGAGTAGGAGAGGGAGAAGCAGGCTTCCCACTGAGCAGGGAGCCCGATGTGGGGCTTGATCCCAGGACCCTGGGATCATGACCAGAGCTGGAAGCAGACGCTTAACCGACTGAGCCTCCCAGGCGCCGCAGAAGGCTGACTTTTTACTTCAGGAGGAATTTTCGGTGTCTGTGCCCAGCTAGGAGATCTCCCTGGTTGACTTCTGTGAGGGTTCGGATCCTGGGTCCCTCCACACAGCCCACATCTGAGGCTCTAGCTCCGAAGGACTTAAGGATTGGTGGGGCTGCCCCACTTATGGGCTGCAGGAGTGCTTTTGGTTCGGATGTTCAAAGTGGCCCCGAGTTATCTTTGTAGCTTCTCCAAATTCCACCCTTATTCTCTAGGCCCCTGTGAAAAGAAAATGCTAATCTATCACAGACTGCTAACTGCCCCCTCCGCTCCCACCCCCGCCACGCCCGCTCACCTACTGGTAGCCAGCAGAAAGAGAGCAGTCAGAGCGTGTGCTGGCCGTCAAATGCCTGCACGGCCGAGGCGATGCCAGATTCTGGCCTTTTGCTCCCCACCACCAGGCCTCACCCCGAACTGGCCCTCCCTGTACAAAGCTCTCAGGTTTGAGGAAGCCATGTGTCTGTGTGCATGCTCAGCCCAAGTCCATTTTGAGAGATTTGCCTTTTACTGCCCAAGTTGCAGCTGAGGAGTACATGTGCCCTGATTCCTGACCTGGTAGATAGGCTGGGGCCATTTATATACTCTGGTTTAAAATAATAATAATAATAGCAACAGCAGCAATAATAATGAGGATGATGATGATGATGTCTGGCAGTTCTGAGCAGTTTAACACTAGCTACCTGCTTTACATGCATTACCCACTTTAATTTTCATAGGAACCCTAGGATGTACCTGCTATATGTGATGTACTATATATAATATTATATATATATGTAATGTGTATGTATAATGTATATATAATATATAGTGCGTTATGTATATATAATCTATATATAATGCCTTCATTATATAAGGTGGAACCTGAAACATGGAGAGTTTTCCTGGAAGGTCTTTTAGGGAGAAAGTCGCCGAGCCAAGAGCTGGGGAAGAAGCTGAGAGGGGGCTGGCTGAGGCGCAGGAGACAAACTTCAGATCTCTCCCCACCCCAGCTGCTTACACCCACCTGAGGTGGAGCCACATGGGGCTTAGTAATTATAGTACGGCCTAGATCCAGTGGCCAGAAGCCAAGCTTCGGTCCCCACAACAGAGAGCCATGGTCTCTCATGCAGTTTCCCAGACCTAAGCCAGTTCACATTACCAGAAACCACATGGTTGAAGGGGGTTCTTGGTCCTATCGAGGAAAAATCTACAACAATGCCACAACATATTTAAATGTATACTGTAAACATGCTCCTTCCCCCATGGGGCCCATTGCCATTTACTTGGGTGAATGTAGCTGAAGGAAATATACAGTTCTTTTGGGGGCTACTTGACATTGAATCTTAATTTTTACTAATTCCCGGGGACTCCAAATGGCACTGTAGTCTACCAAAGAAAAGGTTTATGGTGGTCAGGTGATAAGTGGAGTTTTGAACAGACTTCATTTCACATTGGGTCCATGACCTTACTCTTAGTCCTTAGTTTCTAAATGTATAATGGGCGTAGACACACTGTGCAATTGGCAGAATCATCACATTAGCTCCCTGACCTGTAGAGTGAGAACTATTACCAACTTGGCCCTTCCTGCAAGGATAGAAGCCAAAAACAATGCTGCATTCTTGACAGGGGTGGGGCCTAGGGGGAGGATGTCAGAGATGAGCATGGAAAGGTCTTGAAAGGTGTAGAGGTAGTGGTTTCTTTTTTTTTATTTTTTTTTTTTAAGATTTTATTTATTTATTCATGAGAGACAGAGAGAGAGAGGCAGAGGGAGAAGCAGGCTCCCAAAGAGCAGGGAGCCCGATGCGGGACTCGATCCCAGGACCCTGAGATCATGACCTGAGCCGAAGGCAGACGCTTAACCATCTGAGCCACCCAGGCGCCCCGAGGTAGTGGTTTCTATCACATACCCGCTTAGCTCATCTCTTCGGCCTGTGCAGAAAGATGGTGGGTTTTAGAAACTTGCTATGGATTATCATGAGCCTAAATGAGTTGGCGATTCTAATTATAGCCACTTTTCTAGTTGTGGTAACTTTATCGGCACAAGTCATCACAACTCCTGGCACCTGATATGCAAGTTTCCAACCTGACAAATACTTCTGCTTTTACGCGTCAGGTACTCTGTTGACAGGGGACCTTGGCGGTGTTGTCTCAGACTGTGATATAGGCTGTGAGGATCTCGATCTTCACAGGCCACAGAACATCGCACAGACCCACTGCATTGATGAGAGCCTGCTGATTGGACCCGAGCGGCAGGAATGATGGATGATCTTAGAAGGCTTAGAGACACCTACAAGCCAGAGGATGAGAGATTAACCCCTTGAAAATTCTCTGAAGTGTTTTGGAGTCCAGTGGTTTGGAGACTGTGGGGCTATTCCCTCCAAAGTGAAAGAAAAGTTGCTCTGTCTTGCATCCCTTACCTTGGAAGAGGCATAATGCTTTGGGGCCTTTTTGGATTTTGGAAGCAATATGTACTACATTTGAGGATGCTGCTCTGACCTATTTATTAATTTATAAGGCTTAAAGTTTTGCCTGGAGCCCAGAGCAAGAGAAGACTCTACAGGAGGCCCAGGAAGCAGCACAAGATGCTCTGACACGGGGCTTTAGGACTCAGTGGGTCAAATGATGCTCGAGGTTATCTATGGTCAATAAGGCTGCTGTGTGGAGACTCTACTAAAGCCCCAATAGGAGAATCAGGGCATATACTCTTAGGGTTTTGAAGAAAAGCTGCGCTGCTTTTCTTTTCTTTTCTTTTAAAGTAGGCTCCATGCCCAGGGTGGGGCCCAATGTGGGGCTCAAACTCATGACTCTGAGATCAAAACCTGAGCTGAGATCAAGAGTCAGATGCTCAACTGACTGAGCCAACCAGGTGCCCCCAAAGCCGTACTTTCTTCTGCAAGTAACTCTTCTCCACTTGAGAAACTGCTGCTGGCTTTGTAGCCAGCCCTGATAGACTAGCCGCCTGCATCAGCAACCTCAGCTGCCCGTCATGCGCAGGGTATTATCTGGCCCCCTCTACCCAAAGGGGGCTTGCACAGCAGCAATCCTTGGGTCAGGGTTCTCCCTCCAAAGAATTAGAGAGTACAAGTAAGTTGCATGAATAAGTAGGGCCTGAGTAAGGGAGTACCGCTGTTACTGCTTTCCCTCCTTTCCCTCAATCCACACTTGTGGCCAAATGGCGAGTTTCTTATGACTTACAGTTGACGGAGGGAAAAAAAAATCAGGTTTAGTTTACAGAGGGCTTTGGAGGCTATGCTGGCACATTCTGGAAGAGGACTGCTACAGCAGAAACTGTAATAAGGAATATTTCTGAAAGAGAGTGGTGAAGAGAAATCCTCTAGGAGGTCAGAACTTAAGAACAACCCATGGTTGCCCACTTTCTCTGGACTCACAGGTGGGCAGAAGTGTGATCAACTCTAATTCATGGGCAATGGCTAATCGTTTGGCTGGATGATCAGGGACTTGGAAAGAATAGGATCAGAAATTGGTGGCAGTTTGGATAAGAGGTAAATGCATAGATCTCTCAGGAAGGGCACAGAGCATGAAGATTTTTGTGTCTCATGTGAACGCTTACCAAATTGCACCTACTGTGAGGAGGCTTTCAGTAATTAGGGGGACATGTTGACATGTTCTGTAGAGGTAGTCAACCTCTTTCCGCAGCGGTCCCAGTGTTTGCTCAATGGGCCCATGAAAAAAGAGGCCATGGTGGCAGGAATGAAGACTACACATAGACTCCAGACCTGGACTTCTCCAAGGCCGATCCGGTTATCACCACCGCTGCTAAGTGCTTAACCTGCCAGCAACAGAGACAAATGCTGAGCCCCCGCTAAAGCATCAGTCCTTGGAATATTTGACTCCTTCCATCATGGCGGGGACAGCGATTGGTTCTCTCTGGAACAGACATGTATTCTAGAAATGGATTTGCCTTCCCTGCCTTCTGTCAGCACCACCATTCATGGATTCTGGAATGCCTCATTCACCATAAGGTACTCCTCCAACATTGCTTCCCAGTAAGGAGCTCATTTCACTGTAGAAGCAGCATAGCGATGGGTGCATGCCCGTGGAATTCACTGGTCTTGTCATGTGCCCCATTACCCTGAAGTAGCTGGCCTGATAATAGGTTGAACTATGTGGAATTGCCACTATTCAATTGTTTTTGACTTATAAAATTGGCAATTTCAACGATTTAACTCAATATAACAGTAGCATGGCCTTTTGAATATTTATGTATGGCACCATTTGGGAGACAACATCCTGAAAGAACGGGGATCCATCTTTTTGGATGCAGTATATAATTTGAGTCAAGGACCGATCCTGGTGCCAGAATACAGGGATCTGGGAGTTAAGAGGGTGAAGGTGGGAGCAGTTCCTTTCATTACTCTACCCAATAATTTGCTGAAATGATTTTTGCCTCATGGCTCTGCAACTTTGGGCTCAGCTTGATTTCCGAGGGAGGAATGCTCCCACCAGGAAACAAAAAAATGACACCATGGAACTGGAAGCTGAGACTGCCACCGGGCCACTTTGGGCTTCTTATGACACCGAGCCAACAGGCGAAGGAAGAGTTTACTGTACTGGTTGGGAGGATGGATCCCAGTTACCGACAAATTCATTGTTTTGCTTAAGTCAGTTCAAGTTCCTTGTGACAAAGACATACCATAGGAGCTTAATAAGTGCTGAATTACAAATTAGTTTCTCTTCTATCTCTTTGGGTTGCTCCATAGTTGGGCCACAGGAGAGCTTCTGGAATTCTTTCTTTTTCTCTTGGTGGGAGCCTCCTTTCTTGACCACACTGGGAAAGGCAGGTGGGATGACCGCGCCCCCTGGACAAAGCCTCAGAGAAGGAAACCAAACTTTCGGTTGTCATTTAAAACATGAAAAATGAGAAAAATGTAGCAATTTCACAAATAACAATTTATGTTTCCTCCCTCTCCCAGAGCGCTCTGCGAGGCGTCCGAAGGTTTCTGCAGTACCGTTTAGAATTGCTTTTCCACCTCACACCTTTGATGAGCAATAGCTTGAGGCCTGAGGCAGGGCTCTAAAGGAAGTTGACATTTCCCCCATCTTCACTTGTTACAATGTCCAGTGATGCCTGTTTAATGGGCCAGAAATGACGTCCCACGTGTCCACGTCAGGGCTTTGAGAATCTTATCTGGTGGTACAACTTTTACTCAAAATTAACACATTGTGTGGTTAAGGGGATGAATAAACTCATTAAGGGAGCTCGCCGATGTCCTCATTGTCACCCAACAGCATTCGTTGTGTGTGTGCTTAGAATAATGTCTTTCCTGCAAGCCAAATGGGAAAATGCTCTAATGTATTTCCCCGAATTTGGCCTGCCACTGTTGTAAATTACCTTGCTTAATGGACTTTGGGATTCTCTTATCTATTTGGAAACTTCTGAGTTCCTGGAGAACCAAATCAAGTGCGTTAGTCCCCAGGAAGGGAAGGCAGGCTTAGAAGATTTACAACTCGGTGAACATCATTATTGATGTCTGTTGTGTTTTGAAAACACCTTTCCTGTGGGATAAGTGCTTATGATGAGGCCGCAGGCACTTTTTTTTTTTTGATAAGTCACCCTGAAATAATGACTCCCTGGGCCCATAAATCCCCTCTGGAAATCAACAGGCCGGGAAGGTATCTGGCAAAGATCCCACCCCCACTCCAGCTGTGTGTGGCGACCTTCGGGTCATCTACCAAGAGCAATTAAAGGGATCACCACCACCACTGCCCCCACACCCCACAGCTCTAGAGCACTTCACAGCCGACGGAGGCGTCCAGAGGCCTCCTCTTACCTCGGGCGATGTGGGGGCTGAGGCCCGGAGAGGTCAGCCCGGAGTGAGGGCAAGAGGCAGGGTGGTACCTGGGCCTCCTGACTTGCTCCTACTGTCTCTGCTCTTTACACGGGGGTGGTTACGTTTGTGTGTCCGCTTGGCGGGGCCATGGGTGCCCAGATCTCGGGTCAAACATTATTCTGGGTTTCCATGAGGGTACGTTCAGGTAAGAGAAACATTTGAATCGGTACACTGAGTAAAGCAGAATGCCCTCCCTAATGTTGATGGGCCTTGTCCAGTCCTTTGCAGGCCTGATTGGAACAAGGCCTGGCTTCCCCTGAGTAAGAGAATTCTCCCACCTGATGACCTTCGAACTGGGATGTCAGCTCTACGGATTTTGGATTTGCCAGACTCCATACTCATGTTACTTATTAAGATAAATTCCTTATCATAAACCTCTCTCTATAGCTATCTCTATCTCTATCTGTCTCTCTCTCTCTCTCTATCTATCTTCTATTGGTTCTGTTTTTCTGGAGAATTCTTTTTTTTTTTTTAAGATTTTATTTTTTTATTTGAGAGAGAGAATGAGATAGAGAGCATGAGACGGGGGAGGGTCAGAGGGAGAAGCAGACTCCCCGCCGAGCAGGGAGCCCGATGCGGGACTCGATCCCGGGACTCCAGGATCATGACCTGAGCCGAAGGCAGTCGCTTAACCAACTGAGCCACCCAGGCGCCCCTTCTCTGGAGAATTCTATTACAACTACTTCCTCCTCACATAGTGACATAACACGCCTCGACCACCGGTCCCCGAGCTGGGGGCACAGGCCTGAGCTCGGGGATACGAAAAGGCCAAAGTTGGTTGTGAGAGTAAAGGTTTAAAAAAAATTATTTTTAGTTGTGATGAAATGCAAAATTTGCCATTGTGACCATTTTTAAGTGTTCAGTTGAGTAGTGTCAAGTATATTCACACTGTTGTATAAAGTTCTGATTGAAATGGGCCTGGATAGGACTTTTTTTATCCCCCCAAAATGAGATCATCCTTACAGTGAGAAGTGACCCCAAAAGTTACCGATTTGCCTGAGATGGCTCCAAGCGACGGGAAAGGAGAGCCAGTACAGTGTGTTTGCAGGGAGGAGTGAGAGGAAAATTGAAAACAAAGCTGCTACCCATTTGTGTCTGTGAACAGAGGACTTTCTTTAAGTCAGAAACAGAGCCAGCTGCAGAGCCGTGATGGCATCAAGGGGAGGAGGGGGCAGAAACCAAAAGGAAGCTTGGAGGAAGCAGGGGCCATCGGAGCCAAATGGGGAAGGGTGGTGGGATTTTTACACCTGGGGATGGGCGGGGATGAGGGGGACCCGGGGCAGAGAACAGGGTGACTGAAGGCCAGTCTCAGCATGCATACCTGCTTCCTTGCGGTCGAGATGCCGGTCCTGTGTCCTTGGGCCACGTCCCCCTTGGTGACCGTCCATGTTCCCACCGGCCTCTGCGGCCCCGAGCCCGGGCCTCTAGAGGCTCTAGCGTTCTGGAGGAGTGCTGCCCTCCCCACCACCAGCTCCCCCTGAGCTTCTCATCCACGCCTGAGAAGCAGCATTTTATAAATAGCCGTGTTGACAAAACTTAAATATAGCACCCCGGGAGCTTAATTACCCGGTGGCAGAGCTGTAAGTAAGTACCATCTGGGGTGTGACTAGTGGTGGCAGCACTGTGGGGCGGGGCGGAGGCTCTGAGGTGAGCCCGGTCAGCCCTGCCTCTGGGTCCTCTGCCCCCCACATCCTGAGCATCTCTCACGGACTGGCCTGAAGGAGTGGGGTGGGAATGTGCGAGGAGCAGGCCTCCCTCGCCCCCCATCCCTGTCTGATCAGAGAGACACCTTGGGGTTCTCTGTCTGACTGACTTCTCAGAGACCATGAGACAGCAAAGGCCACAGTGGGGGCCGTGTGGGGGGCAGCCAGCTTCCAGCCTCAGGCCTGGGGCCAGCCCAGAGGATTCACCTGAGCAGTTCAGTCCCGGGAAGTGGACTGCATCTCAGGTCTGGGGGCGGGTTCTGGCTCCAGTCTCTTCTCAGAGCCCTCACTCCCCGTCGTGCTTCCCACACTGTGGCCACAGGTGCCTTCTTTGGGGACCTCACAAGCAACAAGCCCAGGCTCCACACAGCGCCCCCTCCCTGCCCGGAGCCCTCTCCTCTCCTTGCTCCCTCCATGTCCCAACCGAAATTCTTTCCCTGCCTGCTGCACCCCTGCTCTGGCCGAGGGCGGGGCCCCTGGTGCGTGCTTGCGGGGCGCTCTGTCTTTCCTGGGTACCTCAGATTCCGGTAGTGGCTAAGTGCTCGGTGTGCTCTCGGCTGAATGTTTGCCGCCTTGGCGAGATGGCCAGCTCTCTGCAGACGGGGCAGTACGGGGCTCGCCCCTCCCTGAATCGCCGGCTCCTAGCACAGGGCTGGCACTTGGTGGGCGTGCGGTGAGTGGGCCGACAGAGTGTCTACCGAGCTCACGCTTCTCTAGAACCGGAAGCATCCGTACCCCAACAGCTCAGACCTCTCTCCGCCTCCCTGGAAACATCTGGCTGCCTTACGAGCTGAGTGCAGCGGAAGTAAATGGAAGGGCCAGCTGGAGCTCACTGAGGCCAGCAAGTGCTGAGGACACAGATCTGGGAGGGCTGGGGGGAGGTCTTGGCCAGCAAGGGGGTGTGGTGGCAGCAGGGGCAGTGGATGTACCATTGGCTCCTGCCATTGTGTCTGTCGCCCAAGTGGTCTGGGGCGGGGGGGCGGCCAGGGAACCGCCTGATCCCTACAAGGCAGGCTGTGTGTGTGTGTTGGGGGGAGGGGTGGCGAGGCCTCCTGGGGAGGGGCACCCGTGCCATGTAGGCTGTCCAGGCTCAGGAGGGGGTGTGCGAACTCTGGGTGTGTCAGGGGATGCAGAGGTGAGGCCATGGGGAAGATGCTGAGGGGGACTTTGCTGACCACACTGACAGCACGATGACATGGTAGATCGTCTGCTAGAGAGCTGGGAGTCCGGCACCCCTGGGCCAGCCACGACCCAGCAATTCCCAGGGGCAAGGAAGACGATCAGCCATCAGCGAACAGTGGGTCCCCCCCAGGGCCAGAGGTCTCCACAGCTTACAGGGCTCCCGTGGCAGAGAGGAGGTTGGTGGGGAGATGGATGCCAGGGAGAGGTGCCCTGACCTCACGGTCACTGGGACAGACCCCGGTCAGGCCCGCGTGGCCCCAGTGCCGCTCCTGGCGAGGCAGGGCCCAGCCTGGCGCCAGGGCAGGAGCCCTCTGGCCTAAGCCTCACATTCACCATCACCTCTTCACATTCAGACTTCAGGAATTATTCCAAGTGAGGTTTTAATGTTAAAAGCAGTAATTTGTTAAATGTAAGCATTTAAGACATGCCAGAGGTTTTATGGCTCTGTCTTGGCATGTCTTCGGCCTTTCATTTACCAAAGGCCTAGAAAAGTGGCAGTGGTCCAGACCGACCTGCTGGCCGTGGGCAGCCTGGCTGAGGGGGCCTTTCTCAGGGATAGGGCCCTGGCTGGGGGAGCCCCAGGCCCGGCCCTGCCCAGCACACAGTTGCTTGGTGTCTCTCCTCTTGGGTCTAGCTCTACCCAGGCCACCAGCCTCCCCCTTGATAGAACCCAGTATGTTTTCATTGCCTCTTATTGACCCCATTGGTGAGGGCAGGGTTCCTGCCCTAGGATGATGACCACACACATAACACCTGACCCTGGACAGCCCTATATAAGTCATACAGACACAAAGCCTGGGGAAGGAAGATGCAGCATGCCTTGCAGAGCCACGTGGGGATTGCATGTGAGAACAGAGGACGCATCCAGGGTTTTCGAGAGGCAAGCTTTATAGTGTCAAGAGGATGAGGTGGCCCCCGGCTCCCGTGGGAGGATGTGATTGTCTTGTATGTAATATTAGGCCTGAGCTCTAGCTCCTGCCTCAAGTGCACGGTGAAGGACTCAGGCCAAGACTGAGCAGACAGCAATGTGTTCAGGGAGCTCAGTGGGAGCCTGGGAGGGGCTCGTGGGAGGCTGCCTGGGCCCAGGAGGTCGCCCTGGAGTTCACCCAGGAAGACAAACGAAAGTTCTCCTCTTGCTGGCATGTTCCTATAGGTACTTCTTGAGGCTGCCCCTGCTGTAATTAAATCACGTCAAACTTATTTCCAGACAGCCCCGTGTTTCCGGTCTGATGGAGAGCACATATGTTGGGGTATCCTTGGGTCAGGGATCCCAAGGCTAGGAGCCCAGCCACGAGGAGGGCGGCTGACCCTGGAAGGTATAGGCTCAGACTCCTGAGAGTCAGGAAACCCCACAGAGTGTCCTCAGCCCCGCTCTGCTTCTCCTGGCCTGAAACTCTCCATCCAGGCTCACAGGATGGCCTTGGGGAGGCCAGGGGCCAGATGTGGCCCCAGGGTCACACATTCCACGTGTCAATGGTTCTGCCCTGTGATCAGGATTGTTGTCTCCACATTTGACTCTGACATGTCAGCTCCTCCTAGTGTGCCCCTCACCCTAGCACCCTCCACACACCCCACCGCACGCCTCCCTGCTCGCTCGTGCCCTCTGCCAGATGCGAAGACCCACCCCTGCTTCCTGGAGCGCACGCTAAGACTCTCCTGCCCTCCCCAGACCTTTTCCCACTCCACAGCCACTGGAGCATCATCACTGCCGTGGCTCATTGTCCCTGTTATATCTTCCTCAATTGGGTTTAAAAACACATGATGCAGTTTCTTAGGATATGAATCTGTTTTGTTCTCACTGAAAAACTTGGGGCACTTTTTCTAAACCTGGGAAGGGGCTGGTGGCTTGGTTTGCAGGTTTCTCAAGCAACAGAGACCAGTGCCCCAGGCCTAGGTGCTCCCTAAGAACTTGCAGGACCCCAGGGAGAATGGCTGATTGGTTTGGCAGAGGTCCACCCTTGATGCCAAATTGGAATGACCAGGGAAGACCAAAGATGTTAGGATCCTTCCTGAATTTTTTTTTTTTTTTAAGATTTTATTTATTTGTCAGAGAGAGAGAGAGCACACAAGCCGGGGCAGCAGCAGGCAGAGAGAGCAGGGAGCCTGATGTGGGACTCAATCCCAGGACCCTGGAATCATGACCTGAGCTGAAGACAAGACACTTAACCGACTGAGCCACCCAGGCATCCAAAGAATAGCCTGTGCTGTTTTTATTTATTTAATTCTATTTCTTATTAAAAATTTTTAAAATTTATTTTCATGGGCTGATTTTTTTTTTTTAAGATTTTATTTATTTATTTGAGACAGAGAGAATG